>NW_017729033.1:60356600-60400945 GCF_001723915.1 Gavialis gangeticus | reverse complement strand
AGTCTGATTGGCATCAATTTTGCTGCAGGCTTATTTGGTTGAATTTGGTGATTTGAAATCAGTGTGAGCTCCTGTTTTTGAAAGTGTATTTTAAAATCCAGTGTTACAAGTACATTCTTCAGAAGTGAAGGATAACATGACTTTATCTAGATATTGTCAAGTTTAAGTGAATCCGCCAACATGAAAAAATATTTTTAAAAATTAAATTTTAAACACCAGGCAGAATTCATTTCGGTCATAGTGAAAAATAGTTATTTAGACCTGCTTTTTGATGCTGATCTTGGGACTAGAAGTTCATTTCCTCCTTCCACCCCTACCCCTAACTCCTACTGGAAGTGCTAATTCATCTGCCTTGCCTAATCCTCCCCACTAAAACAATGCTAACTCTTTTATTTGCACTTTGTAGATCCTGACAAGCCACCGCAAAATCCATACATCTTGCTGCAAGACAGTGGCTCCAAATGGGACAACACACAAGCTGCACAAGATGATTCGTGTTTTACAAAATAAAACATAATCCATATTTTGACTTCCTGTTTTTAGAGTGAAATACCACTTCCTATGATTGTTTAATACAGTGAAAAACTGCTCAAGAGCCATTCATAGGGATGCCCGGTGCCATGCTCGGTATTGCACTGGAATCTCTTGTCACCTGCTGAAGGCATTTATTCTGCAGTGGTTCCTGATGCTAACCCACTTAAAAGTTTGGAGCTGTTCATAGCAGTGTACACCTCCATTACAGCATCCCAAATGGACTGAGCCTAAACTGTATTGGTTTGAAATGGTGGTTAGAGGGTGTAGGTTCTCAAATAATAATGATTGTGTGTGTTTTTTTTAACAGAAAAATAAGTACTCATTGATGTGCTACATGCATTCAGAGCTTACCCCTCAAAACTATGAGGGCTCTTTTAACTGGCAGCACTCAGGGCATCTCCAGTACTTAATGAATTCACCTAAGGGTCCTAGTCCAGGTACTACCCACCACTCTTGAGTTGCTGCTGCTGCCCCCATATCCCTAGGCTTCCCTTACTTCCAGTTTATGCTTCTCGCCCTCAGCCTGTGGGCAGGGTAGGGTGGGGTGGCAGGGCTGAGGAAGCCCATAGATGCTTTGGCAAGGGTGGGGGGCATGGAAAGGTACCCTGTGTACTATGGTGTAGTGCAGGGGTATTAGCAGAGTAAAGTGGGTTCATACTTCCTGTGTAGTGCAGTGGGGTTCTTGCAGTGTAGCACAGCAGCATGTGGCCCATGGCGTGGCTGGAGAATTTGCAGCCCCCAGGCACTCAGGTTGGATACCTCTTTATTTAAAGGATCCCTTGGCCAAATGAGTATGACATTGCGACCAGCTGAGGTCTGCAGTACAATACTCTTCCATAGCTCATGTTTCTAGGAGCCAGAAGTAGAGCTTCAGAGTGAGGATATTCCAAGAAAATTGTCCCCCTGAAGCCTCACCTTAATCTTAACCTTGTCTTTGATGCTGTCTAGGCTTAGATGCAACTGAGAACATGTAGCTGCTGGTAGCACACCATGCTACTTATTGTTATCTACCCTGCAGGTATCTAGCAGTAAGATGGCACAAACAACCTGATCCTGTGCATATGCTTTACTCAGTACTGATGCACAGAAAAATCTCACCTACAATGATCCTGCTGTAGTTTGAACATGGAGAGAAGAGGCAGATCCCACAAAGGTAGCTGAAGAATCTGGATTTTTAGCAGTTGATCTCTAGATGCTGAACAATGAACGCATGTAGTCAAAAGGAAGAATCACATAATGGTATGGATAGATGGATGCATGCATGCATTGTATTGGTGAGGGTGGAGAAGGAAGGGTGGAATGCTGTACCCTTGTGTTTTTTACATGGAAGAAAAAAGTTCTATAGTGAAGTGAAAGTTGTGTGCATCAAAGCCGTTACAGTGAAGCTTGTCACTGCTTGCTTCAAAATAAATTGGTCTTGTAGCCAAGTCCAGATGGGAATGCCTAGTTCACATTGGATTGTTTTGCCAAACTGGCAAAATAGTGAAGGTGGTAGTTGGACAGGGACAGAGCTGCTGCCTTTGCAACACAAGCCATCAAATGTGCCTGGTGGATGCACTTTGGCTCCCATTGGCTGGAAGGCCTTGTACTCTTGTAGCTAACTGGAAAGTAGGATGGGTAAAAGACAATGCAAAGCTGCTCTGAGCTCTTGGAAGCCATTTTATCTTGGTGACAGTCCATTAGTAATGGTCTCCAGCCCCCTGGTGAGAGGTCTTGAGGGAGCATACAACTGCCCTGCAGTAGCTCTGGCCAGGTCTCAATTGTTCACCACCTGGAGAAGCAGTTTGGGGAGGAACTTGCCTCTTGTCCGCACTGGGGTTAGAAGAGGAGGAGACCAGGAGTCTTGTTTTCCTGTACCCTCCGTTGCTGGAAGGAGGATGGGAATATTTGGAGGGAAGCAGAGTCCAAATGATAGGCTTAACAGGGTGAGTGCTGCTCTTTTATTCACTTGCCTGACCTGATCAATAGACCACACTCCACCTACAGTGTTTTGCTTTTGGTGACTTCCATCACAGCAGTTTTAGAATCCAAGGCCTGAATTTGTGCCATAGCCATTATACCAGCCAGAAAAAATAGCCTGAAGAGTTAGCCCTAGATCTTTGTGTTCACCTCTGATGTACTTGTAGGCAGCTATCAAGTAACCTCTCACCCTTCACTTACTCAGACTAGGGAGGCCCAGTTCCTGGAGTCTGTCCTCATAGGGCCTATCCTCCATGCCCTTAATCGTACAGGTGGCCCTTTGTAACCTCTTAAGCTTATCCATGTCCTTCGAAGCATGATGCCCAGAACTGGACACAGTACTCTAGCTGAGTCCTCACCAGTGCCGAATAGAGAGGGAGAAGCACCTCCCTGGATCTGTTGGCCACACATCGGCTGATGCACACCAGAGCTCAGTTTGCCTTTCTGGCAGCCTCATTGCACTGTTGGCTTATGTTGTTTTTCTTCAGCTCGACTGTGACCCCCCAGGTCTCATTCAGAGGCTGTGCTGACCGGTGGACCACCACCCATCATGTACTTGTGAGGATTCTTCCTATCCAGAAGAAGGACTTTGCACTTATCCCTGTTAAACCTCATCTGATTCTGTTCCACCTATGAGTCCAGCCTGTCAAGGTCACCCTGGATCCTGACCCTGTCCTCCAATGTGCCCATGTTTTCTCCACAGCTTGGTATCCTCTGCAAACTTAATCACTGAGCTTTCCACCCCCTCATCCTGGTCTTTAATGAATATTAAAGAGCATGGGTTCAAGCTCCAATCCCTAGGAAGCACCACTGGAGGCAGCCCTCCAGTATGAGGCCAACTTGATAGAACTACTTTTCTGAGTTCCTGAGCTTACCCAACTTTGAGGTCGTAGGTGTTGAAACAATACTTGGATGTGTAATCTCAAAAAAATAAAAGAGTGAAAATGTAAAAGGAAGGTGACCATTTCAATCACTGTTTAAATACTACAGAAAGTTATGTCTGTAGAACATAATCTATATATAGATTATCCATGCCACAACCATACACTTCAATTTCTGGAACAAAATGTTTCTTTGCTAGTTCTATTGAAAGTAAGGGACAAACCTTTCATAGTTTCTGAAAATGTCACTTTAATAATATACGTATATACAGAATTCTTTGGAGAATAGACATTTCTAAACAAATTGATCTCATATATCTTTAGAATAGGGGCTGCCCAATATTTGCAACACTGAGGCCTGTGTTAGCAATGTACTAGGAGTACTAGAGCTTCACATAGTTTGCACTTTTTCCTGGAAATAAATACAATTTACAACTGTGTGCATTTTATTTGTCTATGATAGCTTACCACCCATACCTTATCTTGATGTTCTTCAATAATAAAAATCTGTGTATGATTGTTTTGTTTTTTTCCTTGCTCCTATCTAAGTGGGGTGAGACCTGTAGTGATTGCATATTATGATGCCTCCCCAGACACTTCTAGGCAGCCTATTGTCTTATTTTTAGAATAAGCTGTCCAAGATGGATCTCAGTTGCACCTGCAATGTATCTGAAATAATGAGGGAGTTACTTGTATTTGTCTTTGCAACTGAGATCAAAATCTGTCCCAGAACATTTTATCCTTGGGGTTGAATTTGTCTGATTTTTTTTTTTTTTTTTAACTTCTTACTTTTGGAAACCTAGACAGCTGCCAATTCATACTTAACAATGGCACAAAAATATCTTGGCATCCATGATAAAATGTTGTAGTCCAAAGACGTTTATATAAAAGTGCACATCAGTTCTCACAGCTTAATAACTTTTCAAGTCACATTGGTTTAAAGATCATTCCAACACACAGGGAGAGACCATTTACTTTGCTTCAAAAGCCAGATAAAATAATTTCAACATCATCATCACAGGTTGGTTGTTTTTTTTTCTTTTAATGTGTGTGCTATTATTTTCCATTCCTCCGCTGAATATTACTTGGTTCATATATCTGGAGTGACTCACATAGTGCTTCTCAAAAAGAGTCCTGTCTCTATTATAGAGAAAACAGATAGTGATGAGTTTAATTAAATGTGGTTTTGTGTCCTTTCTTTAAATGGAACACAGATGTACTGGAATTTTTTTGGCCTATAACGTTTTTTCCTTTTTCTCTTGTGAAAAGTTGTAATAGTTAAAAGCAAAATAAGTGTGGAAAAAAGGCAGCAGCCAAAGAATATCAGTGGCTTCTTCTGTGAAAGAAATAAACAAAAGGTACACTGTGTTTTTTCATTTGTTTGATCACAGGTTGAATACTCTGCAGGAAAGCCGTTGCTGCTAATCAGGTGGTTGTAAAATTGTACAGAAGGCTTGGCCTTGGAATCAGAAGTGAAGAATCCAAATCTGGGTTTTAGTTTTTCTTCTGTCAGTTTAAAAGCATAATAGCCTCTAATCTTGACTTTATCTATATGATATGCTGCAAAGAAGAAGAGAATGTTAACACTATAATCTTGTGTATGGACTGAAAAAACATTTTTAAATCATTTTTTGATTATCAGCAAATATTAGTATAGTTAAAAATTAGAACTGCATTATAAAGCAAGATTGGAATGGTGGTGTAGCTGTGATGGTCTGGGAAATGTATGAGAAGCAAAGTTTTTTTGTATTATCTTGTATAGGACCACCTGTATAGTTGGGAGAGCTGTTGGATGAGATTTCAGTCATGAAGTACCCTTCCTTAGGTCACTTGATGTCTTATAAAACAAATAATTTAACTAATTATATTTACCAATGTGCTGTATACACCATCCCTAATAATGCCTAACTCCTTACTACTTCATAATCATCAACAGGTTTAATGAGTCTTTGTTAGAAATGCAATTAGAATTAAGGAGTTCCTACATTAAAATCCTACGGTTAGTCTACTAAAGCCAGAAAGAAAAGCCCCTCATCTTATATTCACATACAAAGACACCTCATTGAATACACCATCTGTCGTTAAACTGCTGCCAAAAGCAGCACGGAGTTAGTAATGGAAAATAACTGTGAAGCTGATTAAATACAGCCAACACCGAGCATGACTAAAACACAGCCCATATTGAACAAATCCGATGGGAATCTATCGCTGCATTTCCCAACTGGTGTCCATCGGCCGCGTCCAGTTGTGCCGCAGAAGCTTGGGGGGCTGTGGCCACAGGCAGTGATGCCACTGCCGCCCCATGCCGTCACTGTGCCAATACCCCTCCCCCACCCCCACTTGGCATTTGACTGCTTGCCATCCGTCCCTGCTCAGTGTTTGACTGCTTGCCATCTCCTCTCCCTCCCCCCCAGCATTCAGTTGCTTGTGACCCCTCTGCCCCTCAGGCAGCATTTGGCCACTTGCCATCCCCCACCTCCTTCAGTGTTCAGCTCCTCGCCATCCCTCCCCCCACCCCCCCCAAATGTTTGGCTGGTGTGCCGTGGGGTGGAGAAGATGGGTAAGTGTGTTGTAGGGCAGAAAAGGTTGGAAATACTCATCTATCACAAGGATAAATTAGTGCTGCCCATCTGAATAAGATATATGGTAATCCCCATTGTGTGCAGCCTCCCTCAGCACTGATTCTTTTTCAATTCTTGGTGAACCACTACACTGAACACATTTGGATTTCTTCACTCCCATAGCTTAGCTGTGCCTTTCTTTCCCATTTCCACTGATTCCTGTTTCTTCACCAGCCTTAAATGTCTGGCAAACATCACCAAATGGGTCCCAGACAGTTCACCCAGAATCCCTCTGTCACTCCCTCTCTCAGCCGGTCGCATGCGATTAGTGTGGCCCCGCCCTCCATGAGGTGGAGACAGACAAGATTGCCCTGCATCTCATGTAAATGTTGTATGTACATGTTTGGATGATCATCGGGCTTGTAACAAGCACCCAGTTTGAGTCATGAGTGGGGGGTTAATTAGCATATGGATCCTTTGTATCTGGGAGATATCTGGTGTAGACTCAGTATACACTAAACAGTGCTGAGTTGTGGGGTTACTATGGCTTGAAACACTGTTGACTCTGCTGGGGCCCAGCCTAATGAACTATATGGTAAATCGTGAGCCTTTTTGCTTTGGACTATTATGCATAGTTTGTACTATATATAAGTAAATAAAAAAGTGCTGCTTAAAGATGTTTTATATAGTACCTGTGCTAAAACCTACAGTTTAAAAAAAGTAAAATGCATCAATTCTAGATTAACTAAATCTGTAGGTATCTGTAATAATTTGCATATGTTTATTTCAAGGTCAGTGTATTCAAGTTTACCCCTCATTTCCATTGCTCAGGAAAGCAGGGTCTGATGATAAGGAGGGGGAAGGTGCTGGAGGGGGAATAAGTTGGACGGCAGAAGGCAAGGGAGCTATCTGACTCCCAAAGATCTGTTTTCCCTGCTATGGGTGGGGACCAAATTCAAGGCAAACCTCTAAGATTTAAATTCCATACCTGGAAAATTACAATAAACTTATACATTTTTCATATATAGAATCCAATTATTGGGGGAGGTGGACTTCTTTTATTCACTGTCTGTTTATATTCAAGTAAATATGGTAGTACTTACGACTGCAGTGGGAAAATCAAGAATTCATGAGTAGTAGTCTGTGGAAAACATTTACTAGTATGTTTCTTTGTAGGGGCTCTTAGATTATAAAGGAAATAAAGTAATAACTGTAGTGATGTGCTACTGCTTTAATTTTTAGAAATTATTTCTTTTAAATGCAATCTAGTAGAGTTCATGAACTAGATAGATATTGCATGTATTCATCTGATTACAGCTGGAATGCATTTGGTTCTTTTTCTAACCCACTAACAGAAATATCAGCAATCTATGCAATATATGAAAATGTATGAAAGTTGCCTTGCTTGCAAAAGCAAATCTTTCCATGAAGCAACTAGCACAGGAGAATTTTGTCTGTTTTATCAATACTTTCAAATTACTATGAAATGAATGTGAACAAATATTCATTATTTTTAAACTTTCAAACCAACACAGAGATAATTGCCAGTGCTTTTAAATGGAGATGCCTAAAAGCAATCTAAATCCATATTTAGCCAACTGAATAAATGTCCTGACCTTCACACAAGCTGACATCTCACACCTCATACTGGCAATAAAGAGCAAAAATAAATAAGATTAACACTTTTTAAAAAATTTTAAACACTTTTGTCAAGCCATATAAACTAACTATTTTACTAATATTTCTCTTCAATGCAAGCAATTGCTGAAACTAGAAGAGGGACATTATGCTATTGTGGATGAGGAGGTGATCTGTGTAACTGGGAGGGGAGGCTGATACTAAGACAATGTCCATTTAGAATATACTCCATGCCACCATGAAAAGTAGCTTATTCCAGATTATCTCAATTCATCTACTCACCTTTCAAAACCTCTTGTGTATACTTTCTTAAGTAATAATTTCGAAGTTCATCATTGTCCAAAGACTGGTCGTCAATCCCATTTGCTGTGATGTAAACATCTATGTCCCCATAGTTCTTTTTAATCCATTGTAGAACTTTGCGAATTCCCCAAGGCACCACTGCCAAGCGAGATGGTGAACTCAGACAGGTGATATCCTGTAGGAACTGAACATCCCGATCAAACTCATACTGGCTTCCATTTTGAAGTTCATGGATCACGAATCTTGTGGTGAAATGATTCAGAGCATAAAAATCAGCTGAGCCTCTAACGAGTTTCTTTTCTTCATTTGTGAAATATGGCAAGAAAGACTCTGAGAGGCCTTTTTTGTTTTTGGAGAGAATGTATTCCCTCATGGCTACTGGATAATCCCCACTCTTGAAAACTGGATCTGCAAACCAACCTATCTCAAACTGAAGAAACCTTTCAGCTGCTTTCAAGTGAGTATCAAAATAGGGATTGGCAGGCTCAACCCAATCTGAATGCAAAGAGAGGGACACCTGGCCACGCTGAATGGACCTATATTGCTTGTCATAGATTTGCCAGGCCATGCCATGTGCTAGCAATAAGTTGTGTGCTGCCTGGTAGGTATCATTGCTGCTTTTATTATAGATGTTGCTTAGTCGGTTCGGCTCATTTATTGTAATCCAGAATTTTACCAAATCACCAAGTTCATGAAAACATAAAGCTGCATAATCTTGAAAGGCCTGGGCAGTAGACTGATTTAGCCATCCTCCTCCCTGCAATAAAGGAGCAGGCAGGCCCAAGTAGGCATGAGTTGGATAATATAAAGTTACCATAGATTGAATATTGAGTTTCAGTACTTCACTAATCACACATCTATAATATCTTAGCACGTGCCTATTGATAGCTAACAAATCTCCATTGGGTAGAATTAATGACCAATCAAGTGCAAATCTATAATGAGTGACTTTCACTTTTTCCAAGAGGTCAAGTTGTTTCTTAATGCTAACAAAATCTGTACACTGAGCTGGTCGCGTTTTCAGCTTCACTCCTTTAACTTGGTGCAGAAGCCCATCTCCAGTGATGTTCCAGATATACAGGTTGGGATCACAGAACTGTGGAGAGGAAGCTACCAACTCAGCCTGTAAAAATGAATAGGAATAAATGTATTCAAATGTACATTCATTAAACAAGTGTCTTTGTTACCTCTATATGGAACAAAGAATTAGCTTAAGTTTTTCTTGTGAAATAAAGCAGTGAGGAAAGGAAGCTCCTTGCTGTTCTGTTTCTGTAGCCTAGTAGTTTCTAGGCATTTCATAACAGCATACGGGCAGAGGTTTTGTTAATCAAACCTTACAACATTTCCAAATAAAAGTTGCACCCTTTATATAAATGGGGTATAAAGTAAGTGATTATCTTGTCCAGAGTTATGCAGGGCAACAGTGATATGTAAGAGCAAAACAGGACTTTTAGTTGCTTTACTAGCTAGCCCTAACCAGCGGGACCTGTCTTACACTTAGCTGCACTGATTGCTTTACTCTATCACTTGTCAGGGCAAGCAGTTAATATAATTGGTTTCAATACTAATCTCTGATAGCTAACAAGATTCAGCACTGCACTTTTGTTACTGTGTTGTTACTGTTCTAATTTTTTACTTCAGTTTGTTGCATAGGACTTGTACCATGTGGTAAATAAAAAGTTTTAAATTCAACCTTAAAACATGCTGAGAAGAAAATCGTTCCCCACACTATGGTATCCCCTCTCAATGGTTAGCAATATGATATGTAGAAGCATTTATTTCCTGTGTCTGATTGTGGCTGGGTTAAATTAAATTTATTTTGCTGGTAAGCATTTTTCCTGCTTGAGGTTTTCCATTGTGCTACTTTTCATTGTATAATTACAAAGCTGTGCTACAGCACCTGTCCCAATACAGCTATAAAGTTTAATGTGAAAATATATGCCATAAAACCAAGTATTTTATCATGACAGTGTACAATATGACCTGTTTCTGAATATGGCTCAGGCAAAAAAGGCAATATATATAGCCATACGGTCATGAAGTTAATGGCACAATAAAATAGGGAATAAGCCACAAAATTTGTGTAACATTTTTCTGTGTGCATATATATAGATATATATATATATATAAAGCAATGCTTTTTTCATTTGTGTTTCAACAGTATTTTACAATTACGGTATATTTATTTTTTATACCCCTGCAATGAGGGCTTGGAATCATTAGACTCTTGAGTTGTATTCCTAGCGCTGAAGCTTTGAGCAAGTCAATAAAGCTACCTTTGCCTGTTTATTTATTTACATGGCTGCTGACAAATGTTCAGTTAAAGGCATGATGGGATCTGATCCCCAATCCCAACAATTGCACTTTGTGCCATGCTGCACATGCATGGCAGGGGTACAATTGTGGGATTAGGGATCAGATCTGAATTGTGCCTTATTGCCAGTGCAGGGGGGGCTGGGATCATGATCCTAGGCATTCCTTCCACAACTAAGTAGCGTGTCTCAGGAGTGCCAGTCTGCCCTTCAAGGTCCATTGCGCTCCTGAGGCTCAGTGCACTCATCACTTAATCAGGGGAGGGCAATTATTTTGGGCAGAGGGCCGCTTACTGAGTTTTGACAAGCCATCGAGGGCCACATGACAAGCAGCCCAGGGCAGATTAATATTAATTTTCTGAATTTTTTAGGTGCTCTGAGGGCCAGATAGAATGGCCTGGCAGGCTGCATCTGGTCCCTGGGCTGCATTTTGCCCACCCCTGAGTCCTAACTGGTGCTCTCAGCTGTGGGAGTATACAGGTTCCCTTCAAGGTTCCTGTGGGCTCCTAAGCCTGGGGGCACACCAACCACGTGTTCAATTTAGGGCACAATGGAAACCAACCACAAAATTATTACACATATTTTGTGACTTATTCCCTATTTTATTGTGCCATTAACTGCATGACCATGTGGCCAGGTTACTGCTTAACACACGATTAACTGGTTAATCATATATTAAGTATAATGTCTGCCAGGGGGCTACCAAACAGATACTTTTATACTTAGAGGTTTATTTTGAGGTTAAATTTATATATGTGGAGTGTTCTGAAATCGTTGATGGAAAGTACTGTACAGAGACATGTACAAAATTTTTTTTCATGATTAAATACATGGAAATTAACAGAGGTTTGCAGTATATTATGCTTACCTTAAGAACAGACTCTGTGATACCCCAGGAGAAGTCACAGGAGAATTGATTTTGTAGCCCCTGGGGAGGCTCCTTCAGAAAAAATCCATTATCTTGAATTATTTGTTTGTAATAAAGTGCAGATGACTTAGGAATCCTTTCTTTCTGCTCACTATTGAAATCTATATAAAATAATCCGCGTCTAGTGTTATAGGCATGTTGCCATTCAAACCCATCAAGGAGAGACCAGGCGGTGTAACCAAACACATTGATACTGTCATATTTAATAGCTGCACAGGAGAAATAAGTGAAAAGGGGTTACATGGAAAAAAATCATTAACAGCTTAGAAATATGAATTACAGTATGAGCCTGTAAAATAACTGAAGGTCAGAGAGTTTAATTGTATGTTATGAAATTCCCTGCTTCTCATCACTATTCTAATGGATAGCAAAAACCATGGCCAAATAGAGATGATATTTAATAGGTTAGTCCTTCTTCACTAGCAACTTTAGAAAGTATCTTTAAAAATGAAGTGCTATAATAATGTTGGCTTGTTTTAATAGTTGAGGATGTGGTTTATCTACACTGTGCAGACACAAAATTATTTCAGCTACTTGAAATGATTTAAAATTATACCGTGGAGTTTTTAAGTGACATTTTTTACTGTCTAAACTAGAGAGTCTGGCTAAAAATTTGGCCTGCTGTAGTTAATTCAGGGCCATCCAACTGGCAGTGCATGAGAAGTTAGCAGGAGGCCACCAGGCCCATGCAGCTACCTCTCCTGTCGCCAGCCGGCTGCCACACTGCAGGAGTGGGCCTGGGAGTGACGGGACTATGTGCTGCTGGTGCTGTCCACGCAGTGGGGGCAGGGGTGTGTGCTGCCCATGCAGCCTGTGTGCTGGGAAGGTGATCCTTGGCACTGCCTGTTTGCAGTGGGGTGGTAGGGTGGGGTGAGGGATGCTGGAGGGCTGTGCACCTCTGCCAGTGCAGCCTGTGTAGTGGTGCAGGGAATCCTGAGGCCCTGGGTTATTTGTAGGAACAGTGGTTTGCATTTCTCAGTTCATTAGTAGAATGATTCTGTCATTTCTTTGTATCATACCTTATCATTGCTACTTAAAACATATAATAAATCCCTGTTTACCTTATAGCCTGCAACATTAAATGCATATGTAAATGTAATGATTGTGAAAGCAACCAGACTGAAAGGCCTAAAGACCAAAGTCCTTCGCTCATTCACAGAATGTGTGCAGCAGGTTTCTTCAGATGGTCTTACTTTGTGTCAACCTTAAGTGGGAGAGAACTTTGCTAGTGATGGAGTAAGCAGTGCAGAGTCCAGACAGACCTCTTCAGCCAGTCCAGTCCTTATTGTCTGCCTGAGCAGGCTTCCCTGCTCAAGCAGACAATAAAGTTGTAATTTAATGACTAATGTGAGGGTGATTTCTCTAATACAAACACTGGCTTCCTGGGAAGGGAACAGCAGCTTTGTCTACAATTGGCTGTTTCTGTTGCCCAGAGCATTGTCCAGAGACAGCAGCTGCTAGAGAGAGAAGCTGTTAGATCATGGATTCACCCACATGGCTTCAAAGGGATCTGTGTGGGTCTGTGTCAGTAGCTGTGTCTGTAGGGCATGAGAAGCCTGCTGGATCTGTTAGAGGGGCTGGAGAAGGCAGAAGAGTGCCTGGGGGTTTTTTTGGCTGTTGGGTAGTGCCTGAAGCCTTTTGGTTGAAGACATTGTGTTGTTCTGCAGGCAGAAAGAAGGGGGTCGCCACCATAAGGAAGCTGCAAGTGTAGATGAATTCATACTTCTGCCAGCAAAACTATAGTCGTTTTATATATAATATATAAATATATAACAAAGCTGCATATGGAAGGTAACAACTTTCATTATAAACTTGGGATAGATTCTGAATGACACACGGAAGAAAAGCTCCATAGTCCATTATTAGTCCTCTAAGCCAGTGGTCTCCAAACTTTTTTGATCGTGCACCCCTATGAGTAAAACATTTTTGAGCACACACCCCCATTATATGTATATTTATGTTCACACACCCCATCAGTAAAAAATGTTTGAGCACACACCCCCAATATATGTATATTTATATAAATATAAATAGAAGTTCTAATATTTTCTTCCAGCACCCCAACAGATCGTCTTGCGCACTCCCTGGGGTGCACACACCCCACTTTGGAGACCACTGCTCTAAGTCAACCAGAGTCACTTTTTAGAAACACTGCAAAAGAACATCCTGCATTAATATGATGTGAGCTGGCTACAAACCTGAGGTGAAATGCTGAGCCTACTGAAGTTGATGGGAGTTTTGGCACTGACCCAGTTGGGTCAGTTGAAGTCAGGGGAAAGTTAGGCATTTCAATTTAAAAGCAGGTATTCCATCCCCTCCAATAGTATATTCTGCTTTATTTCTTTGAACAACACTAAGCTAAACATTTTCAGCTTTCTACTGATGTTTGCTGCCTTGTAATACCTTGGTATAATCTTTATTTTTTGAATGGCATTAACTGTATTACTGTAGTCCTCAGCTATCCTGATCATGGACCAGAATTCCACATTAATATTGTATACAGTATTGTATAAATAAACTAAAAAGATATGTTAGCCCAAAGGAGCTTCCAAATAAGCAACTGAAAGTAGTGCAGGGACACAGCTGGGAGCGTGGGACAAAGCAGAACTGGTGAGTTCCAGTTGTCACTGCCATTGTAAACACGAACATGCAGATGCCAGCGGCAGTCACTTTTTTTCACCTCCCAGCCCCCCCAAGTCAGTGTTGGGCAGTTGCTCATATAGCCCCCACTCCCCTCCTGTCCCTACCAGTTACACCTCTTCATAACGAATGAGAGTTTGTTGGTAAGATGAGGATGGACCATAAAGAACCTGTGAAGAACCAATGAAGATAGGCCAAGAAGGTGACATAATCCAAGATAAATATTCTTTGCAGTAGGATTCTGTATGGATATGAGCAGAGCAAGGCTGTCAGAGAAAAAGATACTGCAGTAAGCAAAATGTGAGATAACAAAAAGTTTCACTTGTTTGGATGGATGGGACAGGGCATATCTTAGGTATGTTATTCAGAAAGAAACAGTAATATTTAGACATAACCAGGATGTGGCAACCTAGAAAGAGGTGAAGATGGCAACTAAGTTATGGGTTGAAGTGAAAGCCAGATGTGTGGGGCTAGACCCAGTGACTGAGAAAAAAAGGTGAGAGTGATTAGGAGTGAAGGAACATTGGGAGATACATTTTAGCCAAGTTGTGCTTGACCTGATACCAAGATACCTATGAGATGTCAGCAAAGTAGGAGAAGACTTTAATCTGAAAAACAGGAGACAGGTGTGGAACAGAGTGGTAGATTTATGAGTTATCAGCATAACCATGGTTGTTGAATTTGTATGTATAGATGAGATGACCCAGGGATAAAGTAAAGTTCAGTGATAAGAGACTTAAAACATCTTTTAAACTGTTTCAACTGTGGGAAAGCTGGGACCTGAACTTTAGGATCTGGGACTCTCTCTAAGTTTAATATTGCTGAAAATTACACAGGTATGGCAGTTTCTTATGAAATATTCTTAATTTTTTTCTTTTGTAACACTATTTCTTGAACTTCAAAGAACCGTGTTAGTGCTCAGCAGAAGAGATCACTAGTATTCTTCCTCATGAAAGATGTAAATATTTTTGGTAACAAGATCTGAGTCATTCCATACCAAATGATGTAGACATTTGGTTAACTGGACATGTCATATTCTACAAGAAGAGCCAGCAAGAAGAAAATATGGTATGTGAAAAAGAAAGCAGTCTAAGGAATCTTGTGTTACTATAGAGTTCTACAACCAGTAGGGGTCCCTCTAAGAGTACTTAAAAATACAAAGCTCTGTAGCTGAAAAAAGAACCAAATGCTGAAGTTGTAGAAATATTAATAGTGTATTCAAATTATTTACATTTAATACAACATGCAACTCTTTTACCTTAAAAAGTACCATATTAAAGAAAAATGTCAAGATGAACCCTGTACTGAATTGATGTATTTTTGTTAGAACCAAAAAATCGTTCCAGTTTCTGCTGCTGATTTAGATTTTGCATTTCCTTCAGGTTAGATAGTGAAAGTAAGATGTCAGATTCACTTCTATTAATTCTATTCCTTATTTTCATTGTTTGCTTCTCATGCATAACACAAAGATCATATATTTGGGTTTAAAAGCACAACATTTAAATAGGAAAAAAAAAGTTAGGTAAATCTTTTGTTTTTCTTGACAAATAAAAGAGAAACAAATCTAGAAGTTGGGTTTTATCAACATGGGGCCAGGATCATGTTTTTGTTCTGTGTTTATAGAACACCTCACACAGCGGAGTACTGGTTGGTACCTGGGCTTCACTGAAGTACAAATGCTTAATAATGAACTTAGTTGATAGTCTCCTTTAAAGAAACACTGAACATTGAAAGAAAACTAAACTGATATACAAACCTTGTAAAACTTTATTAATGAAGTTTTTCATCATATAGATGGCCGTGGTGTCTTCTGTTTTCACGTGGCTGTCAGTGAACCAACCATTCTCTGCAATCAGGATCCTAGGGTTGGTGTATTCCAGTTTAATCCAGTTCAGAACTCCCCTTAAATTAAGTGACAAATTTTGTCCCATTTTAGCTAGCGTGGTTGGGGGTTTAAAATTGTTAGGACCAAAGGAAAATGCAAAGAAGTCAGCTGTTCCTTTTACATAGTTTCTCTCTGCCTCAGTAAAGCTGGGCAAAAATGAGTGCAGTTTATTTTTCATCTCTTCTGGGTAATCACCATCCCCATGTATTGGCTTTGCAAACCATCCAAGTACTCTCTCCATTGACTGCTGACAGTTATTAATGTCCAGAACATCTTGTGATCTGTTGGGTTCAATCCAGTGGGATCCTAAAACTATGGACACAACACCCTGCTGATATGGCCGAAAGTGTCTGTTGTAGTCGTGCCAAACTTTTGCATGAGCCTAATGAGAAAAGAGTAACGTTAGACTTTGACTCTTTTAAAAAAGTCAATAGAGAGAATGTTATGGCAATATTAATAAACAGAAGCAGCATAGATGCATTTGTTGTACTGTAGGAGTATAACCAGCAATATCTCAATGATTGCTGATAGATTTAAGTTTGCAAAATTATTGAGTTTTTTCTCCTTAGTAACTGCTAAACAATTTAACCATATCAAATTAGTGTGTGACAGGATTGCCTTGCTACCAACTGTGCCAGGCTGTGCAGGTTTCCTGGATTCTCTGTGCTCAAAGTATTTTTGTTAACTTTCTCCTCTGTGGATACATTGCAGTACATCTATTTAACATAACTGGATTACTTTTAAGTGATCACCAGTGTGATTAAGTCTGCATGGTATCTAAACTTTAATAAGGAGAGAAGAGCTGATGTTTCAGAGTTTGGACCTAAATTCCAGCTTTCCCAGTTTGTGCGATTTTGATGTAGACATTTGGTTTGTCCCCATCTTTCTCTTAAAAGTTCTGTCTGACAATCTTTTTCTTAAAGTTGTCTGATGATGCACGAGATAGAAAAGAATGCAATTTAATAGTGGATTGACTCTGCTTGTAGAGCTATACTTTAGGCTGGAGAAAATGACGCTGTATATACACACACAGAAAATGCTGAGAAACACTGCAAAACATTTAGTTCAGAATTACCCTGGCAAAATTACCTAGCAGAAAGCATAGTTTCCTATGTAAATCATTGTAACCAAACATTGTAGAACGTAGAAAATTACAGTTTTGTGAAATCTTGTATTTCAGGTGTTTATAGTTTCCAAGGTCATCATCTGTCATAACATTTGTACAAGGCCTATCTTTGGCAATACTGATAAAGTTAACGTTAACCTTTGAGATGCAGAGAACAGAGAGCAGTTAGCAAAACTGCATTTATAAAGCAAATGTCAATATTCAGTCTAATATGCTGGTAATGTGAGTGGTCTCAAGATTCCAACTAAAGACTGTATCCAAAACATATTATTCATTTACGTCACAAAAATTGCTATCACAATTGACATTGGTTGCTTAGATATAAAAAAAGCTAGTTTCTCTCAACCCTTTTCTAGAATGTCCATCAACCTAGGGATGAGCAGTGTAAGAAAGATTGCTGTGGCTGTGCAACAAGTATATATTGTCTTGTAGTAGTTTGCAGTGTGCATTTATTCTGACACCTTTTCCAAACACTGTCCTCATTTATAATTATTTAATACAATAAAATAGATGTGTCTGCATGCATTTGTAAAGGATATGTCTGTTGAATTTGGTTGACTGTGCTTGCTGTGCCAGATAATGGTGCTATAATTGACATATATCAGAGCAATTCAAACAAATTTCTAAGTGTAGAGTTGAAAAGGGAGGGAGCATTAAAAAAAAGATTTTAGATTGTACCAGTTTATGGTAAAAGCAATCCTAGAAAACTCATATCCATGAGCCTTCAGAAGGCTGGCTAGAATCAAGTAAAAATGCTATTATTATTGAACAGTTTTGTCAACACTAGAAATTACAGCCTGTGGTATAACTTTATTGGTGCAAACACTTGGTATAGATAGCAGTGTCAAAAACCCACATTTACACTGATGCCACTTGATTCTGATTGAAATTGAAGTAAACTCCATTGCAAAATTTGCAGTAGAGTCTGTATGTACTAGGGGATTTTCCAGGTGCAGTAGAAACAATATCATCTGCCTGCTCGCAAGTCTGTTCCAAGATGTTTAAGTAATGTTTTGTGAAGTTTAAAATCCTTCGATAGAAGCTATTATTAAGAAACATAATAACTGTGGATGGAACCAGCTAATTGCTCTTTCGAGATTAATTAAATATAAAATAAACATCTGTTTAAAAGTTATGTCATGTACTATATTGGCTATTCTAAGTAACTCTTGACTAATCTTTTTTCAGGTAGTTTAATACCTAATCCTTCATTTGCCTTGTTAGATCAAGGCCAAACATCAAGGCTAAGTACACACTGTGAAAGTAAGATCAATACCATACATTTTATTCTATGTACAAATGACATATTAATTTCAGCACTTTTTTTTCTGATATGAATGTAGTAAACACAACAGACTGGAAGTCTAATATCATACTAAACTGAGTAATAAAAAAATAAATTTTATTAAACAGATGTAACAAACAAGTTACACTTGTTTGTTTAATAAAATGTTGCAAGCAATATCATACATGAGTTAATTTCATAAGCACTGAAAACATTTTGATGAATTGCCTTTTCTAAATCCTTCACCACCCTGCCAATGGTAATAAATGTGTTATGAGCTCATGTCAAAGTGCAGGTACCTTCTTGCAAGTAATTGATTTCAGGATCAGGGCCTTCTCCTGTTCCCATGTAGTTTGTTATGGGATTTATTTTCTTTAATGCTTTAGCAATCAGCTGAAAAAACAGTATCCAGAGTGACAATAATTTACCTTAGCATAATCTAGGGCATGACCAGTTGAGAACAAGAATTCGAATTAGAGATACAATAATGACTGTTTTATTAGTTGTTTAATATGATGATTCTGATTTTGTGGGGGGTTTTGTGGTTTTTCTACTCTTTTTTTTATACCATGAAGAGGCAGAAATGGGGTCTTAATGACATATGTTTTATTTCTGATTATGATATCTGATGTCTAATGCTTTTTTTGGAACAGTTGTTCTCAACTGGGTTGCTGTAGTGCTTTGGGGTGCTGCAAGACTTTTTCAGGGGTGCTGCAGTGTGCTTCCACTACTGCAGCATTGGCAGAAGGAGCACCACAGTTAAGAACCCATGAGGTAAGAAAGCTAAGGCAGCAGAACTGGTTCTCAACCAGGATGCCACCAAAGTCTAAAATGTTGTGGAGGGATGCCTTGGGTCTAAAAAGGTTACAAACCAGTGGCTTAGAAGAAATATAGCACTCTATATTTGCATATTACAGTTCCCTGATGATTTCCAATGGACTTAAGAAAAATAACCTCTAAATAATCACTCATATGGAAATATTTGAACTAAGTGGGGTTAAAGACTAATTAAATGATGTTAACACCCAGGGCTATTACTGTTTGAAAAATGGAATTGTACAATATTGCATTTGAAGGCAGTGGGTTTTCTGTGGGTTCAGGGGTTTAGCTTGAAGCCTCAGGGCCAAGACTGTCTTTTTCAGTGAAGGAAGCAATGTGCATATTGGTCAAAATAGCAGATCTGCACTTGTTCTGATCATTACCTATTCAGTTAACTTTACAAGGCACTTATGATTGTGCTTTCACTCCTCAGTTATAAAGTATGAATAATAATACTTAAATACAGGCAGTCCTTGGACTTACGACACAATTGCTTCCTGAAAACCGTGTCTTAAGTCGAAACGTTGTAACTCGGAACCAATTTTCTCATAAGAAACAATGTTATAAATAGGGGATTGGTTCCTGAACCAAGGCTTGATACCCTATTTTCACCAAAAATACCCCAGAATTTTGTACTCGATCAATTATAGACGAGTAATATAGCTACATTCCTGTATTTATATTGTAAATAGCAATCATATTGATTTGGAAGGACTTCTTTGAGATGACTTTGCTGGACTTTGTGAAGGGTTCTTGGCTGGAGTCTTCTCAGGAGTATTGGCTCCAGGTTTTTCTGGAGTCTTGTCTGCTTTCTTAAAGAAAGTGTCCAAGAAAGTTTTGATAGATGTTCTCCAGGGAGATGAGCGATGCAGCGAACTTGTTCGCTGGCATGGCATCACATTGGATCAAGCATTGTAAAGTTGAAACTGACATCATACAGTTGAAACAGTGTCAATTTATAAACGTTGTAAGTTGAAAACATTGTAACTCAAAACATTGTAAGTCGAGGACTGCCTGTATTACTATTTGTTAGTAATACCACAGTGGACTTGATACCATGAACCCAGTGAAAAATGAACCTGTCCTAAAAAGGTGTCAGCCTGGATAAATTGCAGAGGTGTTCTGAGGATGAATTCATTCCTGTTTGCATTATTTGATTTGTTAATCCTATAGTGACAGGTGCATTATAAAATACGAAAGTACAATTTCTGCAAAACACTAAGAAGTCCTCAGGTTCTATCTAAGGCAAATTAGCATTATAACGGATGTCTTAGGTAAGGCATTCTGCACTGAAGCACCTTTCCTCTACTGAACAAAAGAAACTAAATGGATCAAGTGACATTATGCTAATCTAATTCATTAGGTTCAAATCCTGCTCCTACTGAAATCAATCTCAATTCTTCCTTTGACTTCAGTAAAAACAGATTTTGGCTCTAGCATTCTTTCCTCAGTACTTACACAAGAAGGCGTCTTTGTTCTCCTATTTATTTTCAGAACACTAACTTAAAAACAAAACAAAATATCTTTTTGAAAGAAAAGAAAATAAGAATGAATCAGAAAGTATGAAACAGAAATGCCTCAACCGACTTTTTAAAATGGGCTTTCTTGGTTGACACATCATGCTTTGTTTTCTGTGACATGTATTCTTAGATTTGTAATAATTTGTACAGACTAAATGTTACATATATATTGCTGAACATTATAAGCAATGTTGCCTCTAAGGTGTAGCGATCCGTGAGCACCCTGCTTCAGTCGGTTCCTGAATTGGTCCCGCCTTCCCCTTTAGTATTTAATATTAGACTGTGCGCCAGATGCATTCTTTAATATTAGTCTCAGTCTATTTATTATCTTGTTAGATGTTTTTCTTTAAAGGCCCAATTCTGCTTTTAATTTGCACTGTTGTAAATAATAGAAGAAACTAGCTGTACTACCCACATGCTACCTTTTAATCATGTCTCTGTGGTTAGGATTAAGGCTTAATTAATACTTAAAATTGGGCAAACATTTGAGTTCTCTGTCTTCAGTTGCCAAAGAGCTGACTTTGTCTCCAGTACCTTTGTTACATGAAGTGTGTGTACCTCCCTGTCATGTCTCCTGGACCCATGTGCAGGCTGTGCTCTGCCTGCTTCCCACCTCCGAGTCTTGCTGCAGCCTTTGAAAGTGGTGTGGCATTATGTGTGCCCCGCTGCTGGGCAGATCATGCAGTGAGGCACATGGCGTTGCTTTCAAAGCCTGCAGCAAGGCATGGAGGCAGGGAGCAGGCAGAGTGTGGAAGACCTGTGGGGCTGCTGGGCTTTGGCATGGGAGCTGTGGGTCTTGCGTCACAGGGATGAAAGCTAAGATTAGGGTGAAGCTAGTGGGGCTCAGGGTGAAGGTTGCCTGAAGGGGCTGGGAAGCAGACCAGTTCCCTGGAGCCAGTGGAGCCCATGCGGTGCCCAGCTTGGCCCCCACCCCTGCCTTGCCTCAGGGAGGAGCCGCTGCCTGCCCCGCGCTGTGGGCATGGAGGAGGAAGGAGTGATTGTCCACTGATCAGCGGCCCAGCCCCTCACAGACTGCTCCAGCCAGGGCTGCACTCTCCTTCCTCGTGGGAATGCCAGTGTGGTGAGGAGTGGAGCGGCCCCTGCACAGCCGAGCAGTAAATGTCCCACGCTGGCCCCAGTGCGCAGCATTAAAAAGTTATTGTGCAGCAAGATTTTTTATTGTGCGTGGCTGCACATGCGTGCAGTTTAGAGGGAACTTTAATTATAAGATAAACATATCATTTGTGCACAGGGGCCATGACTACTAGGGGATGGGTTTTGTCTTCAGAAAGGAAAAAATGCAACTCAAGGCCAAATCTGCAAACTTGGTTGCTTTAATGTTAGGGCTGTATTCATTCAAATATTTGGGTGCCTTTAACCTTCTAAATTCACACTTACAGCTGATTTTCAGAAGTGCTGAGGACCATACTGGAACTGGCTTTAAGTACAAGACATTTCAGCACCTATGAAAGTTAGTGTGAATTTAGAAGGTTGAAGGCATTCAAATATTTAAATATTTGGCTCCTATATTTTGTAGATCTTGAATCTGGCCCACAGAACACTTGCCAGATTGTGCCTTTGAATTTTTAACAACCTGACCGTAGAAGAAGTTTCCAGATTCATGCTTCTGTAATCAAAACATGTTTTCCTTATTAGTTCTCATTGATCTTTTACATGTTTGCTCTCTTTCTAATACCGGGTTATTTGCTGATTGCACAGATCCTATTGCTTATGACAAGTTCATGCCACCTTTAAGAGAAAATGTTTAATTAGAGTTTAACTGCGTTTATATTTGGGTAGGAAAATAACGGATTACTGTTACACACTGGCAAAACAAAATCAATGGCACTTTGTCTTAAACACAGTAATTGGTTGCAACATTTTTCTGACAAAGATTCCGATGCCAAGCTCTTCCAGGGAAGGCACAAGTAGTATAAGAGCCTGTAACAGGGAGCCCTAACCCTGTTATCCAGCCAAGGGGGAGAGAGAAAGGGAAAAAGCAGGACCATTGATTTCAAAAGGAAAGACCCATGTCAGGGACCTGGTGTCCTACCCCTTAAGAGAGCAAAGCAGCAAACTCAGAGGCTGCCCACTAAATTAATAGACTAGACACTCCTAGGGAGGGTGAGGAGGAGAGCAACTGGCTGACTGAAAAGGCTCTTAGACCCATAAGTCCGGCCAGAACCTGAATAGAGAGGGGAAGGGAGCATGTGAGAATCCAAGATGGTGGAGAGCGAAGGTGCTTCATGGATGTGCAGGGACTTGGGAGCATTGCAGGCACCAGAAACCTCCTGGCTTAAATGCTGAGAGTGTGCGGAGGCCACAGTGGGGCACTTGTAAGGAGCATCAAGGCTCAGTATCCTGCCAGAACAAGGTGTAGGTCAGAGACAGTCAGAGACTGAGAGGGCCAGGGTCTGTAACCCATGAGGGTGAAACTAGGGTCAGGGGCCCAAGGTCCCAGAGGACTGGAGCTCATCAGCTGGATTTGGGTTCAGTGGGCCTAAGTGGAGAGAGCCTAGTTAGAAAAAGGGAGAGGAAGCCTGTGAAGGCTGAGACTCCAACAAGTACTTGGAGGCTAGAATAGGCCATGCTGGGTATTGAGGCAAACAGCCTTTTAAGGGCGATGACTGAAAATATCTGAGGCATGGGTGTGACTATGGGAGTGGCAAGAGGTTACAATTATTGCCATTAAGTCTTAAATTGGGAGATTGTCTAGAAAGAGGCAACCCACACCCTCGAGTTCAGTGTGAAGAAGCCTGAAGGACTGTGCACTAAGCGCATCTACCTAGAAAGAGGCTCTCCCTTTTCTGCCAATAGCTTCCCTAATTAGAAAACTCTGAAAAGATCAAATTGTGGCAAGTGAGAGATTGGAGGCAGAGTAGAGACTAGGGGTTGTGAGCAGGCTTTTCCAGCCACTAGGACTAGGGACAAAAGTTACACATAAACTGGTTTAAGTGATCAGAAACTGGTTTAAACCTGTGACAGAATAGAAGTTCAATGCACATAAGCCAGTTTCAAAATGGCTGAAACCAGGCCCTCTCAGAGGTCGAGAGAGGTCCAGGCCACTTCCATTTTTTGAGGCTCCTGGTATATTAACAAAATATTAATTCATAGTGCACTACAGGCGGTGTGGCCTAGTAATGGGACACAAGTTTAAAGTTGTATGATGAATGTATTTTTCTTTCATTGTATCTCTGTGTCTGTATGTATAACCTCATTTGGAGATAATGTCCAAAGTCTAAATTTGAGGCCCTCCATGAATGAGAGGCCTGGGCCAAATGGCCCACCTGGCCCCCCCTGTGATAGGCCCTGGCGGAAACTGGTTTAAGATAAATCTGGCTGAATGTAGTATCAGACTTAACTCTTTTTGGTTAAGCCGACTTATGAACCTTCTGTCCCAGATCCCTTCCTGGTTCAAGTTAAATAAGAGTCCTCCAGCATCCCAGCATTTTGCAGGCCTGGACTGGGCTGTGCTGTCTGATTCAGAGAGCAGGGCTAGCTTCACCCCTCTTCTCCCTAGCTGGAGCAGTAAGGACTGGCTCCCTGGCTGGCTTACTGCTTCTCCCCACCCCCCGGCAAATCCCTGCTGGGCTCTAGGGCCTGGGAGGGTTAAACTTCCCTTCCCCCAAGTACATAGCTGCCCTGTCCTGCTTACTTAGTGCTGGCTGCAGCTGTGGACTACAAATCCCAGAGGCACCTGGAAGCAGAAAGAGGAAGTGATAAGTAACTCTGTAAAGTCCTTCTGCTGTGATTGTGGACTGCAAATCCCAGAGACCTTGGGGGCTGCAGAAAGAGGAAGTGAACACACAGCCCATGCTGGCTACTGTGCCAGGGAGGCATGCTCTAGTGTCCCCCAGCTTCTGGCTTGAGTCACTGCAGGCATGTGGCTGCATTTCCTGAATCAAAAGTGAATGTCTGTTCATTTGATTATTGGTTCAATCTCTGCGGCTTAGACTAACTTGCAAAGACTGAATCAATTCAGCTTTGGACTTTTTGACTGTCTATACTTAGCCTAGGGTCTTTGGATACTGGGTAGATTGCTGGAGCCTGCTACAGGGCCATATTTATCCCTCCAAGATTCATGCTTGATGGGGACAAGTAATAAGATTTCTTTGCAAAGGAAGTCTAGGCTCTGCCATTGCTGTGACACTGTCTTCCACTCTTGCATCCTTTGGAGGCCTCTGAATGAGTAGGGGAGAAGTGTCTGGTAGATTTTGTGGAAATACATATTATTCTCCATCCATTTTGGGAAATTTGTGGAGAAGACCCTTCCAAAGGCCCCTCAAGACAGTATGACTGTAGAGCACCCCTACTAGGTTGCCTATTGCCAGTCTACCTGGGCATTTGCAGTCTGCATGAATGGCCCTGTCCTCTAATGCATCCCTAGGGATACATTAGGTTTTGAGGAAGGCCTAGGTGCCTTTACCATAGGGAAATAAGGTGAAAGCATCTCTATGAAAAGGATTCTTGCAGGTATTTCCTCATTATAGGAGTCTGTTTATGCTTTTTTGTAGAACGTTTGTTAATAACAATAACAATTATTTTCTTCCTGCCTAACATAATAAAGGCAGAACTGCTAAGAGAGCATGGGTCCAGAACAGAAAAGGAATATTGAGACTGTTTTATAACTTATGATCGTGATAAATCTCAAAGGACTCAAAAAAGAGAACAAAGCATAGGGCCATATTCTAAGAGTGATCCTATTCCACACCATCATGTCCCTGAAAAATGTTGTGGGTCCTCCTTCTCACTTTTTTGTGACTTAGATGGCAGCATACCATAAAAATAGATGCATTAATGGATTTTTAGGAACTCAAACAGCATAGAACAGGATTGCACTTAGATGCCTAATAGGTGGTATAGGATCTGTCACAGTGAACATAACCAGATCCTAAGAAAATGGTAAATGCTGGGCAAAGTGAATCTCTCATTTAACTCTTATCAGAATCGCATTACTCTGAGTGCTTTATATCTTCCTGCTTCATATTATATTTATTTTTAATCCACAAAATCCATCAACTTTCTTGGCATGCAGTTCGTTTCTCACTACCATGGTTAAATGGTTCCTTTGCACAATTCGTATCTTCTCAGCTATATGTTTTCCCTGGCTCCTTTTATGCTAAGGTGTATCACTCATTGATGTTTTTATGAAGATCAGTCTGCTTGACTATAAAATGAAGCAGCTTTCCTTCTGTCTGACAATAACTGTCCAAGTGGACTGAGATTTGATGCTGCTTCTTATTACAGTAATGATAATGATCATGCAATCTATCGTGTCTGTTATCTAAGTTAAACTCACAGCAATTTATGACCTTTAAACAACATATTTTCTATTGCATTACATGGAGAAGAATCAGGTTCTCAAAAATTATCATCAACTATTGCTACCTTTTCTGTAGGAGTATCCCATGCAGAGCCATGAAAACACAAGCTTTCTCAAACTGAAATTTCCTTTTATTTCTTTCACTGTAGGCTATTTGCCCAATAAGGAAGATGGTAACCTTCTAACCCTATACGCATGGACACCCTCCCTCTCTCCACCCCTCCCCCAACTGAGAGCTCTGCTTCTAGGGAAATCCTTTATTTTGTTGTGTTTTTTTTTCAGTCTACTCAGCCTGCTTTGCTTCCAATAGGTCCCAAAGAGCATGACTCTTACAGGAGCTGTACTGTTGGGCTCTTGCTTTAGAGGGCTTCCAAATTGTGGAGAGGAAGAAACATACTTTAGAACATATGGCACCTGCAGTAACTTAAACCAACTTTTCCCATGTATAGTTGGAGAAGAAGAACCTGGTAGAAACCAGGAACCAGATTCTACTAGGAATCTAAATGGATTTAGGCACCTAGGTATAATTCAGACACTTTAACAGGGTAGAACAAAGAGGGAATGAACACCTCTATTTTGGCAAAATGCTGTCATCTGCCCCTTAAGATTGAATCACAGAAAAATCAGCAATGAGGGGGGCCTACCCACCTTTAATATTAACAGTTTTTCAGGGACTTGAGCAGGGTGGAATAGGATTGCACATAGGCACCTAAGTCCACTTAAATGTCCAATAGGTGTAATAGAATTTGGCACCAGCTATCCTCCTTCCAACTTGTGGAGCTGGATTCTTCCACAGAGATGATTTCACATGGTTATGGGAAGAAGGGAGATGATAACTAGCAGTGGGAACAGAAAGATAGATGCATACAGACTTCCTTATAAAATCCTGCTTGTAATAGGAAAATAATTAACTTTCTTACTCCCCACCTGTATTTAGATTAAGTTGCATTTCACTTTATTTTTTGGTTATATGATTCATTTGCTTTCTCCTCAGATCCCCCCATCTGAATGTTATTTTCTTCTCTCATAGCTTCTATCTGTTAAATTTACTGCCACAAATTTTAAAAAGCTATATTTATAACCTAGACTGAAGAGAAATTTCCTCAGACTTCGTTGGTTTTCGGACCTTCAGAGAACAGATAAAAGAATCCAAAGTCCAGACAATGTGGGATTTATGGTTTGTTGAATTATTTCTGTCATTCTATGAAACTCAGCAACAGATATGAATTAGCTGCCACATAAAAGTATGCCTGTTCAGTGAACTATGATTAGTTCCTGCAAAGTGGAGTGCTACTTAGGCAAATGAAACTAAAACTAACACTCTCCTTTATGAGATGGACCAATATATTTTATACAAATATGAACTACACGTCTATCAGAGGATTCCGGAGCTGCCATTCAGTTGCTTTGTGACATAATCCTATACTGGCCAGGTCAGTTTACCCATAGCTTTCCATACATGTTCATTCTGCTAAACATACTTAATGAACTTAGGCTCTAATGGAAAATTCAATTCCTTCATCTTCCAGCAAATTATCTACAAATGAGGTTTTACTACTGAGGTGTGTCACCAGAAGCCTAGTCCAAAATCTGGTGAAATCAATGTTTGTTTGTTTTTTCACTGACTTCCACAGACTTTGAATCAGATCCAAAATTCCTAACCATTTCAGTTCCTCGTGACTTTTTGTTTCAGGGATAGAGGGGAGTAAAATTTACATTTGAGTTTGTGTGGACAAATAAAACAATGTTAAATAACATTAAGGCTAGACTGTGACATTACTGAAGTTAAATAGCATCTTACCCTGTGAATAGTTCCATTAATTTTTCTGAGGCAACAAATCAACCACAGTATTACTGAAGACAATTAAGTGTACCAGAAGCCAGTTCTTAAAAGAATGTAAGCAACATGCTGCTGCTATTTTCCTACTTTCATTCTCTTTATTAGGAAGCCATTAGTAGGATGTAATTTACTTCCCATTATCTTAGAATTGTATATTTTTTCAGTTCCAGTTATGACTATTTATGTTTATTTTTTTAATTATGAAGCTATCCACCTGATTTAAGTCATGTGAACAGACTGGCAATATTAATCTTATTGTTCCATAATAAAAAAACTGCTGCTAATGTTAAGGTCCTTTTATTTTTGGTTACTTATTTTATAGGGCCTGGTTTTCAGAAAAAAAACAAGGGTCTTGAGTTGGGTACCCCGAAGGCAAGACACTCAAACTATAAGCCACTTCTTCATATGTAGGCTCAGCTCACTTTCAAGGCTTTGCATAACTCTACTCCTGACATACCTAGCTTAGTTTCTTATCCCTCACCCATGTGATCTACTAGGTCCACTTTTCATACATCTCTGACATGCAAAGGGGCCCCTTCAAGCCAATACCCTCTCTTCATTCACATATTTCTTTAAAATTTAGTTCCTTCACAATGCCCCCAGAATTACTACAGTACTGTTAAAAACGAATGACATATTTATACTCAAATGGAAAAATCATCTTGCTGAAACTCTGTCTTTCTTTACTTTATCCCATTTCTACATTTTTCCTCCATGACAGAGATCATCAGCTAATTGTGTCAAGGGCCCTGAAATGCAAGCTCTTCTTATTATGTCCTGCAATTTCCTACAGCCTATCAGAAGGATGTTAAATGTGGGGACAAAATTGAGAGAAAAATATAAATAAAATATAGCAATATTCTACTCTGTAAAGTGTTTGACAAATGTTGCTGTGGAGTTCCACCTATATTGTGCCTTAGAGGCGTCATAATCAAATAATTACTTACATGTATAAATAAATGTTAAGTTTGTTGAATGTCTTGTATTTTACCAATACCATTTTTTGTGGCAGTTACATGTTAGCTGTGTTTGAACAAACCACTGCTTTAGTTAGGATATATTAATGTTTACTAGCATGACATTGAACATTCAAAATCTGTTTCTCAGTATTGTCTGAAATAGGCAAAGCTTGTCTACAGTAACTAAGTTACTCCTTCCTTTGAAGGATGCTCTGGCTGCCAGTTCTTTTTAAGAGACAGTGCACAACCTCTAAATGTTGTGTTTTTGCTAATATATAAAAAATAATATGATATTGAAGTCATTTTAGACACCTAGATACCCAGAAACTTTTGGGAAAAAAGGGGTCTGGAACAGCCCACACCTCCTTCTTTCCACGTATTTTATTGCTGTGGGGGGTTTCTTTGTTTGTTAAGTACCCATAATATACTTGGTCTTGCACAAAGCAACCTGACAGTTCCTAATCAAAGGCTAATCTAGAGACAGGAGTGAATGAATGGCTATAAACAGTATGTAGTTAAATACCTGGATTTATATTATTTTATATCTATATAGAGATATGCATCTATATGGAGTTATATAGCTATATAGAGATATTACAGAAACTCTATCTATCTATCTGGCTTAATTCTTGTTGACCCTTCTCACCTAAAGCTCACATTTAAATCAGTGGGAGGTTTGGGTAAAGAAAAGCTTCAGAGAGCCCAAAAGTGCAGAAGCAAATCCAAAGAAGAGAAATGTTTCATTGTAAACTATGTTAGCTGCTTTGGCAATTAAAATCCATTTTTAGGTATACATATTCCTGCACAAAAAACAGTCATAATATGTGGGAAAGTTGTAATAGTAATGGCAAGAAAGTGAGGAGGAGGGCATAGAATTGGAATCAGGATGATGATACTTCTTTCGTAACACACTTGGAAATATGCTCACAAAAAGGACTATATTAGCATTATTCATTCTTCTTCTAAACTGTTGTATTTAGAAAGTGTTTGAAATTAAACCAAGAGTTCCCAAGACATATGGATAGGTGTCTTCTGTCATTTATATAAACTGAAATAAGTGATATGCTAGAACCAGTGCTTTTGCCTGCATCTTTTGAACTCAGCTGAGAACAACACTGAGTCCATAGGGTGTACACAGCATCGTGGAAGACAATAGCTAAGTAAAACAATACTGATAATAAAACTGATACTGCTAAAAACAGGACAAGCTTAGTATAATTTCTTAAATATAGGTAGAGGCTATTTGTTTTTTAGCAATAACAACAACAAAACAAAACTGATAATTTTGTTAGTTCAGTTGTTAAGAAATAATTTCCATACGGTCTTACCAGGATGCAGTTAATATTTCTATGTGGATACTATTAGTGGTAGAATTTGTCAAATACACAAACATGGACAAAATTTAAACTAGCAAAATAAGCATGACAAACTGTAGGTAAACACTGTTGTCAGGCTTTGCAAGTGAAAAGTAACTGAACTGAACTAGTTAACTGGTATTTTTAAAACATGGTTATTGAACTGGCTGCAGACTTTTAAAACAAACACTAAAGGAAGATAAAGGACTCCTAAACACTCACTATTACTTCTTAGTATTCCCCAGTCCTAGATCTGTTCTGTTCTATCATATTAGTGTTCCTCCTGTTATTTTTCATAGTTGTGTTAAAATCAAATCCAGTTGTACTGTACCTTGATCAGATTGTGTCCTACAGAGTAGACAGCTGCTATTTTCCCCTTCTCTCCAGGTGCATGCATACCTGTACCATACCCATGCCAAGCAACTAAATAAGGATTGTGAATTGTAATCCAATGCTTAACACGATCCCCAAAAGTCTGGAAACAAAAGGTTGCGTAGTCACTGAAGATTTCAATTAGTGATTCATTTTTCCATCCCCCGTATTTTTCTTGCAGTGTTAAAGGTAAGTCCCAGTGGTACAGAGTAACTATGGGCTTAATATTTTTGTGAACTAGAGCATTAATTAGAGAGCTGTAGTACTGGAGTCCTTTTTGATTGGGAGTTTCTACCATTCCAGTGGGAAAGAGCCTTGGCCATGAAATTGAAAACTGATAAAATGTAACCCCCAAGAAATCCAGAGCTGACAAGTCTTTGTCCAGAAATGCATAGCTGTCACTGGAGCCAGCTGTGCTGGCAGCATCTGTGAACTCTGAATGGATGAAGCCGTCCCATATGGAGGGTCCTTTTCCATCTTTTCTCCAGCTGCCTTCCACCTGGAATGCTCCAGTCCCTACCCCCCAAAGAAACTCTTTGGGAAAAGTGTCATATAGAAACATCTGAGTACCACTTACAGGACTGAGGCTAAGATCTTTTTTCCATACAGATCTTCCATCTCCGGCAAGCCCAGTAACTGTTCGTATGAAAACAAGTGTCCAAAAAGCAACAGATCTCTTCAGTCTTTGGCCACACATTATGTCCTTTTATAGCATCTGTATTAAGTCAGATTTCTTTCATTTGTGCTGGAGAAAATACATTCATTCCTGTTAAGAGTCCCTGCTGTGCAGACTGCCTTCAATTGCCACTAACTGCTGGAGTGTCTTATCAAAGCTTCAGTAAAAGCTTGTGATTGTAAAAGCCTTGTCAATGAGTAACTTGAACTGTGAGACCTAGGATGGGTCACAAAGACCAGTGCAATTTCAGGGGAGGTGGCTTTCTTGCAGTCATTGGGACACCTACTCTTATTCCAAGAAAATAGGTTACCTGTATCACATAAATACTTATGAACCTGTTTATAATTGTTTACATGCTACATCACTGAAATGTCAGCATACCAGGTGAGAGAAGATACTGATAAGTTGCAACAAGCTTTTATTCTGGTCCAGTTGAATTTCAAGGAGATATAGAAGAAATATTTTTCAGACTACAGAGTCCAATTAAGAAGCATATTTTCAATTTATAAGAAATAACACAATCATAATGAAGAGTAAAGCAGACCAATAAGTATATTTGTTACTTTTGCTAGCTTGGATATTTCACCTGTCAAAAACCTGTGTCCTGCTATGGCTTGCTGGGTTCATAATAAAAAACTGGATAACTTTGAAAAATAAAGCATTTGTTTTCTCCCTCACTAGGCCTAATCATTCTTTTCCATCTTAATCCCTCTTTACAGCTTTCTGCCTGGATATAAATTTCTATGAGTTCCTTGGGGAGGTCTTCCACATGGTTTACTCATAGAGAGTTAGTGCCTGCTGCCAAACTGGGTAGATCTGGTGCACTGCTTTTATAACCTGGAAGCCTCCTACTGGCTCCAATGGAACCACACTAGCTTTATGCTATCTATGACAGTCTCTCTCACCCTGAAGAAGGGCTATCTGAGAATGGTAACTTACCTGGGAAAGGTTAGAAGACCATGCGCATTCTCTTCGCCCTGTTAGGCTCCATCATCCTTCTGGTTTAGCTTAGTCACCCCTTCCCTCCTGTGGCCCTGGACACGTGTTCAGGTGGCAAATCATATTGTGAAGCCAGTTCAGTCTTAGCTTCTAAATGGAAAGGAGAGATTGACAAACATCCCATTAACAATGTGAAAATGCAAAGGAACAAAATATTATCCAATCATATGCAACTGGTTTTACTGACTAACAGACTGCTGTGAAGCTCTCAATAGAGCAGACATTATCAGAATAAAGTCTTAGAGGTCTGTTTCAGTCATGGGCAATTTCCTTTTATTATTTGTTTAATACAGATAATTAGCAGGATGCTCTTTTGCTACAGATTAATTTGTTTAAGAATCACAGCAGATGTAACTGGGCCACCAATGTAATGGGTCTCCTACAGACCAGTTAGCCAGTATTTGAAAATATGTTAAAGTCTTAGGAAGACTTCTGAAAGAAAATAAAAGAAGGTGTACCCATATGCTGAAATTTCAACTTACAGGACTGAGATGATTACTGCTCTTTAGGAATTATAATATGAACTGTACTCACAATTAAAACACTTTTTCTGAGTAGATTCATAGAACTCAGTAGCAACTTGGTTTAACAATGAAGCTCATTAGAATATTGGGAGATTTAATATATTTTATCCCTAAAAGTAAAATCTACATTGTATTTATAATGAATGAAAACTCATCTAGGTCTACAGTGATTTGTATGCGTTTCTCTACAGCACATTAATAAAAAAAGTCTCTCAACATAGTTAATGAATGACAGTATTATTGACACATTAGCCTTGTCCACACTACAGAGTTCAATAAGTTTAGTGCATCCACAGTAGCCTTCTATCTAACGTAAGCCTGGTCAACATACCCAGGCACCTAATGTCTTTTGAATACACTACTCCAAAATTTCCAGCACACACCCTGAAAAGGGGCCTGCACTACATCCTACCCAAACAGAAAAAAACCGACATGCATGGGATCACAAAAGCTACAACAGCTCAAAACTAGACAGCTGTCCTGAGTATAGGTGACATTGCAGCTGCAAAATCAACACTAGTGCTGCAAGAGTAGTGATGCAATGTAAGATACAAAAATTATAAACTTTTCTACCAGGACTGCCATGCTGCTTCCAGCACTTTTGCATGACTGTAAAAAATGTAGTGTGTTTGCATGATGCATCTGACAGGTGTAGTAGGCACCTGCACCACAAAATGTTCTAGACTAGACAAGGTTAGGAGCTGCTTTTCTGTCTTTAGTATAGTCAGGGCTGGTAACATGCTATCATTAAGACGCCAGATATTTTCTGTAAGTTTCTTCTTGGCTCCTTGCTGAACTTTGATGTTTGGGCTGAAATTTTTCATGCCAGGTTTCTGTCTCAGGGTCATTTTTTGTTATTTTTATTTGTTTTAATTTCAGCTAAGTTGGTTCTGTAATTTCTGAGAATGAGGCAAGATAAAGGTGCATTGTTTTGGCTGCATGAAAATATTCTGGTCACCTTTGGGTGAAGAAGCTGCGGTCTGCATATTTTAAGCAGGGTCTTGACATTTGACAGGGAAGTATGTTTTACTCTTTCTCTGAAAAGATACTTATATTTGGACAAGTTGTAAGCTTTCAAAAATCCCAGTTTGCACATGCCCATAAGAGATTTAAAATTCAGCACCTAACGTTTGTGAAGATTCCATCCTCATTGAGCGTGTGTGTGTGTGTGTGTGTGTGTGTGTGTGTGTGTGTGTAAACCCTGGTCAAAAATGAGTTCCATCCATTCGGTTTACCAAATGAGGTAGGGTTCCTGTGGAAAAACAGCATGTTACCATGTAATTAAGGACTGATTGCATCATGCTGCAGATGCACTCAAGGGGTCAAAGTAAGGGTGCATAGACAACTTTAATTCTAACTCCTTGATGTTGGACTTTGAAACCATGAAACTTCATCATTATTTTTTGTGTGTAATTGAAATATATAATAATAAATACTGCTACTAATACTACAGCTTTTCAGTTCTATAGCACTACATATCTAATAATTTATATGCAGGTATTATGACCTTCACATTACGTCTAGCAGATAAACAATCGTTCCCATTTTGCAGATGAGAAAACAGGATCAAAAAAATTAAATAACGTGCCCAAGATCACATAGGAAACTGGTGGCACAATAGGAAAAGGAACATAAACGTAGAAATGCTTTGCCACAGGGGGGGTTAAGTGCTCACTCATTATACAGTAAAACAAAGTCAGCATTTTCTCCTAACCAGAAAACAGAGAACCAGAAAATGAAACTGTCTAGGTTAGTTTTATTGACTTAGATCAAAAGCAAAAAGGAAACAAATAGCATAAGTAGTGAAAAGCAAATTTGTTCATTTTTTAAATAATCTTCAGTGTTAGCACTGGTAAGCATTTGCTTTGTAACAAAGAATGGCATTTGGTTCTTACATTACAAAAATCCTCTTTTTATCTGTCCCTCAAGAGAAAGACTGGTCAAAAGTTTTTGAATATGGCAGTCTAAACATAAAGTTAATCCCCATTTTAGCACTGAAATAAAAGATAACTTATTTTCAGATATTCCAAGCTTTCAAAGCTCTAAGGACAGAGCCAACCCAAGCAGGGTGCAGGGCCCGTAGCAAAACTGCTTATGCAGGGTCCTGCCCCAAGCCCACACACCCTGGATGTGAAGAAGCCGGGGGGAGGGGAGGGAGCGAGCGGCCAGATGCAAAGCCAGCGGTAGTGGCGCGGAGTCACTACAGCCACTCTGCCTGGCTCCACAGGGCCCCCCAAAGCACGGGGCTCGAGGCAGTCGCCCTGATTTGCCCCCCAGCAGGGGTGGCCCTGCTCATGAATATTGGTGAACAGTGTACCTACACAAGACATTTACTGAGCAGTAGACTAATTAGCTGCACAGTAAATGTCTCAGTGTCTACATGTGCACCCCTATTAGGCTGGAGTAAACTTATTAGCTCTTCAATAGGCTAGTACTTGTAAATACAAGTACTATTCTGTTGTGAAGTAAAAAACTCCACAGCAGCACGTGTACAGATGCTGCTGTGGCTGGCTGGGATAAGAGAGTACTTCTGTGCTGGGGCTGCCTGCTGGCTAGCCCCACAATGAAGCACCCTTATGCCCCAGCCAGCACTCTGCAACACACGGAGAGCTGGGGGAGCAGGGCTGTGCTGGCAGGCTGACCCCTCAGGTCCCCTGCCAGCTGGAGTTGCTTCAACCCAGCTCAATGTGCTGTGGTCCTGGGTGCACGTTCATATGCAATAAATCCTGGAGATTATTGCTCCCTGGGCAGATTCAAACAGGTCGCCAGAGAACAATAAACTCCAGGCAATAAACTCTGGAGTTTGTTGCTTTGCATTAGTTGCACATGTAGATGCACCTAGTTGGGAGCATTCTGCTCCTTGGGGTCAGGAACTTTTCATTTGGGCATCCAACTTAAGGCCTGCCAATTTGACAACACTGGCCTATAAGCCTTCACATTGATCATATTCAGTTTTCTAGTTTCTAAGTTTATAATTGTTTCTGCTTTACAAGGGGGATATTGACCCTTAATCAATACAATGTAAATGCAGAAGCTATTTCCGGTCCCCTGTTCTTTTATGAGCATTCAGCGTGAATGCTGGATGATGTTACACTCCTGGGAAGTGCATCTCAAAATGCAGCAAATTTTGTAAGAGAAAAACTATATTGATTTGAATAGTCACATAGTATAATGTTGTGTGCACTGATAGATCTCAATGTACTTCTAGTATATCTAGCTAATCTATCTTTTGCTGTTGGCAGTATTTGCTTTAAAAATAATAGTTTATTACTATATGATCACAACAAAATAAGTTTTGTACTTGTTTTTCTTTAGGTTTAAACCAAACATACTGTCATACAAACAAATAAAGATGTAGGACAATAACATTAAAAAAATCCCTGCCGTAGTTGGGCAGGAAAACAACTGTTGCAAGAAACCAAATCATGAAACAAGTGGAAAAAGAAACTCCACTAGTAATTGCAGCTAACAATGGCTGAGAATTTTGGATAAGATACAATTGTGCTTTTTGGATATTTAAAAGGAGACAGAGAAAATATTTAAGTACAAAGTCCTTTAAAGACAGGATATTTACATTAATATCAGTTGCCCTAATCTACCATCAAGAGCTCAGAAAGGGACAAGTTGTTTTCTGTAGTTGCCCTCTACAATGTAATTTACATCAACGGCCCATACTTACATCCCTTTCCTGCCCAAGTTGTGTTTGACATGGGATCAAGTCCTTAATAAACATGTGATATCTGGTATGTGAATATTACAGAAACTCTAAAAGAGATTGCAGATTTACAAAAAAATTAGGGATTTTTAATTCTGCCTGAAAATACAAATTCCTGTACTTAGAATGTGAGAGAAAATTAAATTCTTACAATCCAGATCACCCAATATGGAGAGCCTTCCATTAGTAGTCACTCAGAAAGATCCTACAAAAGATTTTATTTTCTGGTGACTCAACACTGATTAGACTGAATGTTTGACTACTTAGTGACCTTGCACAACATAAGGTATTTGGCTTGCAATATTTTTTTTAATTTTGGTTGTATTTTCTGGGTTTCCACAGTTACAACTGCAAGCTTCTTTAGGGGATTTAAAATACATATTTTCTCTACACTTAAATAAACAGGTGGGTCAAACCTGACTCAAAATAGAGATTTTGTAGAAAACTGCAAAACTGTCTTAAAAAATTATAATGGAAGTTGCTTTTTTTAAAGTAAAAACTTTCTAGTGAGGTACTTATAAGTCGTAAGACCTTAAGGAAGGTACACAAATATAAGATTCTGAAAATAAAATAGACTAGAAATTAACAAAATAAGTTAAGCTGACTAATTAGTTTTAATTTTTCAAGATGAGAGAAATGCAAAAATATAAAATTACTAATTTCACTTACATTAGTTATTTATATTTCTTTTCTATAGATTAGGAACCTAAGGCACAGAGAGATGTCCTGATTTTCATAAGTGATTATTACTTCTGAAAAACTGAGGTCATGAGTGATTTGGCAAAAGGTAAATAGCAAGTTAGATTTTTATTTTTTGTTTCAGTTTAAATAATTCGGAAGTATACTTTGCATTAAAAGGGCTTTTTAAATATAAGATTGTAATTGGACATGGATATGGGTTATGACAGAATCAAATATGACATACTGTACTTTCTTCCTTTTACCAAAATCACAAATATTTTGTAATGCAAATTCTGACCCAATCATCATTTTGATGACATAATTAAGATACCAATTCTTTCATAATTTTAGCAGTTTTACTATGTACATGGTAATAGAGAAAAGTCATTCTCTATAACCACAGATGAACCACCACCATTCTAAGAATTTAGGCAGGTTTGGTTATTCATAAAGGGTTAAACTCCAGTGTTCCAAGTAACAGGAATGTGTCACCAGTCTGCTGGCACATACTGATCTGCCTGATGTTATTTTAGGCAACTTTATCAAATACAAACAGAGATAACTACCTACTATAATTCTTTAACATTATTTAAACAGTTTGTGAGGATCTATCAAATGTCAGCCATTTTAGCTACTCTTAAGTCTGGTGGCAGACATACCTGTAGCTCAAATCAGGGTCTAATGAAAATGTACTAGGTATGTACAAATATACATTTAGAAATGTTTTAAAACTATATACTGTAATGCGTGGTTTTGAAGCCTAATTTTTGTGTTTTAAAAATCAAACTCAACCTATACACTGTGCTGGTGCTGCTCTCAGGGGATGGAGCCGTATCAGCTGAATGCTGAGCTCGGCCCTATCCCCATCCCCTGCGGGCAGCACCATTCACAGAGGATGGGGCTATGTTAGCCAAGTGCTGAGCCCAGCCCCAACTTATACACGGTGCCTATGAAAATCCTTACCTTTCAAATCAGAAAGGTGGGGGTCAACCTATATGCTGTGAACCTGGTAGTTTTATTTTAACAGGTTTACAATACCAGAGTCTATTAGGATACGTGCATAAAATTAGCTGAAGAGCAAGTTTGATTTGTGCTGTGGACATTCTACTTTCTAGCCTTTATGTATTTCTTTATGTAGATATGGAAACTCACAAGCTCTGCTACTGTTCAAATATAAAAGTAACAGTTCATCTGATTATGTAAACCCGGGGTGTCAAACATGCTGTGTGCCTTGAACTGGATCTGGACTATGGGGCTTCTTGCAGGCTGGATCCAGCCTGGGGCATGTGGTAGCAATGGCAGTAACAGCAGCTCCAGTTCTGGAACAGGGCATGCAGTGGCTCCAGAATGGAAGGGCAAAGCAATTGGAGAGTGACTGGGGCTGTATCAGCCCTCTCTTGGTCTCCTGCTGCCTATTGCTATGTCTGCTGAGGCCCAATGGCCCCACATTCTGTGGCAGTCCACTTCCCCTGGCCATGTTCCCTAGCTTCCAGTGGACTGGTGGGCTGGATCTGCCCCATGGGCCATACACTTGACATCAAAGAATAGCAAGAGTTCCTATGCAAGAATGACTGTAGCTCAACACAAAATTATATTTAAGGAAGTGAATAAAGTATGATAATATCACTAACATTAAAATATATTATTTCATGTCAGGGAAAGGGATACATGTCTGAGAAGCAACCACAGTATCTTCACTTTCAAAGCTTGAACTTCTAAACAAAATGAGAATCCCGTATTAAATCAGTTACTTTAGTAAAAGTGCACATAAAATTCCAGCAGTTTAACAACTGCTTCACTATTTATTATCAGCCTAGTCTCTTTATGTAGCTACACAATATGCCTTATCACTAAAACTCTTGTCCAGGTTGTAATGGGGATAAACTGATTTTAAAAAGTACCACAGTTGAATATTAAGCGGCTTGTAAAAACTATAGGATTCTGTGGGGAAATCCATAAGAAAAACAAACCAACCCTCAAATATACAGAAAAAACAAGATTACATGACAAATCTATAAAAATGATAGGAAATAAAGATCTTAATTTTATATATCACTTGTCATCCAAATGTTCACAGAAGTTTAACTTATTGCAAGGTGTACTGTATTCTAGTCACCAAAGTGCCCCAGGGGAAAAGCAGGAGCAAAGGTCATAAACTCCTAGTTTCAGACTGGATAAAAGGAAAAATTTCTTCATGGTTTGTGTGACCAGACTTTGGAATAGACTCCCAGCAGGGGTGGCGCAGGCACCTACTCTGGAGATCTTTAAAAGGAGACTGAATGCACACCTTGCTGGGGTTATTTCACCCCAGCAGTCTTTCCTGCCCAGAGCAGAGGGGCTGGACCTGATGATCTCACAAGGTCCTTTCCAGCCCTAAACTCCTGTGATTCTGTGACTCATTATTAGAAGGCAAAGTAGATTTGCACTTTATAGATTAACCAAAATATTTATATCTATATCAGTCTTTCATGAGTTGAAGCTCATTTCATCTGATGCTCAAGGCCCATCTATGCATGACATAGTATCATTTTGCCCAGTGGTACTCAACCTTTTAGCTCTGTGGGCCAGATGAGTAGCTTGAAACCAGTCCATGGGCTAGATGGAGCCCTTTGTGCCAGGATGAGGCCCTGGGGCCACATACTGCTCCTCCCTGCCAGGATTTGAACCCAGGGATCCCAGCACTGTGCTCCTACCCTGACTGGAATTAGGCCCCCTCCTGCCTCCATGCACTGGGATTGGGCTCCAGGGGGTCTGGCACTTTCCCCTTCCACTGAGACTGGGCCCTGTGCTTCCCAGAGGGATTAGGTCCTTAGGGCCTGGCAGCACCCTTGGAACAGCCAATGTGCAGGGCCCTGGGCTCCCCATGGATCTTGATATTTAACAGAAGGAGGGTGGTGCTACTGCTCCTCCGATGCCAAATTTCTAGATCCATGGGAAGCCCCACAAGTTCAGATGACAGGTTGGACCAGTCAGCTCCTACAAAGAAATGTGACCGCTGCTTTGTCAGTACAATACTTAAAAACAATATAGATTGAGGAGAGAAGAACACATTTACCTAAAAGTATATGTGGAATTAAGGCTCATCAAATGAACTGGGTTGTTTCAACAAGACAGAAAGACTAATTCTCTTCTTAAGCACATAGAAGTAGATAGCCATGTTAGCATCAAGGCAAGCAGAAGACAGGGTAGATTTGTACCTTATAGACTAAAGTAGAGATATATATAGCTCAAACTTTTCTATATACAGACTCTTCTAAGTGTACACAGACTGTGTGTGTGTGTGTGTGTGTGTGTGTGTGTGTGTGTGTGTGTGTGTGTTCATAAGCTTTTCCTGAGCTCAAGACACTTTGTGCTATATATATTATACTAGCCAATTGCCCACCAAGAATGATGGGGCAGGGGGAGCAGCTGGGGATGGAGCCCTGTGCTCCCCCTGTCCAGGCTCGCTCCCCCTTCCCTCCAGCTACTTGGGGTCCAGGCCCATTCCCACACTCCCTGCTGCACTGGCAGGGGGAGGAGAGGAATGGGTCCGGGCCTGAAGTGGGGGAGGACTGGGCCTGAGGGTGGGGGAAGCCAGGCCACTGCTGTGGTGGGGCAGGGAGCAGTGGGCCTGGGCTGACCCAGCAGTGGCAGGGGGATGGGAGGAGCAGGCTCAGGGCTAACATGGGGAAAGGGGAGTGGGGGAGGAGTGGGCCTAGGCCTGACACGGGGGAGGAGGCTGCTGTGTTGGACTGCGTTGGGCCAGGCCCGCTCCCCCCCACAGCAGCAGTCATGGGGGAAGGGGAGGAGTGGGCTCAGACCTGATGCGGGGGAGAAACAGGGTCACCACAGCAGGGGAGCAGTGGGCCTGGGCTGACTGGGTGGTGGTGATGGAGGAGATGAAAGAAATGGGCTCAGAGCTGATGTGGGGGAGAGGGGGGTGGGGGAAGAGTGGGATTGGGCCTGAGGAGGGGGAGGCCCACTGCTTCCCTCCCCTGCCGCTGCCACATCAGACTAGGTCTGTTGCTCCCCCCACACCACTGTGGCAGGCTGGCTTCTCCTCCCGGCCTCAGGCCTGGTCCCATTCCTCTCCCAGCCTCTCTTCTCCCCCGTGTTGGCCCCAAGTTTGATCCGCCTGTCCGCCCCCCCACCGCTGGTTCAGCCCAGGCCTGCTGCTCCCCTTGCCGTGGCAGCCCAACTTCTCTCCACCCTTGGGCCCGGTCCTCCCCCACATCGGGCCTGGACCCACCCCTCCTCCACCGCATCGCCATCGTGACGGTGTGCCTGCTATTCCCCCCCCCACCGTCATGTCATCCTGCGTTAGGCCCTGCAGGCGGTGGGGACAATGGAAGGGGGGAGGGGCGTGACGAGGCCAGTGCTGATGGCCTCACCCCCCCGTGGCATCCTGATCTTGCTCCCCCCCATGCTGCTGCCGCCATCACCTGCAAGGAGTAAGAGGGGGCAAGGCCAGCTCTGGTGGCCTCACTGCCCCCCTCTGGTCTATCCTTGCCACCTGCAGGGAGCAAGACGGGGGGCGAGGGCAGCACTGCTGGGCTCGCCCCCCCCGTTCTGTCTGCTCTGTTGCTCCCGTCTCCAGGGAGCAGGGAGCTGTGCTGGCCTTACCCTCCTTCCACCCCGTGTCCCTACAATCATGGCAGTGCTCCACCTCCACCACCTCCTGTTTGAACGCTTGTTCACACTTTGATTGGCTGTTTGTCAGCCAATCGGAGTGCGAATAAAGTATTACGGACAGACAGACACAGACTTAGGCTTGTATAATATTCGAATAAACCTATATATATATTTAGTTTAATCTATAAGGTACAGATCTATATATATGCACACATACACACATATATATATAGTTAGATTAGACAGATAGTATCTATAGACTATATATCTATCTTGGGGGCGGGCAAAATACAGACTGTGGGCTGAATCCAGCCTGCCAGGCCATTCTATCTGTCCCGTGGGTCCCCTAAAAAATTTAGAGAATATTTATCTGCCCCAGCAGCCTGTCAAAGCTGACAAGAGCGAGGGGCAGTAGGACCCAGGGGGAGCTTCAGTAGGACTGAACAGCTCAGCCCCACCCCCAGCCATTTCACTCCCTTCCTTCCCCCCCTTGCTCCAGCACCAGGTGGCTGCTGGCTGTATCACCGGACAGGGGAGCACAGGGCTGTGTTAGTATTTGCATTGCATATGTGCATGAGGGTAAGGACAGTGTGTGTGTTTGGGAGGGGGGGCAGGCAGGGGCAATGTGCGTGTGGACAGGTAGGAGCAGTTGTTATGCATATAGTATAAATACCAGCTTGATGCTAGGTAAATAACATGGAAATAGACTTTTGCATATTGCTTTTAATCTTACGTATTTTCTTAAGTTTTGCATTGCCTTAAGAAACTCTATTTTGTATTGCTCTATAGCTTGACAGAAGTGCTTGACCTTTTACTCTTTGGTATGTTGTATGGGTGAGAGTGTGCTTGTGGAAAATGAAAACATCGGCTGGTGACTGGCTTAAGAATGCAGACACATAAAAGACCAAACAAGGATCCACCCCAGAACAGCAAGAGAACAATGGCAATCAACACTGACAATGCATAGGGATGGACGCGGGTGCACGTGCACCCCCTGAGATCGGCTGTGCACCCCCTAAAAGCGCCAGCCACGAAACTGGAAGTGCTGGTGGAAGTGCAATTCTGGTTTCACTGCTGGCTTGGCAATCAGTTGTTGGGGGACCCTCCCATTGGCAATCTGGTACCCCCCCAGACTCAGGAGGCACCAGTTGCCCATGGCAATCAGCCTTCAAGAAAGAACACAATAAGAACCCAGCAAAAGCCCAGAGAACTGGGTGAATTGACAAGGCTATAAAAGATGGGGCGAGACATATTGATTTTGGGTCTTGTTCTGCTTGTCATCCTGAAGCATCATTTCGTCTGATGAGATAGACTGGCAGGAGCCCAACTCCCACTTGTGATCAACTTGGCTGGCCACCACATTGATCCGAGCACTGATAAGACTGGTAACGTATACCAGCGCAGAACAGAAATTGGGGTATGAATGTTGTGTGTGTGTGTGTATTAAGTGCTTAATCTATAAATGCGGCATCTTCCCTTATAAGGTCTTGCTCATGATTTGAGCAGTTGGCAATTTGTGTAACACAGTGTGTGTGTATGCAGACAGGGACAGTATGCGTGTTCATAAGCTAAGTCCCATACACACACACACAACCATACATATGCACCCACGCTCCCTTGTGCTGCCATACACACAGACCTCCCACATCCCCCAGGCACCCAGCCCCCACAAACCCCATGTCCACCCACACTCCACATATCCACAAACACACCCCTTCACTCCACACCTGCCCACAAATCTATACCCACCCCCACAATATACAAGAGTAAGACTTCATTTTACGATATTGTGCAATCACCTCTATATACACTACACAAACACATGTACATCAGGAGAAAAATATTTTTTGAAACCAAATTAATGAATGCTGTAAATGTTTGCTTTTTAAAATAAAATTTGGTATTTTTCTGGTTCTGAGATGGCTAAACCTCTGGTGAAAGGAGAACTTCTGGGGGCAAGGGGACGGACCTATGGTGGCAAAGGTCAGAAGGTACCCAGGGGCCAGGCATCTGTCAAGGGACTGGGCTACCAATGTGGCCTGGACAGCTTGCCAACACTCTGTAAGGCCATCCACCTGAAATAACTGCCTACCTCATCTCTCTCTCTCTAAACTACATTAGTTTAGAAGGTGCAAATCTACCCTACCTCCTCTAGTTCTGCAAGAAATGCCAGGGGATTGAGAGGCAAGGAAGAGCAGGAGCCCCCCAAAGGACTGCAGTTGAAGCATGACCTGCTTGGGTTATTACAGCCGTTTTAGATTCTGCAAGTTGCGTGACAGCCTGAGCAGGTTTTCCCCCTCTAGAAACGTGGGGAGCGGGGCGTGTAAGTACGATTTTTTAAAAGCTTTAATCAGCAGACATTTGGAAGGTTTCTTCCCCATTTTTCCTGAACGGACCCTTGCATCTGCCCCAGTAGGTGCGTTAGTGTCAGAGCGACGCTGTAGCCGCGGGGGAGCCCACAGACGTGATGCGCGGCAGGCACTGCCGAGGTGACATCTTTTACAGGCCCACCCGTGCCGTCGGACAGTGCTAGCCCGCCTTTCTGAGCTTTCCTCCCCCAGCCCCGGGCAAGGCAGGGCCGGGGCGCGCTAGGTCCCCAGGTCACATCCAGCAGCCGGAACATGGCCGGGTAGGCGCCGCCACCCGAAAACTCAAACCAGGCAGGGCGCGGCTTGGCACAGCTTTAGGGGCCACATCCGGCCGGGCCGCGGCCCCCCACCCCCGCTCCGCGTTCTAAACGCTCTGGACCGCTGCCCCGCCCCGCCTGCCTGTGACGTCATCCGGGCGCGCCAGCGGCCAGAGTTGGCGCGAAGGGGGATGGAGACTGGCGCACTCCCGCTAACGGGATAAACCGCCGCCCGCAGCATGGTGAGCGCCGCCCGGCCCGGCCCGGCCCGGC
>NW_017729033.1:60353741-60356551 GCF_001723915.1 Gavialis gangeticus | reverse complement strand
CGGGTTGGAGCTCCCCTGAGGAGCCCGCGGGGCTGCCCGGCCCGGCCCGGCCCGGCCCGGCCTGACCCGACGCGCAGGTCTCGGTCCCCACCGAGTTCTGCTGGCCCCGCACTGGGCCCCGGGGCTCCCCACGTCTGAGACGCGCCGGCAACAATCGGATGCCCCCGCTGGGACCCGCTGTCACGTGCATGTAGATCCTGCTTTCCCTTTGGTTCCTGCCTGTGAAAACTCGCACCTTTCTGAGCCCTTGGGCTCTGAGATGCCCCCAGCCCTGTGCTCTGCTCCCTGCCTGGCTGCTGTGCCATGCCGTGCGCTGAGCCCTGTGTGTGCTCTGTGCCAGTGGTGTCAGCACAGGCACCCCCATCCCTCTGCTACTCCTGGGACCATGCACTTGAAACCACTGTCTCAGAGAAACTGGGGGGGCTGGTGGCTCCTAAGTCCCTTGGAAGCTCCTGCAAAGGTAACTCTGATATTGCAGCCTGCCTGGTGTGGTAGGAGCTAGGCCCTGAGATCTGACACCAGGCTGATGCCTCAGAGAGACTCTTCCTCCCACCAAAAGGTCTGCATGTTTAAGGATGTAAGTGGGACTCTACTGGGTCTGGCCAAAAGGTTTGTGCAGCCTGGTATCTTGTCTGTGAGAGTGGCAAGAGTTTGGGGTGTTCAGCCTGGAGTCTTGGCATCTGGCCTGCAGGGTTTCCCGTGGGTTGAGAAATTTGGCAGTGGGAGTGCAAGGCCCCTAGCCATTTCCCCTGTGACTGGATTGGGGCTAGGTCATACCCCCTTACCACTTGCTGCTGGATCGGGGCTAGGCTGCTCCCCTCCTTGCTCTACATGGCTAGATTGGGCCCTGTCAAGGCCCCTGTGCACCAGATTGGACCCACCAGCAGGATCTGGCTTATGGTAGGACTGGACACCACTCATCCGGCCTTTGGGGCAAAAAGGTTGAAACACCACTGTTTTAGAGGAACAGCCTACTCTTGTTTATGCCAGGAGCTCTATGCAGGTGTAAATCAATGGATACAATCAGCTTTAAACCAAGATGAGCTTCCTTGCAGGGATAACATTTTGTTTGAAGTTTGTTTAATTTCAGTTGGTGCAACCTCTATGATATTTGGGCCTTTAGTGTCAATGTTCATACAGTCTTGCACCAAAATGGCCAAAGCCTAAATTAAAACTAGTTTAGTTATTTTGGTTTAAGCCTGTTTGAATACATTTGTTATCTTCTCATTACAGTCCTCAGTCTTGATTTGATGAGCTGGACTTTCCTATCGCATACAACTGGGGAATGGAAATAATTAATTGACAGATGGAGGATTCGGGAATGCACTTAGCTTTATGGTACACCAATCTACAAGAATAAGCATTTTTGCTATGGCTCAGGAATTGTGTGTACTGGGTGAATATATTCAGTTCATTTTTTTGTTTTTTTAGATAGCTTTGGTAAGAGCAGAAGTATATGTGTGGGGAGTGCTGTGTGGACTACTATCAGAATATAAATTTTCACACATTTTAAGAGTTTGAAAAGTTGTATTTGTATTATGTTCCAATGGCTTTGGCTTAGGAAACTTTTTAAGATTATTTTTTAAGGAGGAAAGGAGACTGACCAGGACCTGCCTGGGCATGGTGTGCAGCCAGCTGGATAGGATGGGACCCCAGGCGGGTGGGGAGTAGTATCTGGGAGCGGGATGAGTGCTGGGATGTTGTGGCACTGATGGGTGCACGGCTGGGGCCCAGGGAAGAGCTGTGATCTGTTCCCTACATACCCCTGCCCCTAGAATAGGGCCTGTTGTGGGAAGTGGATCACAGCTCTCCCCTGGTCCCAGCCCCATGCTGCCCTTTCACCTGTCCTACTCCTGGACACCACTTCCTGTCCGCCTGCAGTTCCTTCCCATCCTGGCTGCATGCCCTGCCCGTGCAGGTCCTGTCCCCAGCGGTGTGTGTGCACAGGCAGCAGGGCTGGGTCTAGTAACAGTGGGAGCTGGGAAGAGCCGCTCCTGTTGGGGCTGCCAGGAAGTGAGTCCAGCCACTATGCTGCCTTAGCCCTGCCACATGTCTGGGGGTGCTGGGACTGGCCTTAGTACCATAGCTTGGGCTATCTCCCATGCCTGGTCTGGGTGGGGCTGGACAAAATCCCTTGGTGGGAGGGGTCTGGTCCACAGGCTGTCTTTTGCCCACCCCTGGACTAGATGATTTCTTGAGGTCCCTTCCAGCCTGGCTTCTAGAGGTGCACTGATACATTGGTCCCATATTGTATTGGTACTGATGAAAGAAAATTTGACATAAATGGCAATCAGCTTTTTTTGGCTGCTTTCCAAGTTGCCAGGCTGCATATTGGCAATTGGATTGGTTTTGGCCAATATGGCTCGTTAAAAATTGGCCGTTGGTATTGGCCTAAAAAATCTCTATCAGTGCACTCCTACTTCTCTGTGAGTTCTGTGAGAGTGCTTCTCAGCAGGCGTAGACTGAAATGGATGCATTGTTTAATTATCCATTCTATTTCACAATGGGTAGTACTGAAGAAGAGCAGCATGCATAAAAAGCAGGGCACATCCTGCTCTAACAAGCAAGTCAAGAAGAAAGGCACAAAGTATACATCTTTCATGACAGACCACTCTAAATTATGGAAAGGGAATCATGCTATGAAGGGCTTGTTTATGTGGGACATTTCAGTCACTGGTGGTCAACAGCTAGGCAGAAGAACTGTGAACTACAGTTTGCATCAATAAAGCTGAGAACCTGATCAGGATCTGCATTAATGCAAGTCATCTTAGTCAATTCATAGTTTCATAGTTTCTAGGGTCGGAAGGGAC
>NW_017729033.1:60348166-60353730 GCF_001723915.1 Gavialis gangeticus | reverse complement strand
GGACCTCAGTGCTTCCCCAACTATCCTCCTTAGCTCGTTTTGCTTCTTGTGCTAGGGGTTTTCTTTAGGATGTCCGAATTGGTGTCTAATTGGGGCATATCTACAGAGTGGGCAAAGTCTGTGAATTTGTGAGAACATCCCTAAGTTGCATGTGGGGGACAGGGCAATTGCATTGGACTGTTAGGCTGAATCTGATAAGCGTGGATGTAAGTCCAGCTTTTATAAGCACTGGTAAAACTGATGAGTCCATCAAAATTGGCAACAGGTCCTTTAATGTAAAAAGCTAATTTAAGAAGAGTTTCAATGAAGTAGCATGCACAGTCTAATACTGAAATATGTTGCTGACTTTTAGATAAAGCAGTGAGATCAGAATATCTATTTATTTATCATTAGCCAAAATGGAGGAAATAGCCTATTTTTGCATTAGAAATGTACTGTTATAGTAGTGAGATTTGAACTAGGTTTGCAGAGTATCACACGGCTAACTTTCTGCCCCATTTTCACAGAAGCTTTTTTGGTATCCATAGACAGAGGCTATAAAAGTGTTGCCATTATGTATCTCCTATAAAAATGTTGCATAATGCAAGAAGTTTTGTCTTTAAGTGTTGTGATGTCACTTTTGTCTAACGATTTTGGAGTCATGATCCATTACAGCCCAGCAGCTTCTTACCATATTACTTCTTCACCAGAGAAACAGGATGGCTGTGGAAGATTTTGAAGGATATGTATTATATAACACTGAAGACTGAAGAAAATTATACATATCCGTCACACTTTTTTGCTATAAATTTTCAATACAAATAGCTATACTCTACCTTCAAGTAATGTGAAAAGAGAATGTACTACACAAATATAAGCCTCTACTTAGGAAGTGGCTTATGTGCTGTCATACTGGCAATTTGCTGAAAAACGCCTAGTATTTTTTAAAGACTTCAAGGAAGCTATTATGACCTTAGTATTGGGCGTGAAGGATGATTTTCAGCAAGAGAATATTTTTTGTTGACTAGGGATTCTAGTTTTGAATTTAAGAGGCTGCAGATGCTACTTCCTTATAAGGTTGTTACCAGCCTAAACCATAGTATTTACATTTACAGTGTTTTCTTCATGGATGCTTGCTTGAATTAATCAGCAGTGAAAACAAGAACACTTGACTAGCCATTAAAGATAAATTATCCACTTTACCTCTTCTGTTAGAATCTTTAGTCTCCATTACACCTACATTATGGAAGAAGGTACTGATTGACTGCATTTTAAGCATCTGTTGGCTTTACTTTGGCCCTCCAATATTAGTATCAACCCATTACTTGTCAGTTGAAGGTACTTTTATTGTTTTTGGTAGATAACTTTGCATGTTGGTGTAATTTGCAGAAGGCATGAAAACTAGATTTTCCTGTAGGTGTGAAGGAAGCTGTTTTGTAAAAAAGTTTGTAGCTTTTGTTGAGACATAGCCCAGATTAAATATGCCATAATATTCATTTGTGTTTAAAACATTTCTTCATATTTCAGGTAAATTGAGCTGTAAAATATTAGTACTATTGTATTTAGCTTGTGAGTTTTCAGGAAACAGCAAACAATGAGACGGGATGAATTGGAAAGTAAAAATATATTTTATGGTCTGGGTTTTCATACGTCTAGGTGAAAAGGGAATTTTATTTAAAAGGCAAGAGCCTAGGGCTGGGGCAGGCCAAATACGGCCCGTGGGCCATATCCAGCCCACCAGGCAACTCCATCCACCCTGTGGGTGCCCACCAATGAATTGTAACCCCTAGCCCTCACGCCTCGCTCCCACCCTTGTGCGCATGCAGCTTCTGGGTGACCTGCTGCAGTTGCTGGGGGACTTGCTCGGCTTCCTCAGCATCCAAAGGCTTTTCCTTGTCTCCCTGCTGCAGCGCTTGCTCCAGGCAGCAGGTAGGGAAGCAGCGGGGCAAGGGGAACTGTGGTAGGGGCAGGGGGAGGATTTGTAGCTGGGTGTGGGCAGAGAGTATGGGGCTGGGGTTGGCAGGAGCGCAGATTCAGAGCTTAGAGGGTGGCAGGAGCACAGAGCTTGGGTGGGCAGGGTATGAGTGTGACGGAGAATGGGGGACTGTGGGGACCCCTCACACATTCTTCCCCACCCCCCAATAGTCTACAGTTCCTGCCAAGCAGATGTATGTAGTGGGGAAGGCAGCCAGCTCCATCATGTGGGGCTTCCCTTGGTGGCACACAAGTGCTGGAAGCTGCATGTGCGCTGTGTGGAGCCCTGCACAATAGGGGCTGGGTGACCAGGTTGCACTCCTTGCTACCACATGCAGTTCTGGCTGGAGCCATGTGTTGCCAGGTGGCAGTGCCTGCACAGGGCATGGGTGCCCTGAGCACCTGCTGCTGCTGCTAGCAGGGGCTGTGCACCATGGTGGTGAGTGTGTGTGTGGGGGGTCACCCTACAAATGCCACACACCTGCACCCTGCCCCCACAACCCCCCACATATACACACCACCAAAATACCCTATTGCTCCCCCAGCCACACTCCTTCACCCCCCCACACTGTATACAACAGTAAGACTTTATTTTTGAGCTATTATGTAGTCACCTTTACATACACTGCAAACACAAAATATGACAAACATTTTTTTGTAATAAAATTAAAATGTTAAGTAGGTATCTGACTTTTAGAGTGTGATTTTTTTTTTTTTCGTGGCACCAGGATGGCAAATCCTTCCCCCTCCCGGATTATTTCTGGGGGGCAAGGGGAGGGACTTCTGGTGACAAAGGTCAGGGGGTAGGGGCAGGACTACCAGTCCCAACATGACAGCCAGGGGCTAGGGCACCTGTCAAGGGTGGCAGCTACCCTTGCAGCCCTCCAGCCAAAATAATTGCCCACCCCTGGCCTAGGGGGAGCAAGTTACTTTAAAATAACAATGTCTTTATGAAGTTCCCATTCACATATTGGCAAACAATGAAATACTTCATTTTCTAATTTCAGAGAGGCCTTAAAAAGCAAATAACTGTTGTGTGCCCACAAATATCAATTAATCTAAGGTGTCCTGTGAAACTTTTATTCATTTTACATATCATCACAGCTACCAGTATCATTAACAAACAGTTCAAGGTAGAAAATCAAACTAAAAAAAAAAACCAGTCGGGCCTTGGAATATATAATCTTATAATTACTATATATTCTGGAGTAGTAAATTTTAACAAATTGCCAATAGGCTTAAAATATTAAGATGAAAAGTCTACAACTGTAGTTACCTGAACTGAAGACTAGTTTAAATGTAAAGACAAATCCTCCATAATTAGATTTCATAGATGGAAAATATATAAAGTTGATATAATTTTCCATCTATAGAATCTAATTATTGGATTTAAATTTATACCCCTCACCAATGCAGCAAATGGCAGGGGGAGTCAAGTGCCTGACCCCTGCACCTTGCCCTCCAACACTCTGCTCCCTGCTGCCTGTGCCCCCATAGCTTGCTCCTGCTGCTGCCCCTGCCCCTGATGCGTGCCCCACTGTGCATTTGCCCCTGATGCTTGCCCCACTATGCATTTGCCCCTTTGTGCAGACATTCAAAAAGCTTGAGCCTGAATTGATTCAACTTTGCAGGTTAGTCTAACCTGGCTAGGCTGAATCACTTTGTAACTGTACAGGCATCCCAGGAATGCAGGCACATGCCTACAGTGGCTCAGGCTGGAAGCCAGGAGGTGCTAGAGCAGCCCTCCCTTCCCTTGCACAGGGCTGAGCTGAGGGGGTGTGGCCAGACCCTGGTAGGATTAGGGAGGGATTTCCCCCCTTCCTTGAATAATAACAGAACATTTATCAGCTCTGTTAAACAAAGAACAAACGGAGGGACATTACCAGCTGAGCTTTGTTTAGTTCCAAAAAGCCCTAAGCAGACACTGCTGTCTGCCATAGCACAGAAGTAACCAGCATGTGGTCTGCTAGCTAATGCTGTGTGTCTGTGTAAGGCAGAGGGGATGGGGAATCCCTGCTTAGTAGGGAGTGGTGAGAGGAGGGAGAGAGCAGGAGGAAACCAGGCAGATGCTCTGTGCCTGCAAGTCTCTGCCGGAGCAACAACCAGGGAGCTATGGGGAGGGGCCAGCCCTGCTGTGAAGCACATAGCCCTACCCATCCCAAAGAGCATGCTGGGATGCTGGGGGTGTCTGGTTTATCTTAAACCGGCAAGGGGCCTGGGACAGACATTGCATAAACTGGTTTGACCCAAATCAGTTAAGTCTGTTCAACCAGGTTTATCTCAAACCAGTTTCAGCCATTTTCAAACTGTTTCATGTACACTGAACGTCTGTTCTGTTACAGGTTTAAACCAGTTTCTGATCAGTTAAACAGGTTTATGTGTAACATCTGTCCCTGTGCTGGCTCCAGCCCCTACCTGGTCAGGTAGCAACACTTAGAGTGCCCCTGGCCCCAGCCCTGGTTGGTGTCAGATGTGGAGCTTAGTCTCAGAGTTGCTTCTGCCTGGCTAGCTGGGGGCTGGAGCCTCAATGGAGGGCAAACAGGGTGTGGGGGACAGAGATAGTGTGGGGTAGAAGTGGTGATGGTGAGGGGGATGGCAGGTGCAGCTCCAACTCTGCCCTGTGCTTGGGTCAGGGCCACAGCCACAGCCTTAGTCACAGCAGCTACCTACCCTCTGAACTTGTACTTGAATCCAGGACCAGGGGCTTTCTCCCACATTGAATGGGGTAAAAACCTTGTCTTGGATTCAGGTAAATATGGTATTTTTTTGTCAGTTTGGCCAAAGTATACAAGCTAGTCAATTCCATAGCTGTTTTTTTATGCGTGTTGGCTGTAGTTATGCTTGTGTAGCATTTTGGACTCAAGAGGATCTTTAAATCCCAATTAACCTTTACATCTCAAAATGTTGAGAACTGTTAGTGTTAGAATTTCTTAAACTTTCACAATTTAAGGTTGATCTTAATCTGTTTCAAGTTTCCTTTTAATTAACTCTTTTAATGGGTTAATGGTTCTCAGGTGGTTGTAAGTCCCTAGGAAGTTTTGTTTAAGTGTGTTTTGGTTTTTAACAGCATCTTATCCTTCCCATGGCCCCTTCCCTTATTTGGTTACATAGTCCATTTCAGCTGTGTTCTAAGACAAGCTCATTCCTGCTCTACTTATTTTATACTTGCATAATTGAACAAATACTCCATAGTCCTATTTATCATCGGTTTAAACTTTGGTCTTCCTTGTGAAAACTACAACCAAATCTTTACTTCTGTGTCTGCATACACCAACACTTCATGGGTATTTCAGGTTTTTAAATAAACATTTTGTTACTTCATGATAGACATGTAGAGGTATTTATGTTTATTACGGTTGTAGCACATAATTGGTAGTTTACATTAAAGTAAATGAAGGGGCATTTACCTTAAAATAATTTGTTTTAGCCTACAAGAACATCTTAGTACTGTCTTCATTCTTCAGTTATAAAGCTATCTTCCACATGTTAGCTTTCTCTGTAATACAGGTTTCCCTTGCATATCATGGTTTTGAGTATCCACACTTAATATTCTATGTACCATTTTGGCTACCATGGTATACCGTTTTGAGTAATCCTATTTTTCTGTGGCC
>NW_017729033.1:60342954-60343166 GCF_001723915.1 Gavialis gangeticus | reverse complement strand
TCCACGTTAGCTTTCTCTGTAATACAGGTTTCCCTTGCATATCATGGTTTTGAGTATCCACACTTAATATTCTATGTACCATTTTGGCTACCATGGTATACCGTTTTGAGTAATCCTATTTTTCTGTGGCCATGCATCAGCCTGCCACCTTGCCATTTCAAATCACCCACACGCTTGCTAGCCACCTGTGGCACTCTCATCTCCTCACACAC
>NW_017729033.1:60329810-60337954 GCF_001723915.1 Gavialis gangeticus | reverse complement strand
AAAATCACCCACACGCTTGCTAGCCACCTGTGGCACTCTCATCTCCTCACACACACTCAGACTTGCATTGTGCTTCATGCCGTTAACATCCAGTTGCAGGTGCTCTGTGTTTTTCTCCCGATTTCTTTGTGATTTTTGCATTTTGCCCTTAATCGTGTCCTCTAAGCGAGTGAATGCTGAAAGTGAACAATTTGTGAAGAGGGCAAGGAAAGTGATGTCCTTGGAAACAAAATTGGAGTTGTTTGATCGTCTAGCACATGAAGAGTGTGTGGCAAATATAAAAAATGATTTTTATACAGTGTATGTTCCTTTATTATTCATAGTCAAGTCCCTAACCCCATTTTTCCCATAAGCCTTTTTGTCTTATGAGCCACGGTTTTGCCAACCACAGTAACTTCCATGAACCTAACTCCTGTGGTTGGTGAGGGAAACCTGTATTGGTAATGAAAGTTTGATGCTAGCATTTAGAGTCCCTAGACTCTGTTAGTTTCCTGGTTTTTCTGTTGCCCATGCAGAATCTGCTTTAAGTTAGATGCTGTTCCTTTAAGAACTTTAAAACTAGCCACCTACAATCAGAAATGCATAGCTAGTACTTTATTAATAGTAATGTTGTAATCAAATAGTTGCAAATAGCTGAGTAACACTAGTGTTATTAAGTCAGGGCCCAAACTTTTAGGTAAGTGCACATAGGCAAAACCTTGTTTGAACAGTTCCATTTATTTCAACACACACATCTGCTTTCCAGGGTCAGGGTCTTAGTTTATGAGGAAAGTATAAGAAATCTGAATTTTCATTAAAAAAAAAAAAAAATGAGCCTCCTAAGACAAGAACATTTAAAAAAACTTTTAAGACGGCAAATAAATCACAGGTTTTACAGTTTGCTAGTTCTTGTTTACAAATCATACAGTTGATTTGGCCTTGGGCTTCGTAAACTGGTGATGCCAAGTCAGGAAGCAATGAGAATAGGATACTTTGATATCAAACTATTGGAAACGTATTTTTCACTGTGTAAAGCTTCTTTCACAATGATCCTACAAACTCATAAATTTATCAATAGCAGGGCTACACTTTTCTATAAAAAAAGTTCAGAGGATAAATGTAGTTACAGCTCAAAATGGAATTTTCCAGTGTTCTATATTTCTAGGAAACTACTTACATGAACTCTGTATAAGAAGAAAATAAGCAAGTGTTAGATGGAAAGTAGTCAAAACCCCTCCCACCATCTGCTGTGAATTTTGGTCACTCACCTGCTTATAAAATGCTTTCTGTTAAAATGATTTCCATACTTGGAGACAGTGTTTGTAAATAGGTAGAAACAAACTGTATGATTTTTTTTTTTAATGGACAGTTTGTTAGAAGTGTGATTTGCTCTTGTAGGTTCACTATGTGCTTATACTGGATCCCACTAAAATTTAAGTTTCTAATTTTTATCAAGGAAAAAAGTCTTTCTGTTTATATAGTAGGAGTTAAGTGATACCATTAGTTAAATTTACTAAATTGTGTTCATTTTTTCAGATTGTTATTTTGATTAACTTACCTTCATCTTAAATTTTTACTTAGTTCCATATTATGTTTGGATTATGTTAGAATTATTAATTTTGTGCATCTGCTCCTGGGTTATGTTTAGAAGCACCGAATTTTATCTCGAGTTTTGTCTCATGGCTGAGTTATTCAGTGCCTTGGAAGTTGGACTATTGTTTGTGCCAGACTTGACTGCAGATAATTATTACTACTGGGGTTGATTGGCCTGGTGTCTCTTTGTCCATCATCAGAGGGACCACTGTATTTTAAGGGGGGATGGCTGTCAAAGGTATTCTGTTTAGGGGAAAATGGTCTTCTGGAATCATCTACATACATAGGAATAGTTGGTGCGATGTTGGCTTCAGGTGATCAAAGGTTGCTTTGGGTCTGTAAACACCTGTAGTGTACTAATGATGAGTAACAAGTTCTAAGCAGAATTTTTAGGCTAATAAATGGCAGAAGAGTTTTTGAGAGTGTAACTTATTTTTTTACCTCTTGTATAGTGAAAGGTCAGTGTACTGTGTGTGTTATTTAATTTTAATTTTTTTTTTACTTTTATTCTTCTATTAGGACATCCGAAAATTCTTTGGGGTTGTATCTACTGGGAAGAAAAATGAATGCGAGGCAGCAAAAAGGACTGAGAAAACCAAAAATGGGGAAGGAACTTCAGCGGGAAAGAAAAAGAGAAAGGAAACCAAAGTTGGTTTGTTTTCCTCACTTTTTTTATTATTTGTTCTGGCACAGGATTCTGTATCTGTGGCTCTTCACTTATCTGTGGCTCTTCACTTAAAAACTGGCCTACTTTCTGGATTTTATTTTTTTTCCAGTAACTTATTTATGGCCCTTAAAATTTGACTCTTTTCCCTGGAGCCAAAACTAAAATAAATTTGGTTGGCTTTAAATGTGGGAGGAGAAATTTCCAACTGATGTTATCTTTCTGCTAGCACCAAACCCAGGAAAAGTCTTCTCTGCCAACCTAGAATTATTCTGTGGTAGCTTCACCCTTCAGAGCTGTCAACTTACTTGCTTCCTGAAGAATATTTAACTTAGGTGCTTCTCTCTTGGGTGTGGCTCTAAAAAATGGAGAGAGAAATATGCTTTCTACTAAGCCAGGCTAGCAAAACCAAGCAAACTGTGTTCTGCTACCACAGAAAAAAATTATCCTGTAGTTAGATAGCAGCAAGTGTTCCTGTTTCTGTACCCAGTTTCCCCATAACTTTTTCCCAGCTCAACTAGGGAAATTTTCAATTTTCCAACTGTTTGAGGGGGAAGACATTGTAGTGGTATGTTAATATTATGAAAGCAATCCCATGAAATGCTGAAGAAATTCTAGCCAAAACCTAGATCCTTCAAACAGTTCTGCCCAAGCAGACCTGTTTGTCTTATTTATTTAGATTTATTCTAAAAATGGCAAAGGGCACCCATGCTCAGTCACCCTTGACATCAAAAAATTGTTCTTAATGCAGTAATGTAACCCAGCCCACCCACCCTTGCCTTCAAAATATGCTTGCCCTTACAGTTACTGTCCCATACAGGTACAGTTGCAGTTGACATTTCTTTTTAACCACCTGCAGTTTCCCTGCTTCTGTCCCTGATTTTCATTTATCTTAGGGTAAATGATTAGCATTGTAATGCAGGGAACTTTCTATATTGAGTTTATTAAAGCAGGGTCAGGAGCAGAGTTTGTAATGAGAATTTAAATATTGTTGAATAAAGAGTTGAGTTCTGGCTTCTCAAAGCGTTATAACAGAAAGGGGAGTTGGTTGAGACATGACAGAACTGATGTGAACCTTGAAAAGCGTCCTGAAGTAGAGATTGAAAAGATTTATTATTATAACTGTTTAGTTCAAAGAGTTAAAAAAAAAATAAAGATAAGAGTAGTACATAATTGTAAATGGTATAAAAAAGATATCTGGTATAGTGATTATATCTTTTTATAGTCTGTCATAAAATAAGAATAAAGAGCCATTCAGTGTAACTAAAAGGTAACAATTTTAAGGTTAATAAGGAAATTCTATCAATTCTGTAATTTATTTGGGGAAACCAAGGTGTAAATTAAGTCAGATATTCAGTAGTTTTCCAAATGGGTTTGGATGTTGCATAAGGATAACAAGAACATCTGTGGTTCGTTTAGATGAGGAGATGGCATTTTTAGAAGTGTTGAAGTCCTCGTGCTTCTTGCCTAAAGACAGTGAGGAATGGGACACTCGTATAGAATATTACTTTATTGTCAGTTTATTCTACAGTTGTCTGTTACAGCAGGAGTCAGTAATCTATGGCCCACAGAACTCTGTGGGTAGGATTCAAAAACCACAGATTCAGTGGCATTTAGTAGGCGGTGGGGAGGGGCTCTTTGACCTGTGGCTCTGATGGAGGGGAAGCTTTGCTCAGGCCATGCCACATTCTGGGAGCGTGGGCTTCAGTGGAGGAGGGCTTTTGCTGTGCCATGCTGCAGCTAAGCAGTGGGTAGAAATGGTGGTGGCAGCTTGGGTCCCAGTGCCTACCACGCTTCATCCCATGTGGAATCATTTTGATCCTCTGCAAGAAAATGTTGCTGACCCCTGTGTTACAGCATTTCTTACAAATTCCTTTTAAGTGTCTGTCTTCGGTCATTGGTTAGATGGACTGGTAATCTGATCTAGCATGATAAATGCACTGTTTAAAGGAGGGGTTCACCTCGAACATGTCTAATCCATTTTTATTTTTGGAGCTATGAAGTGAGTTATTTTTCATATTAGATTAGTTGACATCTCAAAAAGGTTGAGATGAGATGTGTTGGAGGATTTTGTTTGATTATTTTTAGGGTTTTATCACCTAGTGGTGCTCTAGTACAGACTGGTACCTTCATGCAATAGTGACGTTTTCATCTCTGTTGTTTCTGTTTTTATAGCCAATAAAATGAAAGTTGAATGGTTGAAGTTCTTGGCTTATTTTTACTTAAGTATGTTATAGTGTTTCTGCTAGAATCAAAATACAAGTTTGGTAACTAGAAGATGTAGCTGAAAGAAATCTTGGAGCAGCTGTTTGATACTTGAACTAATGGACTGTCACTCCTAGGTGAAGAACTCATCTAATGAAGATGATACCCCAAAAAAACAGACAAAGAAGAAAAAAAGGATCATCTATGATTCAGGTAACATTGATATTGCTCTAGATCGGCACTTCTTGTTAAAAATGAGGGACCAGTGGCAGGTTGTTTGTTTTTTTTGTCTTTGGTTATGATGTAGTAATCTTGGTGGCTTGAGCTCAAGAAGAGATGTGCAGCATGGGATACTTTTAATGTGCTCTTGATTTCTTACTTCTGAAAGTCATTAACTGTCTGCAGCTTCTAGGGGCGTACTAAACGGGCTGTATTCGATTTGGATTTGGCCCAAATTGGGGACAAGGATTTGATTTGTTGATTCGGATCACTGTCCCCAATTCGATTCGGCTGATCTGAAGATTTGATGCTGATTCAGAGAATCAGCGATTCGATCATAGAAACAACTTTAAATATTTTGTCTACGTACCTCAAGGTACCAGGTGTGTCTCGTGAATGCTGCAGTGCTGGGGTGGATGGAGCATCCCACAGGAGTGCGGGAGGGCCCTCCACATGCTCAGTGGCGAACCCAGAAGTGGAATGGAAGTACTTGGTCTGCTGGGGAATGTGCGGGGGGAGCCCCCCCCACACTCCCTGGCTCAACGATCGGCCACAGGGGGACCTTGGTGCCCCCCAGGCACAGAAGGCACCAGTCGCCGAGCCAGAGAGGTGCAGGGGGCCTCTGTGTTCCCCAGCAGACCCAGAAGTGGACCGGAAATGCTTCTGGTCCACTTCTGGGGCTGCTGCCAAACGCTCTGAGGACTCCCTGCGCTCTTGTGGGACGCTGCATCTGCCCTACTATCTCAGCATTCACAAGCCCTCTGGTACCTTGAGGTATGTAGGAAAAACATTTTAAAGCTGTGTCTGTGTCCGAATTGTCAAATCTTTCCGCAGGTTCTCCTGATTTGATTCAGATTCGGCCACCGAATTGGGCCGAATCTCTGCCAAATTGAATCAGTGACCGAAGGTTTGCACAGCCCTAGTAGCTTCCATTGTCACCCATGATCACAGTGCATCAAAATTGCTAAAAATGCTACCTCTACTTATGTTTACAAAATATCTTTTACCAGATCTCAATAATCAAAGCAAGACCCTCTTCTGGAATTTACTTTAGATTTTTGACACAGTAATAGATTGTGTCCATCCTTTTACCCCTCCGCCCAGTTTTAGGCTTCTAATTCTGCTAGCTCATTTGTATGACTAAGGCTCCACCCAGACTTTGGGGACTGGGGGGAGTGGTCCAGTGACACAAAAGAATTTGCAAGGTTTTTCTGATATTTTATCTGGATTTTGCAATTGTACATAATATAGTTAGTGTGCTCTACAGCATAATTAACATTCCTGTGTTTTTCTGTTTTGACACACAGAAACATCATTCATTGTTCGTTCTCTGCTCCTAGGTGCTTTTTAGGCATTTAAAATTTTAAATACAACTGTTCAACCTATTCTGATTGAATGTGCTTCAGACAATCAATACAACTCCCTTCTATAGCAGCTATAAGATTTCTTCAAAAAAATCACATAGTAGTTTTTTCTGTTACTTATTCTCCCTCTCATTGGACTCTGAAGCCTCCTAGAGCTGTCATGAAATTGCAGAAAAGATTATAGACTTTATGGCTTCTGTTGCAAACTATTGATTACATTCCATGTGCTGGTTCAATAGTACAAGGTTACTCTAATTTTAAAAGAAGAACAATGACATGCTTTAAACCTGCAGAACGCACAGATAAATGAGCTTTCCATAATGTTGTCACCAAATATTGAAAACATGTCAAGCTGCATCAAAAATTGTATTTTATGCTCTTCCTCTTGCTCTCTGGGACCTATTAATGAAACTCCTCGAAATAAATATTTGTCAGTACTTGTGTAATATACAGACCTGTATCTGTCTTTTAATATATTATTAGTATTATTATTACTCCTTTGAATGCCAGTAATGTCCCTTGAACTTTAGACAAACCTTTCCCATTAAGAGGAAGGAAAATGAAGTATTGCTCCAAATTCTTGGAAGACTAGTAGATTTTTCAGGCACTGAAGTTGGCATATTCATTCACATATGAATTTAGAGCTGCCGGTTTTATATCTTAAATACTTGTTATGCTAGCATGTTCTTTGGTTCCCCCATAAGTCAGGCTGTGAGCAGTAACTATTGCACAGGCTGTGTTCCCTCTGTTTCGTTCCTTTCCCCACAAACCATTACTATATATTTATTACTTGAATGAAGGGGGAGTGTGTTCTTTCTCTTATGCCTTTTGTCAGCCTTTGGGATATGGATAATAATGATGTAACCAAGGGTGCCACTTGAATGTTGCATTTAATTTTTGTTGGCTTTGCAAGTGAATACCCTAAAGTATACTAGGTAAATGTGCTTCCATTAGTTATGCTAACAAATATATTTTTGTAAGAGGTGTTACATTTTTTGCTTTGGTCTAGTGTTCTGTGCTAACGTACTAGATGGGAATTTCCTTCTTAGCAATCAAGCTCCCAGGGTAGTATTTTTAATAATAGAAGACACAACAGGCTTAGTTCCTGGGTATGAGTAAGAGGGAATATAATTCTTGTTAATGAACAAAAAACAGTCCAGTTGATTGATGGCCTCTGAAGAAAGTCACATTTAGTCTGCAGCTTGTTGGAAGGATAAGGCCAAGCTAGAGTTCTGTAGAGAAAATTGTTGTGTTTCGTGCTTGTTTTACCTGCTTGGATGTTTCTATAATCTGTTAAACTATTATTAAAAGTTTGTTTTTATGTGGAAGAATGCAATACTTGTGTTGTGGTCAAAATACAGATTCAGAAGAGGAGACTCAGTCAGTGAAAAAGTCCAAGAAGCTGCCTGAGAGAAAACAATCATCTTCAAAACCTGATACAGTTCTAAAGCAGGATCCTGTTGTTTATATCTCAGAGACAGGTAATGGAAAAATGGGACCTTCAGCTGTTGTGGGAGGGGGTGTTTTATTAGTGATACTTTTACTGTGTAGGTAATTATAACTAAGATATAACATTCAAGAAGGAAGGCTAGGTTAGCAAATTCTTGAAAAGACTTCGATCATGGAAGGTCATTACATTTGTCACTCCCTCTTTAACCATGTTGAAAATGATCAGTGCTAGTTGAGGCTCTTCCATTTCCTTCAGTTGAGGTCTGTCATCTCAGGGATTGGCAGATTCAGTCTTCTGTTTCCTGGTGTGGTCTCTCTAATTTTCTGGAGTTAGAGATGGTTTCCAGGCACTTGAGCTGTGTGCTAATACACTTTGAAATGATTCAGCTTTATTTAAATCTGTATACTTTTCAGGGAGAAATTGCTCTTTTCAGTATCTGGTCTGCTATCTTGTTTTCTCTCTTGTTGCTTATTATATTAGAGCTAATAGTGACAACACTTCATAGTTGGTAGGGTTGGAAGGGACCTAAGCAGATCATCAAGTCTGACCCCCTGCCATGGGCAGGAAAGAATGCTGGGGTCAAATGACCCTGGCTAGGTGATTGTCTAGCTTCCTTTTGAAGACCCCCAGGGTAGGGGTGAGCACCACTTCCCTTGGAAGTTGGTTTCAG
>NW_017729033.1:60322107-60328604 GCF_001723915.1 Gavialis gangeticus | reverse complement strand
CACACTGGCCCTTTTCCAGTTCTCTGGCACCTTGCCAGAGTACTGCGAGTGCTCGTAGAGCTGTGCCAGAGCTTCTGCAATGGCCTTTGTCAATTCCCTTAGCACCCTTGGGTCAAGATCATCTGGATCTGCTGATTAGAACATGTCCAGCTCCACCAGAAGTTCCCTAACTGTGTCCTCTCTGACCCTGGGCCCGGCTGTGCCTCTCCTGAGTTTGTCCGGGATCCTGGTGGGAGGTATGTCTCGGTCCCTACTCAGAAATACGGATGCAGAGAATTTGTTAAAGAGGTCAGCTTTATTGTCTGGTGTTTCTTTTTCTTTATCACCCTGATTTGAACTTTTAAACTCCTGAAAAACAAAGATCCAAGTGTCAATATTCTAGCTGCTAACACAAAGAATAACATTAGAAAAGCTGCTAATAATAGTAATTCTGTTGTACATTTTAATAGTGGTGCTGCTTTAAAAATACCATCTGTGCAAGATTCTTAGTCCTGGGTTTCCATTTGAACTCCTAAACTTTTTGCTCTGTCTGAGCAGCAGTAAAGTGGAGGAATAAACTTACCTCTTAAGCTTAACCACTGATTTCAGATGTTCCATAGCATTTAAGAAATTTTGTATATGAGTAATCATTGTTCTGAATTGTCTAAAGTAATTATTCTTTAATTTCCGCAGTAAATTTTATGTAGAAATTACATAAGTGAGATCCATATGTGTAAATGCTTTGGTGAATTGTATTTAATTAAGGTGGCATATTGGTTGTTCAGGCTATAGCTCTAGTTAAAATGAAAAGAAGTCTTTGCTATTGAAGAGATAGTATGCGTTTCTTACTGCCACTATTCACTTCCATAATCCTGTTTCTCCGGAGATCTTATTTTATAGAATTCTCACTAGGCAGGTTCTTTTAGTGTTTGCAGGGAAACCTTTTGATGCAGTGGTTTATCTTAAAGGCTGAGAGGATTTGTAGTTCTCCCTTTTCGGATGCTCTACTTTTCGGCTTTTTGTGCTAAACTTAGTTTTGGTTTTCGAGTATTGTATTTACCTCCATTAAAACTTTTTTGAGAGGAAATGGCAATGGGATAGGACAAGGTTGTCTGACGTCTGAGTGGCTGGGAGCTGCACAACTCCCTGGCTAGATGCTTTGCAGGCTGCCTGCTGTGCTGTGCCAGCACCACCTGCTGACACCATGCCACACAAGTCCCTGGAGTCTCCCCAAGACCCCTGGTCGTGGGCTTCCTTGGGCCTGTGGATCATGCTGCCTCACCCCCAAGGATAGGGGCAGGAATTAGAAGCTGGAGGAAGGAGTGGGAGCCTGGAAGTCCAGCAGCAGGAGAGTAATGGAGGTGGGAAGGTTGGGGGAGCAGCGCTTGGACTGGGAGCCCAGAAGCCACAGTTTAACCTTATTTCTGTGACTATTCATATGCTGATATTACATCAAAATGTAGTACTTGTTAAACAGGTGCGGCTGTTAACAGGTAAAGCATGAGAAGGTGTCACTGTAGTATATTAGAAATGGATGACCATGTTGGCATGAGCTCAGAGCACTCTCACCTCTAATCTAATTGTCAGAGATTAAATATCAGTACCGTGTAGATTATGCTATGCATGGCCATTTATTGTTGAGATGGTGGGTGCATCTCCCTTCCCCCACTGAAATAATCTAGTAGATTCAACTGAACATTGGCAAGTTATGGATATGTGGTACTGCAACATAAGTGACTAATCTGACTTCCATTGAAGTTAATGAGAATTATTTGGTTGACTTCAATGGGAATTTGGATTAGCCCCTTAATTTAATTAGGCTAATGCTAAATCTATATCCACTCCTCTAATGTTAGTCTAGGCAGTTAAAACTAGGGGAAAGCTGCTTGATGACCTTGTCTGCCAAGTATGTAGGAAAAATCTTGATGTACCCCAATAACTAAATCAAATTAGAAAGCTGGAAGGAGAGAGACAATTCACTCATCTTGAAGGAAAGCACTTTTTCAGCATGTTGCAGCTTGAATGCTTCAAGAGGAGTTAGACATTTTTCTTGCTTGCTATGTTTTTTCTGTGCTTTGAAATCAGTACAAGTTACTGTAAATTAAATAGCAGCCATGTGAAATAGTCAAGGTGGTTGGATATTATAATTCAGACTATATCAGCTTTAACAAAACAGTTTTAAATGAAACCACAATATGTTGAATAAAACATCTGCATGTTCTTGAATGTACAGAGTCCTCATATTTTATTTACTATATTTTGGTAATGTTTTAGAATAGTTCTTAATATTAAGGAAAAGATATCATATCAAAGTCTTCTGAAGAAAATTCCAGGAGGCTTTCTGTGATTCTGTTTTCCCTTCTTTAAAAAAGGAATTGAAGTACATTTTTAGTTTTATTAATAAGATTCATGGAACAACAATGCTCAGTAAAAATGGTATAAGAAGACAGTTAGTAGCAGAAATACGTGACTGTCATGAAAATGCAAGTACACTAACATTTCAGAAGCCTATTTCATTTAATTTCCTTGAGATGGACATGGCAAATCCTGATCAAATAAAATAGTTTTGCAAAAAGTTGCAATTTGAGAAATTCAGCGTAGAACAATCAGTTTCAATTTGTAGACTAGTTTTTGCAATTGGACTTGACTTTGAATAGTCATTGGTCATGTTTCTTATTGCAAAGTGTAAACTTACTCAGTTTGAACTGCTTATTCTTTTAGCATTAGAAAAGGATCTCTTGATGTGACAGATTTGTATGGGTTTTAAGTTGATTGGTTCCAGCTTTTTTTTTTATTGCAGTTGAGGTTAGGAAAATTATATGTTTGTAGGTTTTTGATGAGAGAGGGATCATTTTGCTGTCTGTACTCTGTACAGTACAAACTATAGAATGTGTATTGTTATACAGGAGTAACTGCAGCATTAGATTAATACATTCTTTAGTCCAAAGCGCACACATTGGAAAGGCATTTTTTATAATGTTATAGAAAGGTGTTCTGCCATTAAAAATGACAGAGGATAGAAACTCCCTATCCCTAGAGTTATTGCAATGCCTCAGGGACCCTGGCTTTGTGTTTAAAAATCACAAATTCTATGTTAAAAATCTTAGATACTCTGATTTAAAAAACCCCAAATCTACATTTTTGCACAATTTAAAATGAACCATGTGTGTGTGAGTGTGAGTGATGAGTCTGTCCCTGTCGTTGTGTTCTGTTCCCCCAACCCCAATCTGGGTCTGGCCTTGTTCTAACCCCTTCCTTGCCACTCTGGATCCGGCTCTGCTTCCCCCCCCAAGGCCACTCTGGATCCAGCCCCGCTCTACCTCCCCTGCTCTGCCACTGTGATTCCCCCCTTCACCCTCAGGCAGGGAGGTGGGGGGAAGCCACCAGGATGAGGGTCCAGCTGCTGCTGTCCTCCCCTCACTGCTTTGTGGTGCTGAGCAACCCTGATATGCTAGTGTCCTGCCCTGCCCATATTGTTGCCCTTCATGCCTGGCCCACAGCCCCAAGGCCCTGCTAGTGCCTCTCACCTTCAACCCATTGTCCCCTGCCCCCAGTGTGTAAGGAAGGGAGTGGGTATGTAGGGAAGTTGGGAGGGAGCGCAGGGGATGCAGCAGGGGGGGCACATGCCCCCCAAGATCTCTGTGCCCACAGTGGGTTGTGAGTCTGCAGGAGGGCTGGACCAGTTCTGGGCAGTTGCGGCCTCCATGGCCCAGTGGAGGGACTTGGAGCTGAAGGGAGTGCTGCACCACCATGATAAGGCGTGGCAGTGGCATGGAGTTGTGCCCCCCCACTGCTGCCGGGTGGGCATGGGGTGCCTTGCCATGGCGATGTGATGCTCCCTTCCACACTGGGTTCCTCCACTGGATGGCAGAGATGGCTCCTGGCTAGAGCTGGTCCAGCCCTGATGCAGCTCTGTGCCCCATGCCCTGCTGTGGGCACACAAATCTTGGGAGGCACATGCCTTTCCTGCCCCCACAACTTGTGGCCTGTGCCCCTTCTGCCCCCACCCAATGTGTGGCCTGTGCTTGTGCACCACCCCCTCCCGCCCCAAGTGTGGAGGGAGCTTTACAGGAGCTGCTGTCCATTGCTGTCCGGCTGCCATGCGCATATGTGTCTGTGCACATGCACGTGGCGCTCCCTGCCTGATCACTCTCCTCCTGCAGCCCCTTTCAGGCTGGAATGCTGCCAGCCTGCAAGTGGAAACCCACCTCTTCCCACAGTTTTCTCTTTTAAAGGCAACAATTTGTGATTTTTCTCCTTTTGAGAGAAAATCTGTTTTTTTTTTTTTCCATTAAAGGAGAAAATCCTTGTTTTTCTGCAGTGAATGGAAAACCCAGATCCCTTGTTCCTAGACACAGTGCCTTTTCTCTAGTTTTAATGTATTTACCTGAAGCTTCCAGTCATTAGTTCTTGTGCTTTTATCTTGTAGAATAAAAAAAATCTAACATCAGAAATCTCCCCCATCATGTACTAACAAATTGTGATTTAGCCACCTCCTTAACTTCTAAACAACTAGATGTTAAGACTCGCTGTAGGCTATGTTTCATAGACCTTTTATCAGTCTTGTAGTTTTTATGAATCCTTCCTAGTTCTTAAATATGCTTTTTGAAACGTCTACATTAGAATTGGAAACCAAATTCTAACATTGGTGGAACTGCTGTGTACAGCAGTAAAAATCTCTCTAGTCCTTCTCAGTATTTTCATATACTGTAGAGCTGTGTTAATCATAGCATTTTGCGCCATGGCTTTGTTGTGTTGATTATGTACCCAGAGTCCCTTTCTGTGTTACTTTTTCTAAGATTCAGTACTTTCTGTAAGTATGAACTACATTTTTGTTCCTAGATAGGTCTTGGTATTTAGCTGCATTACAACACATTTTAGTTAGCTTAGTAAATTGAGGTGATCTATCCAGATTGCGCTATATCTGACTTGTTCTTTTTATTTGTTTTTCACCAATTTTTGTTCGTCTACAAACTTTTCCAGTGGTGACTTTTTAAATGATCAGGAGTATGAATAAAGGTATTGAATAGTTTTGACACATGAACAAATAAAAATGAGGCTCTTGTGGGAGTGTGTGGACATAGTGCATTTTTAGAATGAATATGCAACTGGAGATGGTGAAATCAAGTTGTTCTGCATATGACACCATGGGAACATTGGTCAAGGTTAATAGTTTTCAGGGATTTCACTACAGCTCAATGCTCTTTTATTCAGTGAATTCTATGCACACAAAAGCAAGGCTAAAATAACTAAATAATGACTAAAATGTAACTAAAATAATTCCTATGTAAGACAATGAGTATTTCAGTTTGTTCATGTATTTTCCACCCTGTTCATAATTCACTGTTTTCAATTTTACTGGAGCTGGATGTATGTTATAGTTGAGCATAATTTTCATTGGCATATAAATCAAGCCATATAACTTTGTCAACGTAAAATATTTTCTCATGGATTATTTTCTCAAACTTCCATCTTGTGTTGTTTGGATGGAGAGATGGATGAGAAATGAATTTATATCTAGTAGTCTTTTCTTGGATTTTATTTATTACTTTCCATTTAAAATGCTTTGGACTTTTAGTTTTTCCATCAGTACTGTCTCTGGCATTAGCATTTTGACATAATGAAGGTATTGCTGCTTATACTGTATTTCCAAAAAATTTGGATATCCAGATTTATTAATTTCAAAACCACTAGTTTAAAAAATTTCCATGGCCTTGATTGAACATCACAAGTTGACTTATTGTTTCTGTTACATGTTGCCAGTCTGTCTTCTCCCCCTTCAGTTTTACTTCAAGAAGTGAAATTAAATGTGTGAAACAGGCTTTAGATCACTCATTCTTTTAATTTTTCAGATATCATTTGAATCCTCCTGTGTAGAAGTCTGTGATTTTTCTCTATAGTTCTGCTATTGTTTGTTTTCATGAAAAATGGTGTATGAATTGAAGTGCATTGTTTTGTAGAAGATAGTAAATAACTAGAGTCATGGAAAGGTTATCTGGTTTGCTTTTGTATTAGATTTTCTTTATATTTTTTCCTTTAATTCTAAAACAAGTAGTTTTCATCATTGCTACTTACTGTATGAATCACTCTCTTCACTTAGTTTGATTGTCAAGGACAGAACATTACCAAGTAACAGGAAAAGGAATTGCTGTTTATAAATTCATCCATCCATTACTAACCATTATCTCAGGTAAAACAGTCCATTAGGATGGAAGGAATCCAAATACTTGTTGTACCTGTTAAATAACAGTCATGTTTTACTGTTTAATGAAGTATGGGACCTTGAGCTTTGTTTGCAGAAGATGACCTGTTGTTATGTTGCACTGAACCTTGTCTAGTATCATCAGGGGTTGCTAGTTGGCAAGAACTCTTATTTGGTGAATATTAATATACAACTGATTATTATACTGTGTTGAACTTTACCTTATTTTGTCAGGTCAGGAGTTGCTAGTTGTTGGATACTGCTCTTCTATGGCTCTTAATGTATGTCATAACATGTAAATACCTAAAATGTTTCA
>NW_017729033.1:60315961-60317107 GCF_001723915.1 Gavialis gangeticus | reverse complement strand
GTTGGATACTGCTCTTCTATGGCTCTTAATGTATGTCATAACATGTAAATACCTAAAATGTTTCATTGTGTCTATATAATGATTGCAGTGCTAGTTGTGGGCATGCAAAATGTGTATTTCTGAAAGTTGCTTTTGTTTTAGGGGCACTAATTATGTTGTACACCTAAAGTGTTTAATTTGCAATTAAATTTATAGTCTAAAGGAAATAGTCTAGAGTGAGTAGGACTGGCAGTTGAAAAGCCAACTGTGGAAAAGACTTACTTAATAAGGAGTGGAGATGGTGGGACGCCATGCCGGAAGATGAAAGCAGTGAAAGTGAAACCGCAGCGGGCAGAGCCGCTGCACGAAAATACAAAAAAGAAAAAACATGGCCGAGCCCAAAGGAGCCGTGTTTGGCACCCCCATCGGTGTAGGCATGCTTTATCAGCGTGCCAGGACTGATTGGGTGGCCAGAACCCCAGGTCCAAGATTAAAGGCCCGGCAGAAGACAAGTGGGGGGGAACAGAAGTGGCATCCCCAGTCGGCTTGGAGGGACCAGAGAACACAAGTAGTCCCAGTGAGGGGACCTGGTGGTTACCCCAGGAAGGGGTCTCCACGAGACCCAGGACCAGAGAGGGCCCCCAGGATTTGTTTACAGGGCTGATGTGGACCAAGGAAGTTGGCAGCAGAGACTGGAGCCGGACAGGACTTAGCGGAGCCCAGATACAGACGAGACTGACAGCAAGTACCAAGCCGGGGGAGAGGCGACGCATTGGGGGATGGACCAGTACTGAAGCTGGGCAACATGTAATTGGAAAGGAGGAAGGCTGGGGGAAATGCTTGGGATAGTAACATTGCCCATATCTGGCAGCCATCATATTCCAGGAACCCGAGCACCAAGAAGGCACAGGACATCAGCCTCAACAATGCAGGTGATGGCATCCTGGTTGGCGTTAGGTGGGTTGTAGGGGAGGCGGAGCCCCACAGAGGCGGAACAGTGGGAAGAACCGAGGGGAGATGCCAAAGGGAGGCAGGACCAAACATCATCCTCCCAATCTGAAGGCAGTCGTCATCAAAGATGTGGCAGACAAGGCCCCTGGTGAACCAACCCAAAGTTGTTCCAATAACCAAGCTGTTCATCCCTAAGAATAATGGCAAGGCTCGAGA
>NW_017729033.1:60308574-60310961 GCF_001723915.1 Gavialis gangeticus | reverse complement strand
GGGAAGAACTGAGGGGAGATGCCAAAGGGAGGCAGGACCAAACATCATCCTCCCAATCTGAAGGCAGTCGTCATCAAAGATGTGGCAGACAAGGCCCCTGGTGAACCAACCCAAAGTTGTTCCAATAACCAAGCTGTTCATCCCTAAGAATAATGGCAAGGCTCGAGAGAAATCCCCATACGCGATGCACCGGAGAGAGACACGGAAGACTACACCAACCTTAAAAGTAAATTAGATAGGTAATAGTGGCAGTACCAGGTAAATTAAAATATACTAAATTTTTATCAAGGTATAGATCAGCACTGTGTACGTGTGCATTACGTTCCAACATGCTTCTGCAAAGTGTTTCGATTTTTGTTAAAATTTGCTTGAAAAGTAGTCTCTGAATAATTCTAGTTACACTGGTAGAAAATAGGTGATGATGTTAATGCTTTGCCTTTTGTATAGCAGTTTTCATCCATAGATCTCAAGGTGCTTTGTAGAAGAGGTCTGTCTAGAGAACAAAAAGAGAATCCCAGTTGAACTTGAATTAGTTTGAAATTAATTAGAGAGGAAGGAGTATCCAGTGCTGAGGACTTTTCCTGGAACTTGAGTTCTGAGTTTAGCTTCCTGCTTCCAAAACTCACTTAGCCTCTTGTGCTTCAGTTCCTTGGGAAGAAATTTAGTAAGGCTTCATACTCTCCTGTAAGCCACTTCACAAACTTGAATTAGTTAATCTAGTTAATATTAGATCTAAGAATCCTATGGAGGATTACAGGAAAAAGTAAATTGGGAGGACAGGACCCTTAATGCTATGGAGTACAATCAAATGATAATTTCCCAGCTCCTACCAACTTCTACATGGATGAAAAATTTATAAAATTGAGTGCATGGTTTGCTGTTTTAACAGAGGTTATGGGAGAAAAGGAGTAGATTGATTTTATTTTTGTTGTAATAGCCTCTCTAGTTGGGTGTTTGTATTAAGCCTCTTTTCTAATCTGATGTTCAGTTATGAAAACTCTTACATTGACAGATTTGCATTTACAGTATTTTTAAACCACCAGGTGCATTAATCTTCAACATTTCAAATGATTTGAGAATTGTTATGCATGAGCTGTCATTGATTCTACATGAGTAGAGGGAAGCAGTTAGCTGTATTAGTCCAAAGTCAGGCCGAAGGCAGCAAAGATTTGCACCTTATATACTAACGAAATCAGAGAGATATAGCATAAGCTGTCATGAGCCTGAGCTCTGTTCATCAGATACTAGATACCGCCACAGTGGTTTGAAACAGACATTTTTAATATTTGAAAGTAACTGAGAAATTACCTTTATGATTTATACAATCAGTTTGGAAGGAACTAACAACTAATATTTCTACTTTTCTCTGAGAGTATTGCTTGACCTTCACATTTTTCCATTATTATAATACATTAACAATGGTTAAGCTACAGTTTTACATTTTTGCTGCAATGTGCAACTTAAGAGGAGGAGGATGAGGAAGAAGGTGCCTAGATACTATATTGATGGGTATGTTATGATTGGCTGCCTGGCTTACAATGTCACAGTCCTACTGTTTAGCAAAAAGCCTTCACATTGGGCTTTAGAGGGAAAGGGGATAAAAAATGGAGAGAGCTAATTATAAGTTGATTGCAGAGATTAAAGGTCAGTTTTCTGAGGCCAGGTGGAGCCTGGTTTAACACCCCACAAATCATACCCCAGCTTCTAGCCCAGTTAAAGTCATATATTTTACGCTGCTGTGAAATAACTTGTGTTCATCAGTTTGGAACTAATTCATATTTCTGCTTCACTTCTCCATGTTACAGAAACTGTTCATAATGGTGTGGCATTTGTATAAGGAGGAACTTGCAGAAATTTACTAAGTACTTGCAGTAAAATACTAAATAAATATTCATTAATTTTATTAGTACTTTAACTTCTGGTATGCCAGTGCTGCCATGTAGTATGAGATAAAAAGATGCATTATATTTTTATAGAGGTTGAATAGCTATAAAGTACCAGAATTGTTTCATTTTTGTTTTAACCTTTTTGCTGTTTCTTTCCTGTTTGCAACTATTACTATTCTAGGCTGCATCCAGAAGAACATGGCTATGTGGTATGTGGCGCTGCAGACTTGTCTGTAGCATCACATTCTGGATACTTGGGTGTTCTCCATGCTGCAAGGGAGCAGTGTAGAGGTGGGGATTGATCCCTGGATATCCGAGGGTCAAAGAAATCCGTACAAAAAAAGGTGAAGCAACGCATTTGAGATGAAGCATGCGCCGCTCAAAACTGGACAGAGCCTGGCCAGCCAGAGCCATAATCTAGCTACTGGCCACGCTCTGAGTGTTAGGATGGCCACTGCTGCAGCCCCAGGCAGCCTCTTGGACCCCAGGTAAGGCTGTTGG
>NW_017729033.1:60296256-60308471 GCF_001723915.1 Gavialis gangeticus | reverse complement strand
AGCCTCCCCTACCCCACCTGGGGTAACCTGCTGCACGCCAGAGGATGCATGACACAGGTGTTCCCCGGGAACAGCTAGCGACAACACAAGGTGTCCTGCTGCTGGTTGTCCCTGGGGAACCAAACGTCTGTGCTTGTGTGGACTCAGCCCTAGAGTCTTTATGAGTTCTGACTCAGTTTCTACCTTATCAATGTTGAGTATGAGATTATATTCATTAAACCTTTGCTCTGATTTTTGCATGACAATTATTCACAACCAGGGTGTTGCAGCTCCCTGGGATGCTATGATATTCTTCTAAGAGTGCCATGCAACATTAGCACTGTTAGGTGTGCCAACATCTACATGTAATTAATAAAATTAAGTCAGAGGTTTCAAATTTAATGTAAAAAATATTCTGACCTGTTGTGGTCTTCCTGAGTTCTTTGCAACAAAATTGGTCTGTTTATTTTTTCGTAATCAAGAAACAAATGGAAGCTTAGAGCTGGCATTTTCTGAGGTGTGCTTTGAGTCTTAAGTTGAGAATTACTGGTGTACAGTATTCAATGGAACATATTTCTCCATGATTTACTGGGGTGATGGCTCAGGAGACTGAACAGAGCATCAAAGCTGGAGAAGGTGAAATGAAAAGCTCAGTTTGAAAATGAAATGGCTAAAGCACGTGTTGGCAGCATTTTCTGGTGGGGGGCTGGAATGACACAGTTTGGGTCGGAAGTAGTTGTTCAGGAACTAGGAAAGCTGCTGCTTTCCACCTATAGTGTAGTGTGGTGAGTGCCCCCCCTTTACTGAAGTCCCAGGCACCCTGCTGCTGAATGTTGCTGGAGCAGAAGCCTCAGCCCTATGGGCTGGATCCAAAGCTTTTGTAAATACTGGGCCTAAAGGACCAGAGTTTCTAATACTGAGCACTTCAGAGTAGTTTCCATAAGCTTGATGTAAAGCCCTCACTTAGGTTTTGATCAGGCTCTTTGTGCTTTAAGTCTGAGACCTAAGGTTTTTAGCACTAATTTATTAATTCAATAACTAAACTGAGCTGGTTGTGCAATTAGAATCACAAGAAGTGTAAAATGTAAAAATTGTACATTAATAAGTTTGGCTTCTCTGTACATTGCATATTTTGTAATGCATTTAAAAGCATCAACAATTGTAGATTGTTAAAAGTATTAGAAGAAACAGAATAGAAAATTTTAATTGTGTTGTGTTGCACGTATGCCATGTTACAGTAACAATCTTCATTTTTTTCAAATACTACTTGGTGTTTCACTTACTCCCGAGACGGGATGGACTTTGCTTGAGCATCCAGGATTGCTCCCTTGAGGAGCAACCACTTGTCCTGAACTCCCTTCTCCATTGGGTTGTGTCCCTTTAGGGCCTCTCTGACAAGCCTCCTTAGCTTGTCAAATCAGCTTTCCTGCAGTTGAGGACTTCCGTATTACTGACTGACTTGCTAGCTTTACGGCAGATGGTGAAGATGATCAGTTCGTGGTCACTGTCCATGCTGGGGAAGTTTGACTTCTGTCCCCCCCGCCTCCCCCCGCCGTCTGTCTCTCACCACTTGTCACCCCCCCATGCTTACATCCCATAGTGCAGTGGTCTCCAGCATTTTTAAATAGGAGACTACCTTTGGCATTTAAAAGCAACCCAAGATCTACCATGCGCTGCTGCCACCCCTTCTCCGCTGCCCAGCAGGTAAGTCTGTGGGGAAGAAAGGTGGGAGCAGATCGAGGCAGAGGGAGAAAAAATTATTTGGGGGTGTGCCTCCGCAGCAGGTAAGTCCCACCCTGCCAGAGTCCCACTCAACTTAACCCCTGCTTCTGCGGCACTGTCCCTCACTGTGGGAGCTTCCATCTAGCCCCTGTCCCTTTCCTCACCTACGGACTGACCTGCTGGGCTGGGGCACGCGTGTGCATGCACGTGGGCACTCAGCTCTCCACCCTAGCCTTGGATCGACTCCAAGAGGCTCCGAGATCTACTGCAAGAGGCTCTGAGATCTACTAGTGGATCGAGATCCCCTGGTTCATGACCCCTGCCATAGTGCTTGTGCCCCTGCAGCCCCTTTCCCCTGTCTGTCCCCTCTTCATCCTCCCACTGCTTATCCTTGTTTCAGCTCTAGTATGACTCCGGCCCCGCTCCAGCCTGGGGCATGAAGCACATGTTTGCTCTGGCCCAGGCTCCAGAGCCTGGCTCGAGCTGTTTTTTACGATCAGCAGTTAGGTGGGGCCAGAGCAAACATGCATTTTGTGCCACAGGCTGGAGTGGGACCAGAGCCATGCTGGAGCAAAGGAAAGCAGCAGGGTCGATGGAGGTGGGGAGATGCAATGCAGTGGGCAGAGGGGAGCAGATAGCAGCTGTGCTTGTTTTTGTGGGTCTGGATCTGGATCTGACTCCAGGTCTGACTTTAGGTCAGTCACAACTGTTGCTTGCTCCCCCTGTCCCACCTCATACTCAAATCCAAGATGATGGTTTTCTCTTCCCCCTCCATGTTAAATGGGGATAAAAACCTTGTCTTGGATTTGAATAAATACTGTAACATAATTTTTAAAAAAAGGAGTAGGATGAAGAAATTATTTTGTGTGAAAGAATTAAAGTACTGATTGTCTCTTGTTTATTAAGTTTGTGTTTGAGAGATGGAGAAAGAGGAGCTTAAGTAGATGCCTTAGAAATTAGTGAAGAGCACGGCACCACTCTGTAGTTTTGATTGTTTTTAACTGCAGAACTATATAAATCAGAGAGGAGATTAATCATAGTAGTGGATATAGGATGGTTATTTTTGTTCCCATGGAAAATTGCCACCTACTTTTGCTCCATTCATCTGGATTGGTTCAGTAACTAAGAGGGTGGGGAAAGAATATCTAAGATGGAAAAGTTAATAATGGGAAGACAACTACCAAAATGAGTGAAAGTGTAGAAGAAACAAGAAGAGGGAATACATTCACTGGATCATGTTCCTGTGGTTAAGAAACTATGTTCATGTAGGTTACTGCCACTTGGTGGTGCAGTTCCTTAAAATTACTTGATAATTTCAAGAGCCAGGTAGGGAGTGTGTCCCCAAGCCTGATTTTCCAGCCCCTTCTGGCTTTCCTTTGCTGCCCCAGCTGCTCAGCTGGGTGGTGGGGGCAGTGATTACAACCCCCTGGGGGCTGGGAACTGGGGCCAGGGAAACTATTCCTGCTGCAGTCCCTGGGTTTTAAGTGTTTCGCTCCACCCTGGTAACATGGCCTTGTGGGCACATGTGGTGATTTTGAAAGGTGGAGAATGGGGGCTTGGGGTTGGGGAAGGTGTCCCTGGCCCCACTTTCCTATGGCTCCTGCTTTAAATCACCCCATCTGTGGCCCATTTGGGCTGCAAGTGAAGGGATTTAAATCCTGGGGGGCTTTTTATTGACAGCCTGCCCCTTTCCCAAGCAGAGGGGAGGACAGATTTTAATTTAATGGGCTCTCTGAAGGTGTGGGTGGCCCAGGGAGCATCCCTTTTGGGCTACCTAGCTAGATTTTGCTTGTCTCTCTCTCTCTCCAGCCAGGGGGCCAGAATGCGTCCCAGGCTATTTTTCTACAGAGAAAATTTTAGAGAAACTCTTACCAATAGAACAAACACCCATATGTGGCCTTATAACATCTCTTTGCTTGTGTAAAGGTTGAGACTAAAACATATTTTTTCTAATAATTACGTAGCTAATCTTTGAGTTGTTACATGAGGTTTATGGTACTTTTTATCTGATCAGCGTAGTGTGTTTTGATGACATCGTTAGGGAGATGAGGGTTCATTAGTAGACATTTCCCCTGTAAATTTTGTACCGCTATCAGTAATTCTTTACTTTGTTGATGGGGGAGTGTAGAGATGACACACAGCACTAATTGATAGTATTTTATACTTTGAACTTTGTCGTGATCTGATTTGACATTGAATGTATTTCATATTTTAAACACCTATATATTTATCAGTTTTTTGCAGTGATAATTTTATAAAGGTATTGAATACTGACACTGTTCTCTAGATTCCTTCTTTTGGAGCTCAGTTTTTAATCTGTTTTTAATAGCGTGGGATAAGCGTTTATTTTTGTATTAGGGTGCTCTCAGAAATAGGGGTTATAATTAAACTGCAGCAAAATTCTGCTACTTTGATTAAATGAGAAATTAAATCCCAGCTTCACTGTATTTGATTTTGAGATAATTATGTGTGGTAAAATGTAGTTTAAAACCAAGGCTAGCCCAGCTCCACGTTTACTTAACATTAGTTCCTGTTGAATTCAGTGCTGTTTCAGGATCAGAGCCACTGCGTCCTCAGTGGATCAGTTTGACATTCATCAAGAAAGAGGCCTTTGAAAACCGCGCACAACGTTGTGCTTGAAGTTTAGTGTTTCAAAAAGATTTCAGTTTGTACTTTTGAGCCGGTCGCTACCTCCTACATATAGTAGAAATGAAACTGCTGCTGCCTACTGTATTGGGAGCTCATTGCCACCATCTTAAAACATTTCCACCTTGATTTTTTTTTCCCGTTTTTTAATGTTTCACTTAAAACAAAAAAAAAAAAGTTGTTTTAAAATATGTGGGTAGGTTATCTTATAAGGTGCATTGTCCAGTGAAGACTTGAGACTTTTATAAGTTCTGGTTCTTTACTCTTTTCTTGCTATATGATTATTTGATTTTAAGTTTTGAATGTTAAATTTTATATTGGGCTAAAATGGTACCCATCCATTTTTTACTTGTAAGATACTGATGATAGCTGTAAGAGTAAATGTACTGATGATTTTTAAAGGATTTATGTATGATTTACACGCATCTAAAAGCTTCCATTTATTGAACAATATGAATGCCTAATTTGAAGGAAATGAGTTGTTTTTTGGCAACAAAGAACAGATATTCTAAAGACCCTGGCTGTCAACCCTGGCCTAGTTTGATAAACTTAAGAAACTATCTGAGGTAAAAATTGAAACTTGGTTGGCTTCATAATTTATTTTGGTGTGCATTGAATAAAAATGTGTATTATAGGCCATGTGACTTTAGGCATGATTTTGAGAAAGCAAACCTCACATTATTCTCCTCATTGGCCTTGCTTCCTGCTGCCATTTTGAAGCAAGGGATGCTGAATACATGAAACGCTGCAGGTGCTTGAATTAGAGCAGATCCTAGAGCCTCTCTAATTCACGTGCTACCCTCCCACTTCCAGAGCACATGTAAAGATGCCCTTAGATTGGGTTCTGCAATTTTTAAATCAGTCTGTGTGCACCAAACTTCTGTTGTGTTACATCTATAGACCAGTTTCCCCTTCTCAGAATGTCCAGGGTTGAACCCTTTCCTCTTGAAGTAATGGATTTGATAGAAAAAGAGAGATCTTCCTGAAGTGACCTTTGATCACATCTATCTGACTTCTCCACTAAAGTGGTGACATGGATTACAATTCGAATGGCCTAGGCTTGTTGGTTTTATATTTTTATTATAGTATAGAGCCTTGACATGTCATCAGAGACAGGAGGGCTAACAGTCTTAGTTTAAAGTGCTTGTTTGTATCCACCTAAACTAAAATTGCATGTTGAGAAACTGAACACTAAGCAAAACTTTAGAGGACTGTAAAAACCAGTTTCTGAAGCTTGGTTACTAGGGGATTTGCCTCAGTTTTAATACTCAGACATTACATTTCCTTAGTTGAATGTGATATCTGTTTTTAAAGTACTTTTTTTCCCATATTATTTAAGGCTAATCATTTTCTTAAACAAAATAAACCATAACAAAAGTTTTGGAGGTTCTGCTTGCTTGTCTTTGAGTTTATTCTGTTTAAAAAGTCAAAGATTTTGAAATTAGTTTTAAGAACAAAATAAAAAAATGAAAAGAAAGTGCAGAAGACCCAGGAAGTGATTTTTATTAATAAAGTATTTGGTGATGTATTGACTCTTGGTTATTGCAATTCTAAAATAATCATAGTATATTAAAATAACTTCTTGGCATACCAGAAAAAATGCCAACACAGCGAACAAAAAGACCCAAAGGAAAAACTTCAGTGAGCCTTTATAGAACCTCACCCTAGATTGTAAAGTCTTTAGGACAGGAATGGTACTGTTACATGCATAGTGCTTGGCATAGTAATGCCTTGGTGTTACTTTAATGCAAATAAATAGTAATATATTGCTACTGAACAAGACAGTGATAACATTTAGTTTTGAGTTTAAAAAATACGTTCAATAAACACCATCATATAAAAATTATATCCTCTCACAATGATTTTTAATAGCAAAAAGGTATATATTAGCTTAATTTGGACCATGTTACAGTTTTTTAAGCAGGAGTGTATTTCCCTAATTTAGTGTAAGTCTCTCATTAAATAAACAGTTAAGTTTAATATTAGTGTATGGCAGCATGTAGATACCCTTTCTTGGGCTAACCACTGGATAACCATTATATTAAGGATTAGTCTGTGCCCGGAAGTGTTTGCAATCTGAGTAGAAATGAAAAAGAGATGGAGAATGCTAATGCATTGAAGTGACTGGGACCTGAGAGTATGGGGAAATTAAATGGCTCATTCAGTGTCACACAGGTTCATAGACCACACCAGGATTTGAGATGGATTGTAAGGTCTTTGTATCAAGAGGCATTTTCTGTTCTTTTTTCTTCAGTGCCTGTAGGTCCCTGGCTCTTGAAGGTGGATTATAGGCTGTTCTTGTCACTACTAACAAGCTTGGGTTCCTGATTATCAGTCCAGTCTAGCACATTGTTCACATGATTGTCTTTCATTTCTGACATTTCTGCAAGTGGAAGAGGAAACTTTTATAGAAATGATTAGTTCTGAAATATGGTCTACTTTTAACTGTTTAAAATTGCTTGTCTTCTCAAAATGCTAGGTTTTTGGTTGTAGCCGTGTTGGTCTAAGGATGCAGGCAAGCAAGGTTCTTTGGGTAGATGGGATATCTTTTATTAGACCAGCTGAGTAGTTGGAAAGAAGTTCTTTGCAAGCTTTCAGGCACAATCACCTTTCTTTAGGTCTGAATAGGGTTTGCAGGCATTGGAAAAGACGTGTCTCTCAGTAGCTTCACTTACTCTGTTTACCAGGAAAAAATGTTTTTTGTTTTCTTAGTGATGGTTGAGTTACTGAGGGTAGGCAAATAGTAACCTTAAACGCATCACCTTAAACAAACAAACAAACAAACCTGCACAACTATTTTAAAAACAAAAATGATGTTTTTATTTCTTTATCATATGTGAGAAGAGAGTAAATGGAGAATATTTACTTTTTAGAGACTGGCTATTGGAAAACTAGAAAAATTAAGGTCATAAGAGATGAGTGATAGCTGAATGATTAACAGGAAAGGATTGCTGTGTGTGGTTTTCTTTTGTTTGTTTCCTTCTGTAATCAGTTTCATCACATTAGATTATGTGTACTTGGGGAAGGGACATCTTTGACAGCCTTCTGAACCTTCCATTAAGTTATGACATGTTCCATTTTATATCTCTGATATTCCTCAGTTAGTTCTAACAGCAAGGTAGAGCATCCTTGGTAACTACAATGTGAAACATCACATAGAAGAAAACTGTATGCTGTACATCACAAAGACAGGAAAATAAAAGGGCACCATGGATTTTAATAAGGCAAACCTTATGGCTCCCATCTCATGCAAGAGCCTGAAAATAAAGTCGAGTCTGAGCAGTTTAGCTTTGAGGAAGATCTGTTAAGCTTTCTGTGAAGAGTCTCAGCACATCAGCAGATCTGGAAAGTATCTAAGTCTCAGTAAGAACACTTGGAACTTAGTGGGAGTTTAAGCCCCAAGTCCTTTGTGCATTTAGATCTTAGCGACTTCAAAAGAAGCTAGATGAATTACTGTATCTGAATCTTATCTAAGAGAGCATCAGGTTGCTGAAATTAATTTTTTTGGAAGCAGAATGGGTTAGAATCAGAAAGCTATCTGTTCTCTGGATAGTTACTTCAGTGTTTTTGTTCTGCTTTTTCTTCCTTTTCTGGTTTACATTTTCAGATGCATGTTCTGGTGTTGTGAACAGCTCTGTAAGCCTGCCTTGTTTGTTCTCAGTGTGAACACAGTAAATCTTTCCAATTCAGTCTTTTCTAGGAAAGGCATAATTAGACCTTTACTTTAATTACCAGCAATATTTAAAGTGCTTGCATCATAAATATGACTCCAAGAAAAAAATCAACATCCTTTTTAATGAAGCTTAATTATATTTACCCTGTGCATCTCTTCAGCTGACAGAAAGCAATATCCTGTACTAATTTTTTGTTTAAATAGTTACAATATTGAATTTTTCTTTAATGTGCTGATTTTGTACATTCAATAGAGAAAAATAAGGGTTTTGTTCTAGAATAGTGTCAGCTTTATGGTTAAGAATCATGCAAGTAGACAGAGACTTGTACTTTCTTTTCCCCAGAGACAAATGAGTATAATTATAACCTTATTAACTTAATTTTAGTAAGATGCTCATTTTACCGCTGGAAATGCATTTTCTTGTTTAACTGAAAAATTGTAAGGAGTGAAAATAATTCTGAAATTAGGTTTGCCAAACAAGCACTTTCTTATTAAGATATCAAACCAGGGAAAATTAGGAGTCTGACTCATCTAGCATCAGACTGTCCCGGATGTGCTATGCTCTGTTAATTTGAACTTAATGGCAATAGGAGGTGTACCAATGCCAAAGGAAATATATTGGTGTGTTGAGGCCAGCTTAATTGGTATCCCAGAGGTAGGGGTTCCCACTTTCCTGTCACAGACCGCTATTTGATTTTCTGTGTCTAATCTATTGTATGCTGAATTGGATAGAAAATCTATCTCCCTGGTGGAAGAATCTTGTATTTAGACATTCTGCAGGGACTTTGATGTAATTGATAAACTAGTTTTTTCCTCGCAAGAACAGCTTATAGGTTGTTTCCCTGAACAAGTAGCTTGGTTATCCCATTGAATTGTTTGGGTGTACTGAATTGTAAGCATTCAAGTGCAGAATCTTTTAGTTACTGCACTCAACACTTACTGTTGCATTTTATCAAGGAAGGGGGAGGAAATAGAAAAAGAAGGGAGAGAAATAAGTGGATATAGAAAATACAACCCAGGCGGGAAGTGGTGTTGCTATATCATGAGCATGTCCACATTTTATTGATAATTGTATGGATAATGAACATTTGGGAGATGCTGATAAGGAGAAAGAGGAATCGTATATAATCACAGTGTAAAAAGAAATAATAGGAGTCTAAAATTGGAAAATGGAAACATTTTTGTGCTAAACTTTTTGTGATCATGGTCAAGCAGAAAAATTTCCTGTTGTTGAATAGTATCCTAAGGGAAGCTGTAGAGACATCATCCTTGAGACGTAAAAAATAGGCTTTGTTTTGGAGCACACAGATAAGACTGCCAGTCCTGCTCATGTCAGCTCCCTGTGCTCTCTCCTTTTACTTCTTCATGCACATAAAACTTAGGCTTAGCTGTTCTTTTTGTGTCCTGCTTTAACTCTTGTCTCTTTGGCTTTTTTTTGCCTTTTTTCTCTGGATATACTTAGGAAATATATAGGATGACTATTAATTCAAATCCCTTCTTCTGTGAAGTCTAACAGTTGTGATCTACCATACAAAACAGATGTGTTGTTGTCAGCAGAACCAATTTTTTGAACTCATCTTCATCTTGCTGTCTTGTTTATTTTGCCTGTGTACTAGGCCTGTGCAAAGCAGTTAGTATTTGCGTTGGATTCGGATTCTCCAAATCAAACAGGCCCCATCCCGCGCTTGCTCTCCCAGCCCTGTCAATGGCTGCCCCACCCAGCCCCAGCATTCTGGCTCTTTAAAAAGCCCTGCACTCACTGGCTTCTGCCAGGTGGAGGGCCATCCCTATTGCCCCATCTGTGTGGGGGGACTCTGCCACAAGCCCCCAGAAGCCCTGATGGCTGCTGCAGCAGCGGGTGAGTGCTGGGATGCTGGGACTGGGCAGGGCACCCATTGATGGGGCTGGGAGAGCGGGTGGGGGTCAGGGGGCGCTCAGGAGGGCTGAGGGAGCAGGCAGGGGATGGGGCCTAGCAGCGGTCCCCCTTATGGTTCCCTTCCCGCCCCCTACTTATCAGCACAGAGTCTGGGTTCAGCTCCCTGTGGCAGTGAGTGGGGACTGCCCAAATCTCCAAAGCTCTCCGAATCTTTTCCGAATCGATTCAGAGAGTTTCAAATCAATTTTGATCTTTTTATTGGTCTCCTGATTCAATTGGGAGATTCGGTCACCGAATTGGGTCAAATCTCATCCAAATTGAATAAGCACCCACAGCTTCTCATTGCCCTATTGTGTACCCCTTCTGGCATCTCTAGTGCTCTCAAGGAAGAATTGCTCTTGAATATGCCCTGCACAAGCTTACCAAACTCAGAAACAACAGGGTGAGCCCTCCCTGCTCATCTTCGTCTTGTATGTGTTTGAGACCTGGTAGGGATGAACATCTGAGGGGGCTGCACTACCATATTTCCACATTTGGGTGGGGCCTGCTTGACAAAATCCCTCTGTGGGAGCACTGGAGGCTCCCGCTCATTCAGTGTCTCCTGTAATGTTCAGTACCAAGCAGTCTTTTAACTGTGATTAATAAATAAGAGGACCAGCTCAAAACTTGCTGAAGATGCCTGGAGTCTTTCAGTTGACTTCAGTAAGCTTTGGATCAGATCCAAGATGAATAAAATCAAAATGTTAACTGTAGGGCATGTTCCTGTACTAACTGAAGGGTTTGGTATCTAAGGACAGTTGTTCTTTTGTAGCTCTTTGGGAATATTTTTTCCCAGCACACTTGTGATTCAGTGTACTTGGTTTTTGTATGGATTCCCCAAAGATCTATTTGATGCCCCGCAAATAGGGTTCCCCTGAGGTCCCTGCCAGCCCTGTTTTTCTTTGGTGATAAATTTTTTACTATTGTGAAAACAGTTCCTAATGGTAGTTTTCTTTGAACCTATGGTGAATATGTTTTAACAATCAGGAAAAAGTTTTCAGCACCTTTGCAGAACAAATTCCTTAAGACCAGACCTTTAACTTTGTTCGTGTTGAGCAGTCAGAGTTGTTCTTTAGTCATGTAGGGCAGTTAACATAATGTCAGTTTCACTTCATTTCAGTTAATTAAGGCCTACTTTGTATGCTGAACTGTTGTCCACTATTACTACATATTGATAAATGGCTACCTTTCTGTCAGAAGTGACTATACAATGCAGAGGAGGAAGTAATATAGTGAAAACTGGTTTCATTAGTCAGTAGGATAACTTGTCACTATGGTCTTATTAGTTGATACACCAATAATACATGCTAGAGTTCCACTGATTTATTCACAAAATGCCTTTTATGTAATTCATCACCTGTTAAAGCATAATTAGACATTTCCAAATGTACATGCGTACTAAATCACAAAAGAATTTGTTATTTAGAATTTGTTGGCTTAAAAGTTATCTTCCATAGAGCCTCTCGAGCCAACTCTTGCACAGCATTAGATATTATTCAGCATTTCTTGGCTGAACAAAACATGCAGTTAACTATTCTATTTTGCAGTTATCTCCTGTTTTACTCTCTCGTAATCATGTTGTCATTCTTATATTATGAACACTGAATTTTTGTAGTAAAATTATACTTTATCTTCATAATCATACGTTTCTCGTATAGCAAGCCAGTTTGAATTTGGCTATGGTACACACATATATTATAGCTAAATTCTGAATAATGTTGCTTCAGATTTTTGTGTGTGAGCAGCAATTATCAATAGTTTGCCATTTCAGCTTTGTGAAACGTGTTTTGCATGTCATACCAAGACACAATAAAGAAGGATTTTGACCTTTATAGTGAGGGAAATATATTTCCCTCAAAGGTCAGAAATCCTTCTTTCACAAAGTTGAAATGGCCAACCATTGATAATTGTTGCTCAGAGATAATTACTACCACTACTCTTGGATAACTAGATTTTACTGTAGTTTGTAAAGTGTTTCGAACCTTGCCAGCGAATGCCTCTGCTAGAAATGGAAGCATAAAAAAAAACCAAACAAAAAACCTCCCCATCTTCAAGTAGTTGCCCTGCAGACCTCTTGTAAATAAAAATGGACAGGTGAACCTGCTGCCCAACAATGCATTTCTTGTTCTCTTGTCAGTTGTTCTCTTAAATACTTATATTGTTATCAGTTGCTGGGAAGCAAAGGCTTAGCTATTACAGTGATAATGACCATGCAAATATTAAAATGAAACTTTAGATTTATGTAATGTTGTGCTTTGGATACATTATTTTGACCAAAAT
>NW_017729033.1:60283860-60291256 GCF_001723915.1 Gavialis gangeticus | reverse complement strand
AATACTTATATTATTATCAGTTGCTGGGAAGCAAAGGCTTAGCTATTACAGTGATAATGACCATGCAAATATTAAAATGAAACTTTAGATTTATGTAATGTTGTGCTTTGGATACATTATTTTGACCAAAATGATTATGACAAAAGAGACCTTTATTTTAATTTCATGTTGTTTTAAGATGTGGTGCAGATGTTTTGAGAGAGGGTTGGGTGTCAGAAGACTAATTCTTCTGTTGAGTCACCTGATCTTTTTGTGCTTCTGTAAAATGAGAATGTGTAATTTTTGTAAAACTCTAGCTTGAAAGGTGCTGTATTAGTACAGTAGTAATTTTATATGCAGTTGTAAATACCTGATATAATTAAATGGAAATATTAGCCTGGGTTTTTTTAATACCATTCCAGCACTTTATATATGTAAAACTGATAGGAACCATGAATGTTTGTAGTCCACATTGTTCCTAAATTATCTGATTAGAGTGTTGCTTTGAGTTTGTTCTTTAAACAAATCTGAACATCTTTGCAGTGTTTGCAAAGATGCACCTTCAGGTGCAAAAAGAACTTGTCCTAGATAATTATCTTTTTGCTTATGTTATAAGAATTTCTTGAGGGTCACAGTAGCAAAGAGTAATTTAAATATTTTCTTAAGATGAAGAAGATGACTTTGTTAAGAAAACTTGCTTGAAACTCAAGGAAAATGGGGCGTCAGCACACAGCTGCCAAGGAACAGCAGGAGTGAGAAAGGAAGATGCAAAACCACAAGCTAAAAGTAAACCTTTATCTTCAGTAAAACTGACACCAACTTCAGCACTTGATTATTTTGGAACTGGAAGTGTCCAACGATCAGAGAAGATACTGGTATCAAGCAAAAGAAAAGAGGTGGGTATTCATGGTATTCCTTTTGTTAGCTTGTCATGTGTTTGATGGCAGAATAAAATGGCTAGTTTAATAGTAATGAGGAATAGCCATGTGACCATTTCTGTGTTTCTTGACATGATTTTTTAAAGGCAAAGGAAACGTGAATGTAACTTTGACTATGGCATCTAGTTGTACAAGAAATGCCCAAATATGTTTGATTTTTTTTCCTCTTTGAAAAGATCAGAACAAATGTAAAGAATTTTTTGTTCTTCCCCTTGTATCCTTATATGGATCCACATAACACTTACAAGGGCTTGAACATGATTTAAACATGAAGTGGATAGTTGTACAAACCTGTTAAACCAATTTAAATCTGCCTGGAATGGTTCAAAAGTGTACCTGTAAAATCAAGTACTGTTTTGAACTAGCTCACTTGAATTAGTTCAGTGTTACATGTGGACACCAAGTGTCCTGTGGCTGGTCAGTCCTCTAGGCATCCCATACTACACTGCTTCCCCCTGCCACCCTCAGCACACTTCTACTGGCTGCTGTGGTTTGTAGCCAGAACTTTACTGCCTTCCCTAACCCCCCCCTTTTTTTTTTTTCTTGGCACTTCTTATCTGAGAGGTGCTTTGCACTGCTTTGATAAAAGCTATCTTATCTAATAACCAGCTGCATCTCCACTCCCTACTCAGCTGCAGCCCCTCATGCCCTGTCAGTCTCTAGACAAGAGTAGGAGGAAGCACCTCCTCCCACCACCACCCTTTCAAATCAGACAACCACACTTCAGGTTTTGGTTATTTGCAGGCCAGTGAAACATATTGAATTCATGCTTAGATAAGCAGAAAAGTTACAAGGCCCCAGCTGCAGAACAGTCACCTCTGGGACTTTCAAAGCATGGGTGCAAGCGTTCTGCCCTCCCCACCGTCCCATGTGATGCATGCTGGGCTAGTGGCTCGCTCCCATGCTCTGGTATGGGAGCCACAGGACATTGCACAATTGTAAACCAGTTCTGAATCAGTGACACTGTAGAACAGTTCAGTTGTTTTGTCTGTTTGTACCCAGAGAGAGAGATCCTAATATGTAGCTCTTTTGAAATCAGGACAGGGATCGTGGGTAGATGTGAAAACAGTTACTGTCAAGAGATTTGAGAGGTAGGGATGGGTTAAAATTTTAGTTTTGAAAATTTGACTTTTTAATGACAATATGTTCTTTCCAAGTCTAAGCTGCTTTCTGTAAGCAACTATGTATAATCTTAATTTTAAATGTATAGTGAAAAGCCCAATAAGGAATTTCTTGCAATTTAATATTAATCAAAGCTCTGTTATCCTGTCAATACAATATCATCAGATGTCTGATTTAAAAAGTCATGAGCATAGTAGTAACTTCTCAGCTTCAATTTCAAAAGTGTAATTTAATGTTAAATTGAAAATTTGTAGTGATGCCAGTTGAGTATGGGGTTATTTACTAACAGAATATGTACAGGTTGCTTAGGCAAACAGCAGTGCACATTTCCTTCTATTATTCTGTCCTTATGTCAAAGGCAGAGGAAATGCTTTAAGGGTGAAAGAAAGTAGCTCATACTCCATGTGAAACAATCATTGGCTGCTTTTCTGAGCTGGTCTGCTGCCATGGTCAGTATGGGGACTCTTTCAGCTGAGTGAAACCACTTACTTCACACACTATTTGGAATTAATTGTGAATGGTAATATGGTTTCTCTTCAGATTGCATAAATCTTTCAGCCAGTCATAAACAGTACTGAGTTCAGACTAGAGAGCTCGAAATAAAACGTTCTATCTCCCATTCCCTGTTGGGATACAACCATCACCCTATTGATAAATGCACCAAATATAAGTGGGCAGAGCATAGTCTGGCATATAGAAAAGTATCCCTATGTGCCTATGTAGTCAATGACGGGAAATTGAACCATCGATTGTTTTTTTTTCTCTCCCCCTTTCTTTAAAATGTAGCCTTCTCAAAGCAGAGATTCCACATTGGAAGATGAGGCCATTGCTAAGATACTGCAGCTTGAGGAGGATGCAGAGGTAAGCTTAAAAAAACACATTGCCCTGCCTCTCTGCCCCCAGATGTGACGAATCCTCCAACAGCCCTTTTTTTGACAGCACAGTTGCTGGACTATGTTTTGAGCCAAAAAAGCAGTTTCATGAATGTGCTGCTCTTGTGGTTTGGGAAAGGAATACAGACTTGCCATGTCTGCCTAAAAATAATTTTTAAGCAAAGTGTTCTTCTATAGATGTTAATTTGGTTTTGTAACCAATCTTTGCCTGGATCAACCTTTGCCATAATCTTGTTGTTCTTCCTCTGAGTCTCCTGCACCTTTACTAGACTTGGTCCTGGCCAAAGGAGATGACCTGATGACTGACTTAAAAATAGAGGGTAGCCTGGGTGACAGTGACTGTGAAACCATCATGTTCACTGTCCATTGCAAGGCAGACAAATCTGATAGGAGGGTTGAAGTATTGGACTTCAAAAATGCAAATTTCAGCAAGCTCAGGTCACTAGCAGGGCAAGTGCTGCAGAACCAGGGACTGGAGGCAAAAGATGTGCATGAAGAGTGGTCACTCCTTAAGGACACAATCCTTGAAGCACAAAGGAAGTTCATTCCCACATGGAGAAAGGACAGCAGAAGGGCTGGGAAGCCCTCCTGGTTAAACAGGGAAATCACAGTCTTCCTTAGAAAGAAGAAAGAGGGGTACAAATAATGGAAGCTGGGGACAGGTCCCAAGGAAGACTATACAACAACTTGTAGGGAACAAATTAGAAAGGCTAAGGTGGTGACCAAACTTAGATTAGCAATGGCAATCAGGGACAACAAAAAGTCCTTCTATGGAACAAAAGGAAAGCAAATGGAAGTGTGGGGCTGCTGCTCAACAACTCAGGGTGGCTGGTTACTGACACTCAGGAGAAAACTGAACTCCCAAATGACTACTTTGCGTCGGTGTTTCTTGGGGAACATCATGCCGGATAGGGTACAGAATGAGCAGGGCAGAAATGACTGCCTCCCTACTGTTGCTGTAGAACTGGTGTGTGATCAGTCAAAGAAATTAAACGTCTGTAAGTCAGCAGGAGTGGATGAACTCCATCTGAGGGTGCTGAAGGAGCTGGCCATCATCATTGCAGAGACCTTGGCGAAACTGTTCCAAAACTTGTGGCGCTCCAGAGAGGTCCCTGAGGACTGGGAGAGGGCCAGTGTTGTGCCCATCTTCAAGAAGGGGCGGAGGGAGGACCCAGGTGACTGTAGGCCGAATAACCTAACTTCTATCCCAGGGAAAATTCTGGAAAATTCATTAAGGACTCTATGTGCAATAGGCTTGCAAATGATAGGATTCTGAGTGACAGCCGGCATGGCTGCGTCACAGGCAGGTCTTGTCTAACCAACCTCATCACCTTTTACAATCAGGTGACTTGCCACCTGGATAAAGGAGAGAAATGGTGGATATTGTATACCTTTACTTCTAAAAAGCCTTTGATCTGGTATCCCACAATGTTCTCATGAGAAAATTGAAAGGTAGCAGGCTTGACTGCGAAAGAGTTAGGTGGGTACGAAGCTGGCTGTGGGGTAGGACCCAGAGAGTCCTAATGAATGGATCTGTGTCTTCTGGACGAGAAGTGGGCACCAGTGTCCTGCAGGGGTCAGTGCATGGTCCTATACTTTTCAACATCTTCATCAATGACTTGGATGAGGGGGTGAAGAGCTCATTGGCCACGTTCGCAGATGACACTAAGTTATGGGGAAGTGTGGTCACACTTGAAGATAGGCTACAGATACAGGCGGATCTAGATAGGCTTGAAAGTTAGACGAGTCAGAGAACCAAATGAAGTTCAACATTGAGAAATGTAAAGTGCTCCTCCTGGGGATGAACAATCCCCTGCACGCCTGCAGGCTTGGCAACATCAACCTGACCAGCACTATGAACGAAAGAGACCTGGGGGTAATAATAGACCACAGCATGAATATGAGGCGGCACTGTGATTTTGTTGCCAGCAGGGCAAATAATACTCTGGCATACATCAATCAATGCATCTCCAGCAAAGCCAAGGAGGTGATTCTTCTGCTCTACTCAGCACTGGTTAGACCCCAACTAGAGCACTGCATCCAGTTCTGGGCACTGCACTTTAAGAAAGCTGTGGTTCAACTTGAGAGAGTCCAGAGAAGGGCCACCCGTACGATTAGAGGATTGCATGGCAAGCCATACAAGGAAAGGCTGAGGGACCCGGGACACTTCAGCCTGAAAAAGAGAAGGCTGAGAGGGGACTTGGTAGCAGTTTATCACTACTTCAGCAGAGTACATCAGGGGCTCGGTGAACAACTGTTCACCAGGGCACCCTTGGGGAGAACGAGGAGTAATGGCCACAAACTCCTGGAAGAGCATTTCAGGCTCAACATTAGGGAAAGCCTTCTTCACAGTTAGGGTGACCAGACTGTGGAATAAGCTCTCTCCAGAGGTGGTGCAATCACCTACCCTGGAAATCTTCAAGATGAGACTAGATGGTCACCTGACCCCACCTGTCTTTCCTGCCTGGTGCAGGGGGCTGGACCTGATGATCTTCCAAGGTCCCTTACAGTCTATGACTATGAATCTGTGTCTGCTGGCCTCCCCCGTTTTAACCAACTTCCTACTCCAGTTCTGGAACACACACTTCAACATGAAAAAACTCTGCCTTCCCTGACTGCTTCCTGTGTTGCTCTGTTGATTTCCTTGCACTTGTTGACACATGGATCAGCCTTGCACATGGAAACTGAAATTTCTTCTATTGCTTGTCATTGTTCATACGAAGAAAATACACATCTGTCAAACGTGCATGTTTGCTCTGTTGTAAGCAAGGTCAAACTTATTTTTATATGTAATACAAATAATTTGTGATGCTTAAGCATCCTATGAAATATATATTTATTTAATCTCTGTGCATTTAGGGTCAGAGGAAATGGGGTGGAAGAAACCTCATGAGGCCATCTAGTCCAGCCATGCTGCCCTCAGTGTCTGTCTTGAACTCCCCAGAAATGAATACCTTCTGTTAAGTCAAACCTTTTAATAGGAAATGAATTTCTGGTTTAGGAAAAATAGTATATGATGAGAACACAATTTGTGTTGGTATGGTTTACTGTACATAACAGCAGAAAAGCTCCTTTTTGTTCTTATTTCTTTAAGTGCCTGAATTACAATTATAGTCTGTTTCTTCATTCTTTCTACCACAAAGATAAATATTATATATTGGCTTCACTCTCCTACTGGCATTGTGGGTACATAGAAAATAATGCCTGTGGCATACTTGAGTTTATGAGGTCATCTGTTTGAATCATGAAACAAGGCATATTTGATCTTAGATTAGGACAGTTTACTTGCTGTTGTAAAAGGATTTGCTTTTGTAATATGGAATACAGCTATTATCAATAAATGCCTTAGAAAGAACAAAATTTTACCCGCAGGGGCAATATTAGGTAATGTGATGAGCAGAATGCCTGTCAGTGTTGTAGATGACGTGTTTATTTTGTTAGGGCCAAATAAAAGGAAACCCATTGAGGCTTTGTTTTCATTTAACACAATTAGATAAGTAAGCGAAAATAGAATCTGAGGAAATGTGTGCACCTACACATTTGTTGGAGGAAATCCAGTTTGTTTGAATTAGTACTTACAAGTACAGCTGACAAATGTATATCTGCCATAAAGTAAAAAAAAAATGCATGAAATCAAAACTGGTCAAGGGCTAAATAATGCATGATGTTAAAAATTTGACAACTTTGTATAAATAAACTGGTGTTAAGGTAAATGCCTCTGTGGCTGGCACGTGCTAAAGCACAAACAGGCTTTGTTTTTTACTTACCCCTCAGGGCTGATCCAATCTCTGAAACCTTCAGACTGGTTTCAGTAACAAGTTAGGATGTAGTGCAGCGATTCTTAACTTGGGGTATTGCATTCAGACCCTATAGGAAGTGGTCTGACTCCTTCATATGCTGGGCACCTTATGCCTGCCACAGCCTCCCAGCTCCATTCTCTGTAGCCCTTACCACCAGCTCCAGGAGCATGGGAGGAGTGGGGGAGAACTGAGCCGAAAAGCATAGCCTCAACTCCTCAGCAGCCCTGTGCTGACTGTTTCTGTGCTCCAAGTGGCAGGTTCCAGTTGGGTAGATGCAGAGCTGCATTTTTTCAGCCTGGTTCATTGTTTTGCTCCTTCCATGTTCCCAGCGCTGGTGTGAGTGGCTGTGGGGAATGGTGGCTCTAGTCACCAGCCTTCAAGTTCCTAGAAGAGCAGCTGCAGTAGCAGAGGCCTTGCTCACCCCCTTAGGTACAGACTGTGGGCAGAGGTGGGGCAGGCAATGGAATAAGTGGTCACAGCAGGGTCCTGTCCTTGCTACTTTCAGCTGATGCCAGCTTCTGCACCAGTGGCCACCGTCGCCCCCTTCTGCCTTCTGCAGGGACAGCTGCCTCTTGGGGTCTGATGAACCAACCCCAGCCTCCCCAGTCTGCCCCTTCTAGCAGCCCCTTCCAGCACCAACCACTATGCACTGCCCCCCCCCCCA
>NW_017729033.1:60272821-60278860 GCF_001723915.1 Gavialis gangeticus | reverse complement strand
CATGCTCCTGGGGTGGCCTGCCTGCCCTGCTACCTGTGAGAGCCTTTTAAGGGTACCACGAAATCTGAGAAGATAAGTAAGCACCATAAGAAATAAATTAGGACAGCTACTCCTCGCTAATGTGGTAGTTAAATTCTTGAAAAATGTGACTTGAAGGAAAACAATGTTAAGTGAATCCAGTTACGCCACAGTAGTTACCTACTAGCAGGTGGTGGCCAAACAATGTTATAACTGAACATTGCGCGACTTTAAATGAGTATGTTCTCTAATAGATCAGCGACGTAATAATGAAACATTGTTAACCAGGGCAACGTTAAGTGAGGAGTACCTGTATTTAAAAGGTGTGCCGCTAAATCCCAAAAAGTTATGAAAGGGTCCTTGAGTCTAAAAATGTTGAGACCTGCTGGTGTAGTGATATTCTTACTTCCTTTCAGACCTTGTTAATAAGTGGTTCCATAATGAAATAATGTGAAGGGCAAGATAAGGAACCACAAAGATTCCTATCTATATGGATTGTTTCTTCTTACTGCAACCAGCAACTATACAAAATTCATTTTACTCAGTTGAATGCTATTTACTTTTTGGGGAGGGAGAGTCTCATTTAGAGACATTTAAGCAGAAGGATTCACTCTTGGAGCTGCTTGTTGTCTTTCCATGTTATATGTACTTTTTTGTCTTGAACCAGCAGACTGTCTAAAATGGTATTATTGCCTATTGTTTATTTTGTTCAGCTGATCTGAACCCAAGTACTGTTCTTTTCCTTTTTGCAGCTGGAGAGACAGCTGCATGAAGATGAAGAATTTGCTAGGACTTTGGCTATGCTGGATGAAACACCAAAGGAGAGAAAAGTAACTGCTTGTTTGTTCCCCCCCACCAAGTTCTTGTTAAAAACCCCAAACAAGCAAGCAAGATGAAAGAACCCAAACAAAACAAAACAAAGTGGTTTTAGGAATGTGGGTAGCATTGCAGTTTTTTTTTGTTCAGCTTCCTAATTGTGTTGACTTCGAGAACCTTTTTATAAGATACAAAAAAGTTGTCTGATGTAAAGGATCATACTAGCTTTTTCCTGTCCCCTTCAGTAGACTCCTCACCCTCAGCGTTAGCAGATGTATTGCTTTGACCTTTTGTGCCAGTTGCTTCCTTTGAAACTTACTGTGCTCAAATTTGTCTGCCAGCAGGTGCATTAGAACAGTTTGTCTCCTTATTAGCCCCTCTACCAAGTCATTTTGTTGTAATTGTAGGTTTGTACATGTTTATTTTAATATACTAATAACAGGACTTACTCCAAGATTAAATAGTACAGTAGGTTATAGTTATATGATCCTATTTGCATTGTCTGACAAAAGCTGTGACTCCAATAAATGGTAAGCTTCTAGAGAAGGAGATTGGACAACTACTGGGTCATTATGGTCTTCTCTTCAAATTTAGAAATCCATCCATTTGAACCCATCATTTAATTGTCTGTTTCATATTTGATTGAATGAAGATCTGTTGTAGTGGATGTGTCCCTGTAGACTTCCTTTATTAAGAGGATGTTGAAGACTTTAAGAATCTAGTTTCCATACTGATTTCATGGTTTTATGTTTGAAATTCATATTGAACCTGGCTCTAAGCTGTATTTCAAGTGTAAGGTCATACCCAAGTTCATGGAGAGCTCTGTAGGAAATTTGAGTACCAGAAGCAAGCTAAGTATGGTGGAAAGGGTATGTTTAAAGAGAGTACGTTTAGAGGTAGCTTGAGTACCTCTATGCTATGTTGCATTTTGCCATGCCCATGATTTATGTAGTAAAGACTTAAAATGGTCCATATGCGGGAGAAGTTTTGAAATAAATTACAGTGTTGTTTTGCTACATTTTTTACCTATGAAGCATGTAGCAAAATTCCTTATAGAAATGGAATTTTATAAGGAAGATATAAAATGGACTTGGTGTTCTTTACTAGTGTCCATCACTTAGATAGCTGTTTTAAATTAATCTTGGGTTAGTGGATTGTCTTGTACTTAGTCGAATAAGAAGTTGATCCAACGTGAGAGTTCATATCACAGACACCAGTAGTAGGTACTAATGAGTAACCTCCTTTCAGATGATCAATAAAAAAAAATGAAGTCCCAAAAGTCTAGTTCTCCTGAGCTGTCCAGATGACCTAAGGAAGCCATTTATGATAAGCTACAGGTATACATCTCCCATTGACTTTGGGAGGAGTTTTGTGCATGTGTGACAACAGAAAGTGCGGACTGAAAAATGCTCTTTTGCTCAGGTATTAATGGCATACTCTTGGGTAATGGCCCTGTCCTACACAGTTGTGGGAGCTGACTTTTTAAGCAATTTCTTTTAACCTATTGATTCCTCAGAAGTTGAGGGAAATGCTTGAAATCTGCAGAAGTCTGTTTAGTTAGTGAATAGAGCAGTGATACTCAACCAGGGTTCCTGGAGATCTGTTGAAGAGTCCATGGGTTGCCTGTTAGGTGTACAAACATGATTCACAAGATAAATCCAGGGATTTCAAGTAGGAATTCACACTGTTAAAAACATTGATCTGTTATGGACTTTCTGTGCTCCTTGCAACAGAAGATTTGCTCTATTATTTTTCTGTAGTCAAAAAGCTAGTAAAAATGAAGAGCTGGAATTTTCTGAGGGTGTCTTGAGTCTAACAAGGTTGAGAACCCCTCTGTATGCACATTTCTTACTCTGGCATTTTCTTCATATTCATGTAGGCTCATAACGATCCAGAAGAAAAGCCAACAACTTTGGTTACCAAAAAGAGTCCAAACACAGCAGACAAACATAAGCAGTCTCAAAAAGGTAGTTTTTGCATACAGCCAGATCTTAGAAATCGTACGTTTAAAACATGAAAATTCTTATGTTTAATATGTATATTTTTCCCTACCAACTTCTAGTAAAAATAGCAAACTCAATAGATGATGGAGTGAATTACAATAAGAAGGAACAAACTAAATATGAAAGTATGAGAGAATCTTGTTCACGTCCAGGACCATCAGTTGATAAAACTATGAATAAGACCTTGCCTTTGAAACCTAGTTCCAAGCTGGTGGCTCTGAAGCAAAAAGAAGAAAGCAAAAAAAAGGAAAGAGAGAGTCTGAGTGTAGCAGCAAGAGAGAGAAAAACTTCAGAAAAGGAAGAAAAAGCAACACCAAAGAAAGAGAGAGTTTCTCCCCAAAAGCCTGAGGTAAGAAGCTGAAATGAGTGCGCTAGGGGTTGGCAGAGACACAAGGACATTATTTTTTTAGTTTACTACCTTCTTTGTCACCATTGTTGCTTATTAATATGCTCATATTAAGTTTTCTGGAGAATTTTTAATTTCAAGGAGTCAAATTTTTGGCGAAGTTTTAAGTCTCCAATAAAAATATCAGAAGTGTAAGAAAAAAATCTTCCAGTGAAGCAGATCTTGGGATTCAGGCTGTGTCTACATGGTAAACTTGCTCAGGCATGCCTTGCTGGGTCAGTTGCTTCCTAAAATGGGATGAGTATAGCCATGTCCGTGAACTAGACTAATTGTCACTACTGAATTGATAGGGCCTTATATGCAGTTTATTTGGCTTATAGTTAATAAGCACTTAAAGAGCATACACATATGGAAAATCACTTCAAGAACTTGTTTGAAAAACTCATTTGTCTGAAGAGCTCCATAATGCAGAAATTCTAATATCCAGAGAGATCAGGGTAATCGATGGTTTTTTTTTATTTTTGTTATAGTAATATATTGCTGTTAATAAGATTTCTATTTCCTAGATTTTATCACCTATGTACTTTGCAAATTTTCTTTGCACAGTAGATAATGGAGATAATTATAGTTCTGGCTACTGCTTAACACACAGACAGGATGCACTTAGAAGGCTTAGGAGAGAATTCACTTAATGTAGTAGATACAGCATGCGTGTACAAATTACATACGCACATAAATATAAAAATAAACGTGAACGTAAGCCATTTGTAAGCTTATCAACAGCTCCCACCATATCTTTTTTTGTTAATTTTAGAAACTCAAAAGCTAGAAGCTTGCACAAATCTTTAATAGTCATTAATAGTCTGTTTGGAAAAAGTTTCCAAAAATCACTCTTTTCACTCTCAGTTGCTGCAAATTCTAGCAATTTTGGTAGAGAAGCCAAATACCAACTATCTCTGAAGTCTTTTATGGGTCACCAAGGCAGAGAAAGAGACCAGATTTCATTTAATTTGTATAGTAGGATTTTTGCAGATTAGCACTGTTTTTAAGTTGAGAGCTGAAGTGTCTCTCAGCCTTATGCATCAATTACCATGGGTTAACAAAAATTTAAGTTACAGTTTCTAGAATAACTCCGTGTGTGGACATTTTATTCCAAAAAAAGTCCACACATGCAATGCATTTGTGAGTAACACCATACAGAGATAAGCTGTTGTTTAAACAATGAATGAAGTATACATTTTCTTTTCAAATTTGTAGAAATTGCTTTTTACAAAGAAAAAATGCTACGAAGTTGAATATTCAAAACAAGCCATTGTCCTTGCTACTCTTTTAAAGCACAAAAATATAATTGGAAACTTTAACAAAAGCAAAGCTTGAGTTTGACTATTTCATTGCCTATTTATTTCAAAGTCTGTAAGTCCTGAAGACTCTGAAAAGAAACGAGTCAACTACCAGGCCTATCGAAGCTTCCTCAATCGAGAGGGTCCAAAAGCCTTGGGGTCCAAAGAGATACCACAAGTAAGTCATCATTTGGCTACAGAAGGACTACAGCAGTTTGTCTGATGTTGGTATATATATCAAGGTATTTCAGTTATATATTTATAAACCCCAATTGAGAGAATAATTGAAGAAATATCTACAATGTACAAAGCGTACCTGGCTGTACTTGAGATTTGCAACTTTTGCGTTACTGAAAATAAGCTCAGGAGAGTGTCTTGCAAGTCAGAGTTTTCCTGTGGAGTGGAGGATATTTGGAGTAGGCCTTTTTTTCTTCCTGATTGAAGTGACTCTTTTTTCTTATTAAAGCTATAAGGTATTTAAAAATAAACAGCAAAAATGATAGACACTATATTGATAGTAGAAAACTTTTGCCTTTCTGCTAAAATAAATTGACTCCTCTGGTATGTGGTTTTTGAAGAATAGGACATTACTAATGTAGCATCAGAATTTCTCCACGTGATGTTACAAGCACTTCTGTTGATTACTCTTCATGCAATTGTTTTTGGCTGCTGCAAGCTGCTGACTACCTAGAATGGAGTGCAGATTGAAGTTGCATATAAGATAATGCTTGAGAAGAGACAGGTCTGAAAAAACAGTTTTTAGTGGGGAGATGATTATGAATGTATGAAGTTGATGCTATTTTCTGCAATATTTTGTAGGGAGGTGAGAACTGCTTAGAAGGCCTCACATTTGTAATTACCGGAGTCCTGGAGTCTATTGAACGAGATGAGGCCAAGTCTTTGATTGAACGGTATGGAGGAAAAGTAACTGGTAGTGTCAGCAAGAAGACCAATTATCTTGTTATGGGTCGTGACTGTGGTCAGTCTAAATGTGATAAGGTAAGTGCAGCTGTGTGTGATCCAAGAGCAATATACGTGAACAAATTTTTGTAAGTGTACTGACCTCCAAAATCAGGCAGTTTCCCAAAAAACTTATTTAAAGGAAAAATGTAATACAGTGAAACCTAAGGCAGAATCTGTAAAATCTGGAAACCTATTCAAACCAGAAAATTTCTATGGTCCTGGCATGCCTTGCAGGAAATTATGTATATTTAAGGCACATACAATTATTCAAATGAACTGGGAGAAGTCTTGTGGTTTTGTTCCCCTGGTAGGAAAAACCTACTGGGAGAGCATGGTACAAATATTAGAGGGGGCTACACAGGTGCCCACAGCAGGAGCCTTGCGTGTGTATCCCAGCCTACTCTGTGGGCTTTGCTGGCTCCCAGAGAGTACTGAGAGTAGCCAAGTGCACGGGGCAGCCACGATTGGCTGGCCACCCCAAGGGACCTTGCCTCCCTGGGGAACACCTGTTTGCAGTCTCCTCTCCATCCCTTCTTGCTATCAGCTAGACTGT
>NW_017729033.1:60259914-60267821 GCF_001723915.1 Gavialis gangeticus | reverse complement strand
GCCAAGTGCACGGGGCAGCCACGATTGGCTGGCCACCCCAAGGGACCTTGCCTCCCTGGGGAACACCTGTTTGCAGTCTCCTCTCCATCCCTTCTTGCTATGACGCTTTGTGAGAAGAGATCCAGACCATGTCTCCTTTCTTGTTATTTGCAGGTGTTTTAATTTCTATTTGGGCAGTCTGCAATGGATCCTTGCCCTCCTTAGTTTTGGGGGAGGGGTCTCAGGCACCTAGGGTCTTGGGGGTTTAAGTCTGGGTCTTGTGCAGGGGACCCAGCTGCCTTGACACTGGGTCTCTCTTAGCCCAGGGGCAGTCATGGGGAAGAGATTGCTCCATGCATGGGTGGACAAATGGAGTCTAGCCTGAGTCACAGACCATCTCCTTAGAGCTGGGGGGGATGGCGTTTCTAGTGGAAAGGTTAAGTGCATACATGCATATGGTCTCCCAGGAGCCATTTCTACCTGGGTGGAGTTGAGTTAATTTTCTCCCAGAACCGCAATTTTTGGTATGGAAGAAACTATATTTATGTTCATAGTTTCATAGCGCTTGGGGTTGGAAGTTACCTAAACAGATCATCAGGTCTGACCCCCTGCCCTGGGTAGGAATGAGTGCTGGGGTCATAACACCCCAGCCAAATATCTATCCAGCCTCCTCTTGAAGACCTCCAAGGTAGGAGAGTGCACCACCTTCCTTGGGAGTCCATTCCAGAGCCTGGCAGCCCTAACTGTAAAGTAATGTCCCCTGATGTCCAGCCTAAACCTTCTCTCAAACAATTTGTGGCCGTTATTCCCCAGTGGTGCCCAGGGGAACAAAGCCTTCCCCAATTCTTGCTCGTCCCCCCCGGTGAGTTTGTAAACAGCCACCAGGTTCCCTCTCAGCCTTCTCTTGTGGAGGCTGAATAGGTTCAGGCCCTTTTAGCCTCTCTTTGTAGGGCCTGACATATTGCCCCTTGACCATGCGAGTGGCCCTCCTTTGGACCCTCTCAGTGCTAACCACATCCCTCTTGAAGTGTGGTGCCCAGAACTGGATGCAGTACTCCAACTGCGGCCTGACCAACGCTGTATAGAGGGCAAGCATCACCTCCCTGGACCTGCGTGTGATGCATCTGTCGATGCACAACAAGGTGAGGTTAGCCTTACTGACCGGTTCCTCGCATTGGCAGCTCATGTTCATCCTGGAGTCAGCAATGACTCCAAGATCCCTTTCTGCCATCGTGTTGACAAGAAAGGTGTTCCCCAGCCTATAGGTGGTTGCTGGTTCCTTCTCCCTAGATGCAGTACCCTGCACCTGTCTGTGTTGAGTTCCATCCTATTCTCATCTGCCCACCTCTGTAATTTGTCCAGATCTAGTTGGATTCTGTCCCCTCCCCTCTAGCTGCCCACCTCGCCCCACATCTTGGTGTCAGCGAATTTGGACAGTGTGCTTTCCACACCCACATCAAGATCGCTGATAAAGATGTTGAACAGTACAGGCCCCAGGACTGAGCCCTGGGGGATTCCACTGCCAGCATCCCTCCAGGTCAAATATGACCCGTCTACCAGCACTCTCTGGGTGTGACCAGCTAGCCAATTTGCCACCCATCTGACTGTGTAGTCATCAGTGCTGCAATCACCTAGTTTTTTATGAGAGTGGGGTGAGAAACAGTGTCAAAGGCCTTCTTGAAGTCCAGGTAGACAACATTCACCTCAACACCCGCATCCAAGGACTTGGTGACCTGGTCAAAAAAGGAGACTAGGTTAGTCAGGTAGGATCTGCCCTCAGTGAATCCATGTCGGCTGCCCCTGAATGTTACCTCCCCTGCTAGGCCCTTGCAGATGTGCTCCTTGATAATTTTCTCAAAGGTCTTCCCAAGAACTGAGGTAAGGCTGACTGGCCTCTGATTGCCAGGGTTTTCCTTTTTCCTATTCTTGTAAGTGGGGACCACACTGGCCCTTTTCCAATCCTCTGGTACCTGGCCAGAGCCCCACGAATGCTCATAGAGCTGTGCCAGGGGCCCCACTATGACCCCTGCCAATTCCCTCAGCACCCTCGGGTGAAGAGCATCTATCTGGATCTGCTGACTTAAACATGTCCAGCCCTTCCGAAAGTTCCCTAACTAGGTCATCCCTGACCCTAGGCATGGTGGTGTCTGTATCCCTCAATGCCCACTGCCCAGTCTTGGGTAGAATCCCACCAGGTCTCCGTGAGCCCCACTAGGTCTGGGTTTTTGCTAGTTAGCAGGAGGGCGAGTTCCTCCTGCTTTTTCCCCATGCTTCGAGCATTTGTGTAGAGGCATTTGAGGCCTCCTGTAGGTTCATGTACCGCCCCCTTGTTCCTAAGCCTGCCCTGGCCCCTGTCACTTACCTGGGTGTACTACCTGTGCACGTCACCTGGCTTGATGGTGAAATGTCCTCATGTTCCTCTGTATCCCTGTCACTTGGTGAACCTAGTTTAAAGCTCGCTGTATGAGATCAGCCAGCCTGGAAGAAAATTACAAACTTACCTTTTGGGGAGAGATGAAGCCCGTCCTGCCTGTCCGAACTCCTGGCAGGCAGCAAACCTCACATGCAATGGGGTCAGGGCGACAGATGGGCCTTTCCATTCAGGATGGAGTCGCCAATGACAAGGACCCGGCATCTCTTCCTCTTGGTGTTCCAGTATTGCTCAGTCTGTGCCTTGCATGGAGTGGCATCGGCTCCTCCTCCATGGCTGCCAGGGCCTCGTACCTGTTCCCCAGCTGTACCTGGGGAGCTGACACTGTGGTAGCACAAGTAGCCCTGGCTCTGGAGGTGACTGTCTGCCATACCACTGCGGCGGGTGTCTCCCGGGAGGCTTCTCCACTAGGTCCCTGAATCTGCAGAGAACAAAAGTACCTATCAATTTTGTCCTCGGCAGCCCTGATCCCCCACAGCCTGCTGACCTCAGCTTGAAGCTCCCTCACCTGCTCCAAGGTGGACACAAGAGGGACAGGTGAGGGGACTCCCACTCCCCTCTCCCGTCCCCAGCTGCAGGGTCCCCGCCAGACTGCCCCCACAGATGGGGGCAGGGTGTGCCGCCTCTCCCCCCTCCCCCTTGGGCCCTGTCTGGATGGAGGCCTCAGAGGAGCCCTGGGTAGGTGACACCACTGGGGCACGGTTCCTAGCAGCAGCACACCATATCCTTACCATGTCTGTAGAGTTATGAGTCCTCCTTTCTCCCCTGCTGAAGCCTCTGACCTGGCTACTCCTGCTTGCCTGCCTTGCGTGAACACTGGCGCCAACACTGGTGCGCCTTACAGAGCATGCCTGTTTGCGTGCGGCTCGGGAGCACGGCTTCCTGCTGCTCTTTGCTAAATGGGATCCGAGGGCTTTCCCTCCAGATCCGCTGCAGCTGTGCCCGCCTTACGTTTCAGCTGCTGTCACTGCCACCACCGGTGCTGGTCTCAGGTGAGTGTGTCAAGGGCACATTTGCACCCGCTTCTGGTCCCAGTCCCAACTGCCGCAGACAGGGGCTTGCTGTGACTTTTAACAGCCACGGGTTTAAATTTCCCATATTAACTGTGGCAGCCAATCAGGTTGTTCCAGGCTTCCTTGGAAGAGCCTGCTGGTTGTCCCTCCCCCGGGCTCCCCTCCTACAGGGGATAGCTCCTGCCACTGGATTCTTCAGGGATTCCCGGATAGGCAGTCCCCCTTCCTCCAGGGGGACATTCCCCCCTAGCCTGCCTGCCCCCTGCCTGTGCCCCAGAGCACACCTGTTTGCATGCTTGTTCTTGTGCAGCTCGGAGCCTCATATACTTAGGCTTTCTGCTGGGAGACCTGTGATTCTCCCAGTGGAAATAAAACGTATGAACTCTTAATCTGCTTAAGGTGGAAATTGCATGGAAACAAAATTTGGGGAATCACTCTATATATCATGGAAAGGAATTGACTATGTTGTGAATGTGTGCGCACATACATACATGCTGTGAGCAGGGAGCGGAGAGGCTGGGGTGAGAAGATGCTGAGAGAGAAAATCAGAGAGCAGAGAATACAGAGCAGACAGTGAACTGGGAACAGAGGGGGAAGTGCTCCCTTTAAGATAGAAAATTGGAAAACTTTTCCCCAGTCTCAAGTGATTTTGTCACATCAGGTTTCACTGTATTAAGTAATTTTCGTCGGAAAAAACCGTAGTTTTATGTTAAGCGTTCTTTGTACCCCCAGTTTTAGAGAGTACATTCTAGTCAAAACTGAGGCAACATTAACTACTTCCATGTCTATCTGTAGTTTTTGAGTTTGACAGTACTGTTGGTTTCGTTGCACTGTGCGTAGGCACAAGGACATTAGATGTAAAGCTATCTGTTCTAGGTGTGAGCCAGGCAAACAAAGTCCTAATGGTGTTTTTATGTAAGGAAGTCTAGTGTCAACATTAATGCCAAAGATGATGTTGATATTATCCATTATAAAAGTATTTAACTGAAGAAACGAATTGTCATGCATGCCTTTTTACACCTCAGAAACACTGGTGATTTAATGTTTAATGAGAGAAAAGGTGAATCTGAATGCTTATAGCTCTCCTAAAAGGTACAGGTTAACCAGCACCTTGTGAAGATCCTATGAAGTCTCAGTGCCATTTGGAAATGAGAATTTTAAAGCATTAAAATTTTTTCAAGAGTACTAAATAAGTGAATAATTAATTTCTTGTATATTTCTGGTACATTTTCAAATGTTACCATTTTAAAAAGTGACTGACTGATTAGAATATCATTTAAAAGTTTTGCTGAAATATTACAATGTTTATCTTGAGGTTACAGCTTACTATATTTCTCATGCCTAGGAACAACCATTTGTGGCCCTGATTATCCCTGTTTATGTTGATAAACATAAGGCTAGTTAGTGTTCATTTGTTTTTAAAATTATTAAAAAAAATATTCCTGTAAAGTGTACACATTCATACTGCACTTAACTATTGCTTGTGTTTCTTAATTTTATGTAATAATGACTAACTCTTGATTATGTGAGCTATACAGTGTAATAAAACAGATCTTTTTTCTGGTTTAGGCATCCGCTTTAGGGACAAAGATTATTGATGAAGATGGCCTATTTGATCTGATTCAAACTATGCCTGGCAAAAAGTCCAAATACGAATTAGCAGCTGAAGCAGAGGTTTGTATTAAAAAGGACTTAATTTCTTAAAGGACTGTCGGCTTCTACTGTTAGCTGTGTGCCAGTTGTTTGATAGCTCCCGAGTGCTGGCTTCAACGTGTTTTGTTCCAACTCAAGTTCCATCTGTCTGACTTCTTTTTAACTTGAGACTTGAAAATACAACATGTTTATTGTGTTAAGATTTTCTTTTAGTTACTTTAGCTTTGGTATGATCAGGTTTCTGTTCTCCTCCATCACCTGTATTCCTCAATTTAAGATTACAACTCTAGTCATACATTGTTGCAGGCAGCTCTCATGAAGTTTCCTGATGGCTTTGCAAGAGGGGAGGCCATAGTGCATTACTGTTCAGAAGCCTTTTGTATCTACTTCCTCCAAAGTCTGAGCTTCATGGGCAGGCTTCAAGACCGTGAGGTGTTGCAGTTTGTTTCCAAATTGAGGCTTCTGATTAACTGATTATTTGTAAAGTTCCAAAATGGAAAATTTCTATGAAAAAGACTTTTTTTTCTTACCAGTTCTTAGTCACAGGCTGTGGGACTTTCTTAGGCTGTCTGGCTACATGTAGAAAAGGGCTGCAGCTGTATTCCCATGTGGTTTTATTCTCTTTTTCTACTTTCTCTCCTATCTTTTCTTCCTAAGGTAAACAAAGCAAAGTCACAAGGGGAGAAGACCCCACAGAAAGCTGGTGCTGCCAAGAGAAAAAACAGCTCAACTAAGAAAGAAACTGATTCTAAAAAAAAGAAATCAACGCCTGGAAAGGGGGGAAATCTCAAAGCATTCAAGAAAGAAACTGCCGAAGCGCGGAAAGTTCTGGACTTCACGCAGCAAGTAGCGGAGAGAAAACATGCCACAAAGGCTGAGGAGACTTCTGTTTCTGAGATAAGCACAGGTGGAACAGAGGGCTTGCTGTGGGTGGATAAATATAAGCCCATGTCGATTAAAACAATAATCGGACAGCAAGGAGAACAAAGCTGTGCTAACAAACTGTTACGATGGCTCCGGAACTGGCACAAGAATACGTCTGAGGACAAATATGGTGACTATGCATTTAGCACCTCTGTCTGTTGGCGGGTTTCTTTCTGTAGGTGTCTGGCACTTGCATAGCTCAACTTCGTACACAGCTAGCTGAGACATCTTTACCTGGCACAAACAGCTCTGACAGGAGGCTTAAGTCTGGGAATGGAAGATAGGTTTTCAGCAGGTGTTGCACCTTTGTGCAATTATAAACTAATTTTTCAGTTCACAGGTTTACAGTCATGTTTTCACTCCCAACTTCAGTTACTTAGATTTTTACAAACCATAAGAGGGCCTACCCGGTGCTCTGGGTACCCAGGGCAGTCTTTTTCTCATGTAGAATAAAACATCAGTTATCCCCAAGACCAACCATAATAGCCAGGCTACAAACAATATATAATAAAATCAATTGGTCCCCATATACAATGCCTAGAGTGTCCTGCCATTGGGACCTGTCCTTCCCAGAAGCTGTCTGTTCGTCAGCAAGGAGAGGAGAAGATGGTCTTTGCAGAATTCCCTGATGGCCAGTTATGCTCTGAGTACTGGAGGTCTGCACTGGATATGAAGCTGCTATAAGGGGAATGTGCAGGGGTTAGCCTTAGTCTCTTTATCTTTTATTTTTTAAAGATCCACGCTATTGATACTGAAACGTGGTGTTTGCTTCACTCTTTTTTTTTTCTTTCTTACCACTGCGTATATATTTCTTACGAGTTATTTTTTTATGATGTGAGTCTTCAGTACTAATTACATTTTGTTAAAACAGTTTAGTGCAGCAGCTATGCTAATGATCAAAGATGTTAGTATTTTTGTTCTGGAAGAAGGACTTGTCCTGGGATCCTAGCTGCATACTCTTGAATAATTGTGGGTCATTCAGGTTAATTATGAGTGGCTCCAAGGACAAGTCTGTCAGGCTGTCTGCTTTGGCTGGGCACTTATTGGTAGAGGGGCAGCAATGCAGCTTGGCAGGGCTGTGTGTAAGTGGATGTGCTGCTTGTGTTTTGATTCAAGTTATAACCTAGGACAATGAGGACCGCCTCAGACGAAGTGTCTGTTTACAGCCTTATAATAGGTTAAGGTTTTGCATTTGCAAAGTGTATTATTTCATAGATTTCATGGACATTAGGGCTGGAAGGGACCTTGGAACATCATCGAGTCCAGCCCCCCGCCCAAAGGGCAGGAAGTCAGCTGGGGTCATAGGATCCCAGCAAGAGAAGCATCCAATTTGCTCTTGAAGGTGTTCAGTGTAGGTGCTTGAACCACCTCCGATGGCAGGCTGTTCCAGACCTTGGGGGCTCAGACAGTAAAGAAATTCTTCTTTATGTCCAGCCTGTAACGGTCTTGTAGTAGTTTATGACCATTTGACCTCGTCATCACTTGGGGCGCTCTGGTGAACAAACGTTCTCCCAGACACTGGTGGTCACCCCTGATAAACTTATCGGTGGCCATCAGATCACCCCTGAGCCTGCGCTTTTCCAGGCTAAAGAGCCCATGGCTCTCAGCCTGTCGTCGTAAGGTCTGTTTTCCTGACCTCTGATTGTGCACGTGGCTCTTCTCTGGACTCTCTCAAGCTTCTCCACATCCTTTTTGAATTGTGGAGCCCAAAACTGGACGCAGTACTCCAGCTGCGGCCTCACCAAGGCTGAGTAGAAGGGGAGAAGAACATCCTGGGATTTGCTTGAGAAGCATCTATGGATGCAAGCCAGTGTTTTGGTCACTTTACTAGCCGCAGCATCACATTGCAGGCTCATGTGTTCATCTTGTGGTCAATGATGACCCCCAAGTCTCTTTCTACTGTACTG
>NW_017729033.1:60248660-60258009 GCF_001723915.1 Gavialis gangeticus | reverse complement strand
AGTCATCCACCCTGGTTGCCAATATCAGCTTGCAGGGACTCGTAGCTTTCCTTAACGTAGAGAGCTACAGCCCCGCCCCTTTTATCTACTCAGTCCCTCCTGTACAGGGCATAGCCATCTATACCCAAGGTCCAGTCATGAGTAGACTTTAATAAATACTTATTAAAGTATGTAGCCATTTCTGTCATGCATATATCCGTGTAAAAGGTGCAATCTCTGTCTCTCTCTTTTAAAGCAAAACCCAGTAAATTTGGAGGCAGAGATGATGGTACTAATTTTAAGGCAGCATTGCTCTCGGGTCCACCAGGTGTTGGCAAAACTACTACAGCTGCTTTAGTTTGTGAGGTGAGTCCTTATTCACAATTGCTCTTGGGGAAAGATACAAGTGTCAAGTATTTGTTTTGATCGTAGGATTGGATATGTGTAGGTGGGGCATTTTTGGGCCTCTGCTTGGGTGTACAGGGAAGGGAGTTCAGTTCAGAACTAGTATAGATGATGATGCATGCTTGGATAATTGCAGGGGTGTGGTATAAGCACAGGGGAATGTGCATCTGTTTGCCATTCTATTTGCTGACAGGAAAGCACATTCACTGAGCATTTGATTTTTCTAAAACTCTTGGGACTGGCTTTATTCTACTTCTGTTGAAGCCTAGAGAAATTTTACATTGACTCAGTAGGAGCAGAGTTTAAGCTATCATTGCATACTGATACATTGGAATCAGTGATATGCATATTTTTCCTGTTCTTTCTATATCTTTTCACTTCCTCATTTGTACGCTTCTAGGTGAATGGTTAGGGACTGAAGAAGCTGTCAGGTGTATGTTTGCAGTATTTGCAGAGTCCTGAAAATTACTGTAGAACAACTCATGGACCAAAGTGTTCCTCACCGTGATCAATCCCCATGGGCCACTGAAGGCAATTGGGAGTTGCAAGGGTTTGAGAATGGTAGTACAGTTGTCAAGTAAAGAAACAGAAAAACTGTAAAAATATTTATTGAAACATAGCCTAATTTATTACAGTGTATTTATGGAGTCAAAGGGTAAAATTGGTACGAAAAGCAAAAATATTTAGAATTTTGAATATGGGATCACTAACTTGAAAAGGTTGCAGGAGACACTGATCTGATCTAATTTTGTGGTGGGAGAAAATTTCACAGTTCTTAGTGCAGTAGTTCAGAAATATTTGTGAGTCAAGTGTGGCTTTTCAGACAGGCCTAAGGGAGTTTAGTGTCCCAAGGAATTCAGCACAGACCTCCCTTATGGCTCTTTGGAAAACCTGACCTAAAACTTTTGCTGTAGCTGCTGTTTGAGATGCATGCCATGTACCTGCACAGCACTATGCAATGCTCTGTAGACATACCTGAGTCAGCTCTGAGCAAGTCTGGGTACTGAGATTCTAGCACTAATCTCTATGGGCTAATTAGCCCTGCATAGCACCAGCCTCTGGATTTGTACACTATTGCTGCTGTTCTGCTTCTGGGCCCTAGTTAATTTGTTTGGAACTGACTGGTATTTTCATGTGGCACTGCATTGCTCCAGGTAGATTTACCCATGTTACGTTAACTGATGCAGTATTCTTCCTGTGCAGCTTCAGTAGCCTCTATGGTTTAGTCCAGGCCCCCAACTTCATAAAAACTGAAAGAAGGCAGACACAGCCCCAGATCTGTGGAACTGTGGAAGCAATTCACTGAATCAGCAGTTGATTTTTTTCTCTTTTGGGGCTTTGTAGCAACTCTCTGTATTTAGTGATTGACACATTTTTAGGATGTAAGTGAACAGAGGGACTAAAAAGGGAATCACACTACAAGTGAGAACTGAAAATGAGAGTTGTGTGGAAACTCTGCTCATGATTTTAGTTGATACTTGTGGTGATCTTCTCTTTGTTTGCAACTTAGAATTTCTGATTCTTTTATTATTGTTCTGATTGGGATTAGGAATTGGGCTACAGCTATGTGGAGCTGAATGCCAGTGACACTCGTAGCAAGAACAGTTTGAAAGAAGTGGTGGCTGAATCTCTAAACAACACCAGCATCAAAGACTTCTGTTCCGGTATGGATTACTTCAAGTATTTTTGTTTAGTTACGAGTCGGTTTTATGAAGTGTTGAGTGTACTTCGTGGCTGGCAGAACTGGGCTCAAGCAGCGGTATTTAGAAGAAGGCATCACGTATCACAATTAAGTAAACCAGAGCAGTGCCCTATTTTGGGAACACATTCTTAAGCTACAGAAATCATATAAACTGTTAAGGAAATATGTAGTCATAGATTGCATATAGAAGTAGGGCTGGAAGGGACATCCAGATGTCATCTAGTCCAGTGGTTTTAAAACTTTGTCATTTGTGGACCCCTAAAAAAATTTGAGTGAAGGTGTGGACCCCTTTGATTTGTAAGTGTGGGTACTCACATACTTTTGATTGATTGTAGTCATCTTTCATGGGCCCCATAGACATGGTCTCCCAACCCCCAGAGGTCTGTGAACCACAGGTTGAAAAACACTCATCTAGTCTGAGGCAGGGTCATCCCTGTCCAAGCCATCTCATATAACTATAATCTAAACTCTACATAAGACTACCATCAACCATGACGCAACAAAAACCTAACACCATAACCTGCCATAGGGTAAAGCAGGGAAATGATGGCAGCCAATGGCCTGCTTCTATAAAATGTTATCAATACATGCTCAAAAGATCCTGAGTAGAGGGCCATGTCCCCCTTTCAGAGGAAGGCAAATACCCCCACTGTCCATATCAGTCTGACTGTGGGGTAACATTTCTTCCTGACTCCAGTTGTGGTGATTGGTCTGACTCTGAGTGGAGCGACAAGACTCTCTAGCCTGGAACCTCCAGCTTTGCTCCTAGCAGGAAGATTGGCTCCACTCCCTGAGACTAGGAACAGAATGGAGCAGCAGCTGCTTCCTGCTCGCTGTGTAGACTCGGGGAAGGGCTTGGGGCTCACTTCTCCCCTCCCTTTCCACACTAGTCTGGGAAGAGAAAGAAGCAGCAAGGCAAAACCCCCATTCTCTTCCCCAAGCTGAGCAGTGTCTAGTTTGGGGAAGAGGCAGGGAGTCGTGGCAGATGCTTGCCTCAGTGCTTGGCCAGCAAGACTTTGGCTTTGCCCCAGTGCTCCCTCCACTCTGCTTCTGGAGGTTGGAAGGCTGGTCCCCTCCCATTCTCCAACACCTGAGTCTGGGGAAGGCATAGGGAGTCTTCCTACTGCTCTACTGGGTAGTGGAACACAAGTACTGTTTTCCTTGGTCTCGGGAGAGAAGGCATTGCAGGCTGAACCCTCTCTTGGCTTCCACTCTTCAAAAGATTTCTACTGGTGGAAATTTCTGAGAATTTTCTACTGGTAGAAATGAACATCTGTTTGTAGCCTGAACTGTAGAGCACTCTGAATATATAATCTGGTGAGTCAGTGTATTTCCCTTGCATTTTCACTTGTCTTAATTCATTCCTTAGGAACTTCCCCTTCAGTTAGCACAAAGCATGTACTGATCATGGATGAGGTGGATGGAATGGCAGGCAATGAAGACCGAGGAGGAATACAGGTGAAGCTGCTTTGAAGAGTATAAGAAATGCCATGTGGGGTTAGCCCAATGGTCTGTCTAGCCCAGTAACGTGTCTCTGACAGTGGCAAGTGTGGATACTTTTGCTTAATTGGTATAACTATTTTGTGCATGTAGATTTTGTTATATTGATGATTAAAAGCTCTTTGTAAAAGTGAATTTTTTACAGCCAGAAACAGCTGCTTGGACTGACTGGGTTGTAAGGCAGTAGAAATTATTTAACATGTTAATAGAGTGAGTGACAAACCAAACAAATAAGATATAAAGAACAAGCTCATATGAAAAATTAACATAGCTCCGTTGTTTGGGATTGGGCTAGATGACCTTCTGAGGTTCCTTCCAACCCAAATTTTCTATGATTACATGGATTATAAAATACAGTGATTACAATAAGGTTATGCTGATTTATAACAGGTTTAGGATTTGTCCTGTGCCATTTGACTATGTGCCATTTAATATAACACATTCTGATAATTTTTGCTGTCTATGCTGTGAGATATTAACAGTTTTGCTGTGTGTTTGTTTAAATTGCAGGAGTTAATTGGATTGATCAGGCTTACAAAGATTCCTATCATCTGCATGTGTAATGATCGGAACCATCCCAAAATTCGTTCTCTGGTCCATTATTGTTTTGATCTTCGTTTTCAGAGACCTCGGGTAGAACAGATTAAGGTAGGGGGCAGGTGGATTGCTGTTTTGGGTTTCATGGAATGCAGACAGCTCTCTGAGGAATTTTCTTTTAATTGATGGAACTCTTAGAGCAGCGGGTATCGTCATTAATATACTGGAAGGTTAAAAACTGGATCATCTTGACAATACTTTAAAATATCTTGGATGGCAGGGGTATGGCCCACAGAGCCCTACGATCTGAGAGTTGTGGAATGGCCTTGTGTGCTTCATGCAGCATGTTTCAACCCTTGCCTCAGGCTCCACATGCAGCATGTGGAACTGGTCTGGCATGTGCTGGGTGCAGGCACATGGCACTGGAGCCAGTGCACACGGTGCACAGGGCTGTTCTGGGATGTACACTGATGGGCACCTGTTCTGTGCACTAAGTCCAATATGTGGGCTAGTCTGTGGGCCTGATGCAGCCCACAGGCTGGCTCCATACACCTCACATGGCACACATGGCCAGATGAGTTTGATACCTGTTATATGGTCACAGCTTGGATTTTCAAACTGTGTGTGAAGTGGGGCATTGAAGAAAAAAGCTTGATGCGTTTTGTGGGATTTTTTTTTTTTTCAAAAGAACTAAGCAACCAAGAGCACCTGATCTTGGGTTAGCACGTTTTACAATCAGTTTTGGGGCCCAAATAATTTAGACCCATTTAATAACTGTAGTAATACATATAACAGTTACAAAAGATTACAGTCACTTATACCTATGAATCCATGAGGGCTAGTTAAATGATCACACTTCGCCTGAAAACTGAAATCAAATAATTTTGATAGCTTCTAGTGTGGATACTGCCTTTGTAGATTTTAACTTTGTTGTTGTATTTTTTTTTCCAAAAATGTTTGCAGATTACTTTATAGCTGCACTTTCTTTCTAAAGTAGTTTGCTTATTCCAGGGTGCCATGATGTCTGTTGCATATAAAGAAGGTTTAAAGATCCCACCACCTGCGATGAATGAGATAATCATGGCAGCAAATCAGGATATCAGGCAGGTCAGTTATGCACCTGTGGTATTCTGGGCAGTCTGTAGTGCATAAGACCTTGCTTTCAGTGCAGCACAGAAACACTGAGGACTGCACTGAACTCCATAGAGACCAGATTTTTTTTTTCCATTGATGCTTTTCTTCCTGGGAGTGCTCTTAGCTACCTGTAACTTGTCTATCTTGCTTCTTCTTAGGTGTTGCACAATCTTAGTATGTGGTGTGCAAAAGATAAATCGTTGACATATGATAAGGCCAAAGCTGATTCCAGCAAAGCCAAAAAGGACATCAAACTGGTAAGAGGAATGCACTTGTGGGCATAGCTCCTATTGCTTTGTTTTTGCTAAGAGAAGATTCTTAGAAAAATCTTCTAAGCGGTAGAAAAAACATTAGTTGTCAAAATGTGGTGGGGTACTTGCTGCTCAGAGGTGTTTTGAGCCTGTACCTAGAACCACCAAGAGTGTCTAGAGGACACAGTGTTCCTAGAAGACAGCTATAGATCTAATTAATAAATAAATTAGATCTATAGCTAAAATATTTTAAAGAACTAGGTCTTGCAGTGTAGTGATTTAATTCTTTTGCTTGGTCAATTTAATAGTTACTTGTTCTCACAAAGACAGAATCCCTTATCTCCATCTCCCTCACAGGGTTGCTGAGACAGAATCTGTGAAGCACTTTCATATCCATAACTAGAAAGACTTATAGAAATGCAAAGTTTAAGAAGCATAGATATTGCTGTGAGACATCACCATAGTATTTACCATCCTCATCCACAGGCACCGTAAGTTACAGCTCATGTTGTTGCGTGTTGTTTAGGGGCCCTTTGATGTCGTCCGGAAGGTGTTTGCGACTGGTGAGGAGACTGCTCATATGTCTCTTATAGACAAATCGGACCTTTTCTTCCATGACTACTCTCTAGCACCTCTCTTTGTTCAGGAAAATTATGTACATGTGAAGCCTGTCGCTGCTGGGTGAGTTACTCCTTTTCCCAAATAGTAGAGCATTTGGTGTCTGTGATGTTAGAAAACAAAAACTCCTTGGGTGTTCCTGGAGTAGTAATACTGAATAACTGCTTTTATTTTCCAGAAATAACTTGAAAAAGCACTTGATGCTGCTGAGCAGAGCAGCAGATAGCATCTGTGATGGTGATCTCGTTGACACTCAGATTCGCAGGAAGCAGAACTGGAGCCTTCTTCCTACGCAGGTAAACACTTGCCATTCATTTTCAACACACAAGTTCAGATTTTTAAGCACCAGCTCACCTCCTTGAAATTACTGTCCTGGTTTGGTAGTTTTCAAACTTCCTAAGCTCATGGAACCCCTTCATATCACTTCTTTTGCCATGGAACTCCTACCCCTATCCTGTGAGCTGACGCAGAGCAGGAGACCCAGCTCAGCAGTGGTGTCTCACCACCTCTCAGTTCACTCTCCTATTACCCATGATGACCTGTTGTGGAAGCCCAGAGTTCTGTGAAACACAGTTTGAAACCCACTGTCCTGGTTTATTGAAGAAATTAGATTGTGGAACTTGTGTTCTTCTGTTCAGGCAGCCTGGGAGATTCAGCCACATTGACTGGAGCAGTAACCTGTGTGAATCTTGGTGAAACTGTATGTTCATGTAATAATGCAGTATGTTCTAAACTTTCAAAAGCCCAAACCCCTTTTCAGGAAATTGAAATGGAACCTATGTTTCCTTTAACACTCATACTTTTAAGAACCTATCCATCTTAATATATATGTTATCTGCATGTCTCCACTTCTCTTTTCTGGGCTTACTGTTCATTCCCCCTACATATTCTGGGAGATCCCTTGAGAGAGCTCTTCATAATTGTACTTGTCTCCTTTCACTGTTTTTTGCTAAGCAATGAAATGTAACAATGTTGATGCTTTAAAATCTGCACTGGTTGCACTTGCCTTGGATTTTAAGTTTTTCTTTGCAATCATAGTAACTAGAAATTTATTATACAGTGAAAGCTAAAAATGTTGGTCTGGTCTTGCCCTCTTGGTTAGACTTTGGCAAGAGACTTAGGAATGTAGGACTGGAAGGGCTTCTTTCATCATGTGGTGCAGTCCTGTGCATTTGTAGTCACGTACATTATCCTAAAATGCCCATGGAAACATCTGTTTTGACCTCCCCCACTCGTGTTCCTTGAACACCACAGTTCCAAAGTACCCATTAAAACACCTACAGTGTGTGATATAGGAATAGAGCCAGAAAGACATGGGTGCCACCAGTCCAGAATGTTAAGTAAAATGTGTTCAGAGGATCCTAGGAAGAGAACCAGGTCCTGCAATATTGAGAAAAAAACAAAAATCCCCAACAGTCCTGCCAGAAAGAATGAGGTTTTTCATTTGTCCTGTTCTTGGACACTATATTCCAGCTATGATCCATTCTTATTCCTGGGACTGAAAACTCCCTGGAAATCTGCAGCCCATGTTCTGGGGTACTTGAGGTGATTGTATCTCTTAAGGTGATCCTTCCTTTTTTTGAGAGAGAGATGGGGGTTAAACTAGTAATTCAGAATTAATTTTCTCAGGACATGGACCATAAAATAATCTTTAGAATAAAAGAACTAGATTTTTCTTTTGATAGATAGATATATGGTGCATTTTATCTTTTCAGTAGTATGTCTACATAGAAATCCATCCAGCTGCTGCCCCCCTTAAGCTTATCCACCTTTCATTTGTTTCTGTTGCTTGCCCTAGCCTAATTTTAACTATATCCATGGACGTGTTTTTCCTGCAAACCTAAGCTTAGGCAATTAGCGCTATTTTCTTAGCCCTATTTATATGTTCACTGTGTTGTGGTATCAGCGTTAAGGTTTCCATTCTGGAAAAGTTTCTAATAGGTTTCACCTTTTTAGGCTATTTATGCCAGTGTTCTTCCGGGAGAGCTGATGAGAGGTTACATGTCCCAGTTTCCTAACTTCCCAAGCTGGCTGGGGAAATTTTCATCTACAGGCAAACATGAGCGTATCATTCAAGAACTGGCAATGCACATGAGTCTCAGGTAATGCTGACATCCTTTTGTACTTTCCAAGTTGCACTGGTATGGCTATTACCTCTGCTGTCTTTTAGCTTTAGGAAACGATTGTAGCTCATTTAGCCATTATACTCTGGAAAAATAATGCACGTGACCTGTTTTCTAACTGCAGTGGGCTGTGGCATTGCCCTCCCTTGCCCGTCAGCTGTGACTACAATCCTGCAATAGGCATTTGTGGTGATTTGGTACTGGTGGCTCCCCACTCTGCTGACTGTTTCATTGTGTGTGCTGTGCACAGCTGGGCCCTGAGTAGCTGACACATCTGGAAATGCTCAGTAACATGGCTTCTCTTTTTCATTTGGCAAAGAACCAACACGTGCAAGAGGACAGTGAACATGGAGTATTTGTCATACTTACGGGACGCAATTGTTAGACCCTTGACAAGTTTAGGAGTAGAAGGTGTGCCAAATGCTGTAACGTTTATGGACTCCTACTGCTTGATGAAAGATGATGTTGAAAATATCATGGAAATAAGTAGCTGGGGAGGCAAACCTAGTCCCTTCTCTAAACTGGATCCCAAGGTAAAATTCAGTATTTTATATCCTTTTGCTTTATAATATAAAAATGCTTGGCTTTATACTGTTTTGAGATGGTTTGGGGGAAACTAAGAAATCGCTGAAGCTGGTACAGTGGCATGATAGACGTTCCACTACCTCCACCTCTAGCATAGGGCACACAACAGAGGCTTGGAGCTGAGGAGGTAGTGCATCCAGCTCTTTACTAATACTGTGAGCACACATAAAAGATTAGGTCCAAGTAATGAGGGGGAGGGCACCTAGTCTCAAAATCTTTCAGGCTGGTAAGACTGAATAGCATGCTGGTTGTAATCATGGTGTTCAGGTGACTTGGCTGTAGGAGACTGAGCTGCCATTATTCAGTGGCATTGGAGCAGTGGTTTTAAGAATGTAGGTGGTACCTAAACTATGAACTTGACGTGGATGACTTTCTCTCTAGGTTCCAGGTAATTTTGAGCATTGAGATATGGGTCTCAAAGATGGTATTCAAATAAATTAAACCCTCAGGCAGCTTAAGTGTTCCATGGTGCGTCTCTGTTTCCCCAGATAGCTGTCTTCTTTTCTGTAGGCATT
>NW_017729033.1:60243254-60248487 GCF_001723915.1 Gavialis gangeticus | reverse complement strand
TGACTTTCTCTCTAGGTTCCAGGTAATTTTGAGCATTGAGATATGGGTCTCAAAGATGGTATTCAAATAAATTAAACCCTCAGGCAGCTTAAGTGTTCCATGGTGCGTCTCTGTTTCCCCAGATAGCTGTCTTCTTTTCTGTAGGCATTGCACATACTTTTCCTTGGTTGGGGGAAGGAGTGAAACCCCTGGACCCAGGCTACCTTGGTTAGTCATCAGAGGTGGAATTTTAATCTGATACTCCTGCTGTTTCTTATCTGAACAGGTTAAAGCAGCTTTTACACGCACCTATAACAAAGAGGCCCATCTGACTCCATATGCACTACATGTAGTGAAGACATCTAAACGGCGAGCAGGATCCACACTGACTTCAGAACTGAATGAAGAATTGAATGCTGATGAACTCCAGTCTGAGGAAGAGCAAGATTCTATTGAAAATGATGCAATGATCAAGGTAATGCTTTTAGTTTTAGGTACCATAAAGCCATGGATATTCCTAGTAAGCCATCTTTTTAGGCTCAGTAACAGGGGCTGAATTTTATAAAACTAGTACACCAGTTTCTTGGGTTGTTTGACCTTTTCTGCGGTCGAATAGAAGTTAATACTAGGGGTGTTCAAAACCTTGATTTGAGGCACTTTCCAAAAAAAACAATTTAAAGTCTTAGCTGGAGTACTGTTCAGTGTATACTTCATGGGAGGGCCTTCTGGTATAGCAGCTGAGCCTTCCTGACAACAGAAGTTAAACTAGTACGTTGTCTTTCAGAGAAGAATGGTGTTAGAGATTATCTTCGTACTAAGCCATTGGCATAGTGAGGGAGAATGGGGACCCTGGGATATGTGGTGACTGCAGTCCTTGGCCTGAGGGATGTGCCCCTGGAAGTCTTTTCTTGTGATCTAGGACAAAGGTTTTATTTTGGCGACAGTGCTATGAGAACAGGACTCAGGCTAAGCTTGTTCTTTCCTGCCAGGTTAGTGTGGCAGCTCCAATCTGTGTGTTGGTTTTATTTTTGTGGTTTTGTTAACATCCAAACCTTTTTTTATTTTAGCAAAAAAAGGCAAAGTCTTCCAAGGTGTCAAAAGCAGAAAAAAGTGAAGAACCAAAAATGGAAGGGAAAAGAAAAGCAAAAATGAGGCGATGAACTGGGTTGTTCAGTACTGGCGAAGTACACTGGCCAACTGCTCTTGCTCTGGACACAGCTTTGTATACCTGGTGGATGTCCCTCTGGCAATGATGTGGTTCAGTGTAAGGGTGGAACCAGTGAGTTGGAAATGCTCCTCTTATAGAGGTGATGTGGCTGCTTTTGCTCTCCCACCATGCAGTGGTAATATAATTCTTGTTAATGTGCTATGAAGTTGCAAGAAACAGAGTGGGCAGGAGGCAGGCCATGTCTGCTGCTGGAAAACAATCTAAATAAGCATCTAGGTTAATGGCATTTTGAAAGAGACTTTATAAACTGCTTGGCATTTGTACTAAGTTGGACTTCTAACCTTTTTTACTGACTCCCTGCTATTATGTGGTGAAAGCTTGTACATAGTACATAATGCAAAAATAACATTTGCATATTTGTATGTTATGAAAAATGAACAATGTGTAAGATTGCAGTAAAATTAGTTTCACAACATTTTAAAACTTGTTCAGCTTATTAATAGCAATCGATTCCCCTTCTCCTCCCCCCACTACCTCCCTTTGAAGATGTATAATTGGCAACTAGCAGCAGGTCATGTCTACCTACCTCAGCTTCTGGTTTTCCAATATATGTGCCTGTTTTCTTTGGTGTGTTGACACTTTCTCAGCAACCTTTCTTCTGCCTCACTTAATTCAAATAAACAGGTACGGAAGAGTGAGGGATTGCTGTTGTGAGGACAGCAGTGAGGAATATTCATTCATTCATCTTTGGCGTTTCTGGATGCTGTATGCTAAGAATTAGTGTCCCTTTTGACTTGGACTGAATAAATATAGGTAGCGTTGTAGACTAATACCTTTGCACACTGTTTAAGATTCTTGAGTGCTATGATTTTTTTTTCAAATGTGACTTGAAAGCTGAAGTACTTTGAGGAGCAGAACACTGGGCTTCTTAAATGGCTCTGTATTTCTAAATGGTCTATGGGAACCGAAATAATATAGGCTCATTAAGACACTGTGGAAATGGGTCTTAACTAGAAGAACTTAAATATCTGCACAAGTAGGAGTATAGGAAACCAGCCTAGTTTTACCTTCTTTTGTGCTTGCCTCCTGACTACCTATATGTTTATCCATGTCTTAGCCAACTTTGCACACGGTTCAAACTGTCCTCATGTTAATCTCTGCAGAAATAAGCAGTTATCTTGCTCAAAGATACATGGGAGCTGTACATTTAGTCTACAGGTCTTTCCTTTTCCCATGAAAAGAGAAGTCTGTAGATGCAGCAATGAGTATATAGTTATTCCTATTTGTGATGCGGAAGCTGAATGTAGATCTCACTTTATAGAACAGTGTTAAACCTAGTAGTCAGGTAGTTTTATTGAAAGTAGGGTAAATCAAAGTACAAAAATTATCAAAAGCTACATATTTACAAATGTATCACAAACTATGGAACAGATAAGTGATCTTGGTATTAGATCATGTACGGGAAAAAATCCATTAATAGCTACACATCTGTGTTAACTGAAGTTCCAGTAAGGAGGCTTCCTTTATGCCAGAGCACTTCACAGACCAAATTATTCTGAAAATGAACAGAAACAGTTATTTAGTCCTCTAACAAACTGGTCTTCTACTTAATTTTTTAACAAATCAGCAGTAGCATCAATATATAACGTGACTGGTTGCTTTCTGGATATTCAAACCAAACTTTTTCAAGGTAAACAGCGTGTTGACACAGTAAGGATTGATGCTTAAAAAACAAAACCACAGCACTGTTGGGTAGACAGTCTTATTCAGTCTTACTTGATGCTGCTAGGAAACTTAATCTAGAACAGCTCTACTGCAACTAAAGTTATGCATCATTGTATGCAGTTCACTGCGACACTTTAGAGAGCGCATTGAAAGAAGAGGTGGTGGTGGCCCTAGTTCCGTAAAGCTGAACATTTGAGACCAGCACCTGTCACTATAGATAAAAGTGTGAACCAGGAGTATGAATAGATATTGTAAGTTTTTGTTTCTAATTCTTTCTTTTATGGCCCCATGGTAGTACTCTTAAGGCTGAACAGCGCTCCGTAGATTCCCAGCTAAGATTAGCCTACAGATTTGATACAATAGGTCACTCTTGCTTTTGAGTCTTCTAACATAAGGAAAGGTAGACATTCTGACTGCTCAGCAGCTTTAGGGCCTCAAAAATCCCTGCTCAAATTTCTGTTCATAGCTTAGCATTAGGAGGAATCTGAACCTGGACACTGCTGTGTCCGCTGCATGGATCCTTGTGCAGAAGAAAGGGTGAGCACTTTCTTTTTTTACTGCCATCCACTAAAATGGCAACAGACCCAGGTTCATAGCACTCCTCCGAGTTGGAGCAGGGATGCGAAGCCAGGCCGCCTGCTTCCCCTGCATGCTTTATCCACCACCCTACTTAGTATCAGTGTGACCCAGTGACTATTTTATGCCTGGTGCAAGTACTTCAGCAGGAGAATGCTATCATAACTTGCTGTTTAGACTACCTCCAGGAGATGGAACCCTTGTTTAAACTCCAGGTTGAGGAAAGATTTAAAGCTGCATCTCCTCCCTCCCAGCTGACTGCTCTTCCTAATGGACAAGAACCTACTGTTTTTTTGAAAACTGCTAACCTGGCAGCTATAAGTTCCTCCCCTCAAGCCCTGAGTAACGTCTTACCTTGAGAGGGATGGTGCTTGGTCGCTACCTGTCATCTCATGTTTCCTATGTACTAGCTTAGGTGGCTTTTTGCTCAGCTGGTGTCTTTGGTCTCTTCCAGTCTTATAAACTTAACTGTTCCCTGCAGGTTGTACGGGGAAGCAGGGCACCTAAAACTGTAGGCAGCTGTACATACTGGCTAATTTCGGCTGCTTGCAGACATTAAACAACAACCCCCCCCCCCAGCTTGACCAGAAGTAGTAGTCTATAGAGACTGGGTGTTTTAGTGGGGCTTTTTGGCACTTTTAGCTAAAGCCGATTCAATCAGCTACTGGATAAAAGTGTCAAAAAGCCTCACTAAAGCGCCTGATCTATACAGATGTCAGGTGAGCTGGGTCCAATTAAGGCACTTGCCTCTTCTGGGCATGTGTGGGGCTTAGTGCAGGAACGTGTTGAGTTTAAAGTAAAGCACTGGTTTGTGTTTTTTGGGGGGTTTTTTACGTCTGCATCCATCCTACTTGAATATCTTCAAGGAGTTTATTTTGGAAACAAAACAAATGCTGTAACATTACCTTACTTTGAATGAATTAATTACTCCATTTCTTCCAGCTTGAGGTATTGTGTACAGTCATTTATTTTCTTAAGATAAACAATATTAACTTTTTCTGAGCACATTGGACAGATGCTTTCACTCTGCAGCATGCTGTGTGAAAAGAATTAAAGCATGTGTTAAATCATACTCCTAATACTGTTTTCAAGCACAGACCTTTGGGCTTGCTGTAGGAATCAAGTGGTGAAATTCTGCCCCTTACGTTCATAATTGCTGTTTCTGGCCATGCATGTAGGATTTTTCCCATGCAAAAATAATAGCTGTTCTAAAAGGTGCCACACAGTTGACTAGTTTTAAAGAAGGATTCCGTGAGGTTGCTCTGGCATGCACATAGTTCATACAAGTGGGGCCAATCTTTTTTGGCAGGAGTGCCTAATCGGTGACCTAGTGATCGATGGGAAGCTGGGTGACAGTGACCACGAGCTGATTACCTTCACCATCTGCCGTAAAGCTGGCAAGTAAGTCAGCAACACGGAAGTCCCCGACTTCAGGAAAGCCGACTTTGACAAGCTCAGGTGGCTTGGCAGTGAGGCCCTAAGGGACCACGACCCCAGGGAGAGGGGAGTTCAAGAAGGGTGGCTGCTCCTCAAGGGAGCGATCCTCAGTGCACAAGCTAAGTCTATTCCATCTCGGAGGAAAGGCAGCAAGAGGGCACAGCAGCCCCCCTGGCTCTCCAGGGATCTAACAGACCTCCTGAGGCTAAAAAGAAAGGATGGAGGATGGGAGTCACCTCCAAGGAGGATTATTCTGCACTGGTCCAGTCCTGCAGGGAGCAAGCCAGGAAAGCCAAGGCTGCAACTGAACTCCAGCTAGCTTCGAGCATCAAGGACAATAAAAAGTCC
>NW_017729033.1:60235310-60242849 GCF_001723915.1 Gavialis gangeticus | reverse complement strand
TGCAATGCTGCAGCTAGTAAAGCGACTAAAACACTGGCTTGCATCCATAGATGCTTCTCAAGCAAATCCCAGGATGTCCTTCTCCCCTTGTACTCGGCCTTGGTGAGGCCGCAGCTGGAGTACTGAGTCCAGTTTTGAGCTCCACAATTCAAAAAGGATGTGGAGAGGCTTGAGAGAGTCCAGAGAAGAGCCATGCGCATGATCCGAGGTCAGGAAAACAGACCTTACGACGACAGGCTGAGATCATGGGGCTCTTTAGCCTGGAAAAGTGCAGGCTCAGGGGTGATCTGATGGCCACCTATAAGTTTATCAGGGGTGACCACCAGTACCTGGGAGAATGTTCGTTCACCAGAGTGCCCCAAGGGATGACAAGGTTGAATGGTTATAAACTACTGGAAGACCATTTCAGGCTGGACATAAGGAAGAATATCTTTACTGTCTGAGCCCCCAAGGTCTGGAACAGCCTGCCATCGGAGGTGGTTCAAGCACCTACATTGAACACCTTCAAGAGCAAATTGGATGCTTCTCTTGCTGGGATCGTATGACCCCAACTGACTTCCTGCCCTTTGGGCATGGGTCTGGACTCGATGATCTTCCGAGGTCCCTTCCAGCCCTAATGTCTATGAAACCTATGAAATTAGCTCCACACTCTCCCCGAGTGTCACTTCCATCCCCTTAAAAGCAGAATAGCTCTGAAACTCAGTGCCCTGTTTGGCACACTTTCACTGGGCAGATAGGCACTAGGAGCATTGTGGAGCTGCGGGAAGCAGCAAGTACTGCGTGTCATTTTCCATTACAGGACCTGCCTTTTCTGTAGTCTGAATAGGAGATTCTGCGCTTGCTGCCTACCTTTGCTAGATCATCTCCCTGTCCCAGAAGTGACCTCAGTACAACACGGCATGCATTGCCCTGTTCTCCACTTGTAGCATGCATTCACACAACCTTAGGAATGGACCAGAAGTAAACTGCTTTGGAGAAAGTGAATAAACAAGAAAGCTGCAGAACAAAGGGGTGGATCATCCTAGATCAGTGGTCTCCAACCTTTTTAAGTAGGAGATCACCTTTGGCATTTAAAAACAGCCCAAGATCTACTGTGTGCTGCTGCTGCTCCCCTCCCCCTGGCTACCCCTCATCCCCCAGGTAAGTCTGTGGGGAGGAAAGGTGGGGGGTAGATCAAGGCAGAGGGAGAAAAAAATATTTGGGGGTGTGCCTCCCCAGCAGGTAAGTCCCACCTGGCTGAGGCCCCACTCAACTTACCCCCGCTCCTGCCTCTGTGGCACTGCCCCTCGCCGTGGGGGCCTCAATCTAGCTCCTGCCCCTTCCTGCCCCCATGGACTGACCTACTGGGCTGGGGCACATGCGTGCATGCACGTGGACATTCAGCCCCCTACCCCAGCCTCAGATAGACTCCAAGATCTACTGCAAGAGGCTCTGGGATCTACTGGTGGATCAAGATCCACTGGTTGGTGACCACTGTCCTAGACCTCCAAAGGCAGGCTGCTCAGTGGTTTCAATGCTGGTAGGATGTACTATTTAAAACAAATTGCTAAATCAGCAGAAAAGTTTCAGCTTACTTTTTGAACTCTGAGTAGAGGGCAGGGAAGTCGCAATGCGGGCAGACTGTCCAGTCATCTTTTACCATATGCCGACCCTGGAAATAAACAATGAATCCTGATAGTAAGGCCAGACTGCCAGCTAATTAGCACTATGACTGCACCTTTCACTGTGAAAGGTCTTACAGGAATCTTAATTCTAAATTAGCCAACACTAATGGACAGGTATCAAGCCATTGAAGTGGTTAGATTGTTAGAGATTAGATTAGAGATGATAATTTGGATATGCTTGCATACAAATGACACTAGATTTTAAAGCTTTGAATAAGAGATGCAAGATTGCATTACTACTTGTACCTTTTGCCCCTTCTTAACTGAAGTACAGTGAAAGAAATCGAACATTTCATTAAAAAAATCCTTCTAGCCAGCAGTTCTGTGCTGGGGTCCTTATATACATTCTACCTTTTCAAGAATATCAGATTTTCAGTTGTTGGGGGTGTTGGTTGCAACTGTGTTGGTTTAAGGACATGGATAGACAAGGTTCTTTGGGTAAACGTGGTATCTTTTATTAGGCCAACTAAATAGTTGGAAAAATTGTTCTTTGTAAGCTCTCAGGCACAAACACCCTTCTTCAGATTTTCAGTTGATAACAGATGCTGAGGACGCAAGATATGCAAGGCCTCGACTTCCATTCTCCCTTGCTGTAAGCCTTGCTCATAGGCTGTTTTGACTAAGACCACATACTTTCTATGTACACTCAAATTTTAACAATTCCGTAGAAAACTACTGCATACAACTGGAATTCTTCCAGTTTTGCCCAACAGTCCTAATTAGAAATACACTTAAGATCCCTTACTTAAAACCTAAAGTCTTTAGAGCTTCGTTCTTGTAAGTGTCAGCAATAATATAAGAATTAAATATGCATTGGGCCTGGAGAGCTCTGACTTCCTACGGCCTAAGTTACTCAACTAGGGAGACTTGGAGGAGGGGGCAGGAGGAGTTCACTGCTCCGCTGTTTCATATGAGATGCTCGTTAAAGCAGGGATTGGAACCCACCCTTAGTTGAGCATCCCAAACACTCAGCTGTTGAGTTATACATTCCTTCCCTTCATCCCTCGCTTCCTTTGGCTGGGTGTTTCTGTGCAGGGACAAATTTGGGAGCCAGGCTCCATCTGGTAGATCCTTTCTGGCATGTGGGAACCCTCTGAATCCCCATGAGTCTTGTGCACAAGCTTGGCATTTGTTGCTCAAGTCTGTCGAGACTTCAGTGATTCTAGAAGCAGAGGGTGCTGTGTGGGGGTGCTCAGAACCTACATTTTGGACTCGGGTGCTTAAGTCCTTTTGTAGACACAGCCCTTAGCCTTTGTGTCCTTGCTTGAACAGTATCAAGGTAACAAACCTGCCTGAATCTATTGTAGGGCAGAGAAATGTGACTGACCAAACAGTTCGATGTTTTAGAAAGAAAGGTCAATTCTGGATACAATGCTAAATACTGCAGACTACAATCTGTCACACTGAAGGACACTTACAGTTGCAATGCAATATGGGAGGTTGTTTTTACAGCCAGGACAGAGCAGCTCACACTCGGGGAGCAGGAATTCACAGTATGGGCATGGTGTGGTTGGCTCTTCTGCCTCAGAAGTGTCTGGTCGTCTAGAAGTAAGAGATGTATGTGAGTGAAGTGCAAGAAAACATTCAAAACAACACACATTTCTGGTAAAAAGCAAAAACGTCTTTTTTCTAAAGTTACGTGTTATTCAATTATCAGTATTTCCCGTCATCTGTCTTTGTTATTGTCTATATTTTATAAATCTATACAATTCCAAGTTAGTTGATTTTTGAATTCTTAATCTTTTAAACTTTCTGATAATAAACTTTACATATGATATACAAATTACTTGACCTTACTGAGTCAGGTATTTCAATCTGTGTACTTTTTAATCACCAGTTGAATACCTCAAAATAAATTTAACTCTAACTGGAGTTAATTTTTGTTGCATTATAATGTCTGTTCTTAGAGTTCTATTCCATGGAAAATGTCTTTTGAGGCGAGGAATCCTCATCCAGACTCTAGGATAAAATATCTGAATTGCACTGCATATAAGACCTGTGATGGGGATTTTGTTTTTAAATCCGTTTTCCTAAATGACTGTGACTAAAGTATATTATGTTATGCAACATATAAAGAGAAGAGTGAATCACTTTAACAGCATTTTCCAATGTTTAAGAGTAATTTATTTCACAGTTCATTAGGTATTTTCATTCAAGTATTTTTATTAGGTTAGCAGCAGTTAGGATTTCTACCTTTAAGTATATTCATCTTCACAGGGGCAGTTTAATTGTATTGATCAGAGTGGTCAGGAAGTTCCTTCTCTAAGCCGAAGCAAAATACTGCCCTCGTTACACCCAACATGTACGTGTTATCTTCAGAAGGGGTTTCACGGGCTGGAGGTTTGTCAAAACTGAACTCTAGGCAACAAGGTGGGTTTTTTTGTTTGTTTTGTTTTTTATGATGGCACCTAAAGGCAGCTTCCAACAAGCATGAACTACTACTCATTAAATAACACAGATTTTTGCCTGAAAAAATTAGTGGGAACTCGGGTCCTCAGTCTTCAGAAGAGCGGGAAGGGATTATACACCCTCTCAACCTGAAATAGGGATATAACGTGAAAATATACAAACCCTGAAGAGGTTTTATAGAGAAAATGTAACACTACAGGTAAAGCTGGTGACCTGCCTGGAAAAAAAAAAAAACCTGAGCATTACTTACCTGACCATTGCTTCAATTTTCTTTTTGTATTTCAGATCTATTTTATTGCGGTATTCGGGTCTCATCAGCATAGCAGCAAAACTAAAAGCTGAGTTTTTCAGTCCTGCCCTATGACACTCGATTACTGTTGAAGTCAGGATAGGGACAATGTCTGCAACAAAACAAAACAATGGGACATATGCCATCAATGGTCATGCTAAAAGCCTTCACAGAGAGCAGGCAGGGCTGAGAAGCTTTAAAAGGAAGGGCAGATAGAGAGGGTCCTTCCTCCCCCAGGTGCACAACTTCACAAGTTTGTAGAATTTAGATTTTTCACATCACAGAAATTCTACTCATCACTGTGCATTTTAGAGCTAACCATGGGACCTTGGGAATGACTTATTTGTGTGTCTCATGATAATGGGCAGGCAGAAGGCAGGGCAGAGCTGCATCTTAGAGACTATCCTTTTTAAGTGGGGCTTGTCAAACTCACCTGGCCCTGAAGTCTGTGGGCCAGATTGGGCATACAGACCCCCCTCTTCTTCCCTCTCCCCCAGCATACTGGATCCAGTGTCTGCTCCAATCAGTTTGGGGCCTGCACTGCATGCAGCGTAAATTCTGGAGCAGCCAGAACTATCAGTACATATATCCAGACACTCCACTATGTTATTCCTACAACTTAAACCTTCACCTTCTTAACATACTGTGCCTGAAAAACACTTTAACTAGCAGTGTTGCTTTCGTTACTGTAAATCATGAGTCAAAGCAGCAGTCCTATAGCGGGGCATTTTAACTTGACTGCACAGTTGCAATGTCCTTTTGTGTATAAGTTTTTGTCTGATGCACTTACTATAGTTAATACACTAGAACTCACTTACGTGATGGGAACTTGCTGATGTTGTTGGCTACACGGATAAGCATACGTGCACCCTTCATGTGATCACCACGTTTAACATGCATCTGAAAACAAACAAACAATTGGGTGTATTTATTGATTGACAATGACAGCGTTTAAAGGTTCTGAAATGCAATAGATATGCAGAGAAAAGCAGGTTATAGCAGTCCACGTTCCATCTAGCAGTTTTAAGTGAGATGTACAGAACGATTTTTTTATCATAGGATCCTTGCCATAGGGCTCTCTTGAATAATCTGGAACATTTAGAACGATGACAGTAGAGTAAGAAACTGGCTGAACAAAACATTTCTTAATACTGTTACAGCCACCTCCCTTTTCTTTAGCTGTAACAGAATATTGCTTTGCTTTGCCCATAATTTACATTGTTTATCTTTTATTCTTAACTTTTTTTTCCTAGCTTATGTTTTAGAAAGAAAGGTCAAATGAAAGAATCAGTCATTATAGTAAAACGTCTTCCTAAAGATGCACATAAAGGGTAGTTTTGAAAGTTGTTTGCAGGTTTTCAGTTATGTAACTACTTGACTTAATCCAATGCTAGAGTCGAAGTATTGAAACAACCAAAATGTGTGAACAGTTCACCTAAACTGTCGCATGTTCAGAAATGGTACATTTGTATTCACTCTCCACATACGCTAGTGTAATTTGTCTCTAAATATGGCATCATATGTACAGTTTACATAATAAATCAAATCCTGTGCAACATTTAATAACGAATTTTCAGTGTATTACCTTTACTAAAATATAGCTATGTAGAATCATGAGGTTTGTAGCCATCTCAGAAGGAATTTTAATTTTCTGGGTTTTGAGCTCTGAGTACATACTGAAAAGAACATCATGTGCATTTCGATAGTTTCCTTTAAAATATGTTAAAAAAAAGAAGTTAGCAACAAAGGTTATTTTTCACAACAATGCTCTTATTACAGGAATAAAGTTGAACTTCACTGCAGGCTGTCAACTATAATCTTAGAACATAAAATGTGCAAGTTAATTTGTACCTAAAAAATCACAAGCTCTTATTTGTCTGCCACAGTATCCTAATGATACAAGTCAGGTAACCAAACAGAAAAATCATTTGGATGAAGAAAGAATCCTGAAATAAAGGAACATATGTAGAAACAGCACAGTGCATATGCATGTTGTGAATGTATATGTTGCTGTATCCCATTTCAAAAATAGGAAGTGTAGACCAAATATACAAAAAGTACTTGTAGGGCCGTATATGGATTTTCTTTGTTCTTAGACAATATTTCACTTATTTGTGAAACAGCTGTGTAACTGATCCTCTTTTAAATATGTTTTGTTTAAACTACAGTTTAATATGCATTTTGTATATTTTCATTGTAGCTTGCCTAACTAGTACTGCTGGAAAACCAATTGCACATTTGATCAAATAAAATTTAGGTACTAAATTCAGGAGCATGGCTGAATCTTAGGAAGAAAGGTCCTGAAGTCATCATATTTCATTAAGCAAGCAAAGTAGATTCATCCCAAGGAGAAACCACCACTCTGTATATGTAGCCCACTGCTGGACCTGAGCCTTTCCAGCTAGAGCAGGATATATCTAAATGCTAGTAACAATAATAATGTCATTATTACACAAGATTAGCTTAAGGACTCTTTTAGCCCCATAGTCTGAAGAAACTGAAGATCATAATCAGTTTCATCTATAGCTTTTCTTTATCTTTCTATATCATTAAGCAATGGCCATGGTATGTTATTACCATTATATACAGATAAACAGGTTCTCTCTTGCATGCCTTATCAATTCACAATTTCTGTATCTCAGAAATTTTGTCAATCAAGCTGAAGTTGAAACAAACAAATAAAATACATGGTTTGAAGCACCAACAACTGAAATCCTTATAAGCCTCTGAAGGTAACAGAAAAATCTGAAACCACTCTCTGGATGATTGATCTTGACAGAGAAAGGATCAAACCTGTATTTCTTGCATTTTGAAATATTATATAGAGAGATATCTATATATCTATATTCAGATTTGAGGAAAGTGATGACTAGTTAAGCCTTTTACATCTCTGCTTACATGATTAATGTGTTTTTCATTGCTATAGTGTACTGATTCTTAACCAGGTTGCTGTGACAACTTGGGGTGCCTTGAGACTTTCTCAAGGGTGCTGTGGGAGTGTCACACACTATTAGCACTATTGAATGTGAAAATATGATTTACAAGATAAAAACCAAGAGTTCTTAACTATGACTCCATTGTGTTAAAACCATATACAGTCCTGTTGTGGTCTTTCTGAACTCTTTGCAATACAAGAATTGCTGTATTGTTCTTCTGTAGTAAAAAAAAAAAAAAAAA
>NW_017729033.1:60231974-60235230 GCF_001723915.1 Gavialis gangeticus | reverse complement strand
AAAAAAAAAAAAAAAACAAGTCAAAACTAAGAGTTGGCATTTTCTGAAGGGGGTCTAATGAGGGGAACTTGAGTCTAACAAGGTTGAGAAGTACTGCATTAGGAGATCTTGAACCCATGCTGTCAAGGGTTTGGGAGATTTTTTTTTAGCTCATTGAAGAGGCTAGAAATATTAATCTGTCTTGGCTATAACTGCCTAGCTGACCCCCAAGGCTGCTATTGAACATTTTTCTTAATTTACTGTAATGAAAAAAGGGGATCTGTTTTAACACAGTTGCTTGGCCTACTACAGAGAGTATCTGTTTTGCTTCTGCACCATGGCCCCGGTTCATTGGTTCTCACTCTTTCCCTTTACATTCAACGAAGCCACTTAGATTGGAAACAGACATCACCTTTGTGCCACTATAAAATTTGTGAAAACAAACAGGCATCCCTAATTTTCTGTCATGCCACAAATGCTCAAATAATAACCTGAGCTGTTTTACTGTGGTGGACATGTGTTTGTTTATGGCAGAAGAGCAAGAAGCTGCCTACACTCTCCAGCCATCCTACTCCGTGTGGGCTTGTGCAGGCCTGTGCTTCTCATCCTGGGAATTCCTGGACAGGATCGGGCCCCTCAAGCCTTGGAAATGGCCTACTTTGCTTTTTCTGGTTACCCAGACGCACCCTAGGGATCTCCAGGTGTGTGTCTTTGCAAGCAGGAAAATTTGGTGTTTCACCCCAACATGGGGCTTGTGTCTGCAAGGAGGGTGTCCCCACTTGCAGACGTGCCCGTGTAGAAGTACAGCAGTGACATGTGTGCCAAGGAAAAACTCCCACAAGGGTTCCCCTCTGCATTTACAGCTCATGCCAATAGCCATGCAAATGCAGAGGGGGGATAATCTATGGGGGTTGTTTTGACTCTGTTGCACAGACTATGTCTGTTTCCAGCCTCAGAAAACAAGTAATGCCTGTCTCTTGGCTGTCTACTCGTTTAACAGCACATGACTTATTAACATGTATAATTCCCATTGAAATCAATGAGACTTTTTGTTTGTATGTTTTAAAGACTTTCCTAAATTAGAAACTGTCTACCAATGGCTGTCATTAAAAGAAAAGCCTCCACTATGGAGAAAAATAAAGTTCTAGGCAGTCTCCACTAATAAATCTAAGGAGAATGAAGAAAAAGAAATGCAGAGTCTATCCAAGATTTCCCCCCCTCCAAGTCTGTCACTTTGCAAAATACACCAAAGTCCCCCATTAGGGCAATGTCACACTTAGAAATAGAAATAAAAATCTAGATCATAGTGAATTTTTTTTCTGCACATAAGGCAGTCTTTCTAGGGCTAATCTATACTGTTCTGTGAGCACAATCCTTTTAAGCAATAGTATCCAAAGCAATTGAGGAATGGCAAGGGAAAGCTATTTTCACACCACTACAAACTTAACCAGGCTAAAATGAGAGAGTGATTTACTTACCTGCCGATTGCTCCTCCCTGGCAATTATTATGGCAGTCCGGGCAGCTTCTCTGTATTGCTTTAGTGCCATGTACAAGCGGAATAGATACCTGGCATCCTTAATTAGAATGATACAAAATAATTCTGCTGATGAAATCTGTAGTGGTATATCGTACCCTCTCCCCATTTCAAGCAAATACTGGAGACAGCTCAGATTTGTACTCGCCCATGGATTCTGTGTCTTAGCCATAATACCATGGCTTAGCACTCAGCGTTCCCACTGCTTTTGGTGCTAGACCATACTAATTTCATACTAATTGTTGGGGGGAGCTTTGTCTTAAGAAATAAAAGTCACATGAATATGAGAAAATGCCCCTTTCTGAATAATTAAAAAAAAAAAGCGAAGAGAAAATGTTGAAGTTAGTCTTTGTCATAAGGGAAATCAACAAGATCTTCTAAAGAATCATTTCAGGAAAAAAAAATGGGATACTCTCAGAAATGCAAGTCTTGAAAGACCAATTATAATCAGAAAGCCAGGCCCTCTACACAGAATGGTGAGGGCAGGACGCCTAGAACAGAGCTGCTCAACTTGCGGGTCGCATATGAAAGGGTCATGAACAAACTTAAAAAATGGATTCTCGTTTAAAGGAGAAAAATGTGGGAAACTGCAGGTTTTCCTTTGCAAGCTGGCAGAGTTCCAGTCTGCCAGAGGCTGCTGGGGGAACGGTAAGAGGGTGATCAGGCAGGGGGCGCCGCATGCACATGTGTGCACACATGTGGCAGCCAGACAACATGGAAAGAAAATCCTGCAGTTCCCCACAGGCAAGTCTGTGGCAGGGGCATAGGGACATGCAGGAAAGAATGGGGGGCACATGCCTCCCCAGACTTGTGCACCCACAGCAGGTATGGGGCTGTAGCCTAGCTGCACTGGCATGGACGGGAGCCACTTTCGGAGCCCAGCAAGCAGGACCCAGTGTGGGTGGGCAGAGTTGGGTGGTGAGACTTGTTGCTGTTGCTGCTGCCACCACTGGGACCCCTGTGCCAGCCATGCTGCTAGCAACATGAAATGTAATGGATGGGGGCCCCCTCTGCCTCCTGCTGCCAGCCGCTTGCCCTCTACCCTGCCACCACGGTCCAGCTGCCGCTGCCATTCCCCTCAGGCCACAGTTCTACTGTGAAGGGGATGCAGGGTGGCAGACAGCTCGGGTAGCCTGAAAAGAGTAGTGATGGTGGTGGCAGCCGGGCCATGGTGGAGAGATAGAGCCACAGCACAGCATAAAAGCAGCTAGCAGCAGGAGGTGAGGCAGCATGGTCCCCCCCACATCTGTTACTCCTTGCACTGCTAGTGGTGCAGCTGGTGCAGGGGTCTCAGCGGTGGCAGCAGCAATGAGTCTTGCCACCCCCCTCTGCCTTCCCACAGTGGGTCCTGTCTGCTGGACTGCGGATGTGGCGCCTACCCATGCTGATCCAGCCAGGCTGCATCCCCATGCCCACTGTGGGTGCATAGGTATGGGGTGGGGGATGTGCCCCCAATGCCCCACACACACACCTCCAGCCTCATTCACTGTGGGGCTGGAGCCTAGGGGCAGGGGGAAGTGGGTCAGAGGTACAGGACACTAGCAGGGCTGGGGGTTGAGAGTAAGGAGCACCAGCAGGGCCAGGGGGCTGTTTCTTACTTAAATTATTAACTGGGTTGGGATTGGCCCTTGTAGTTTACAACTGGGTCCTGGTACAAAAAAGGTTGAGAACCACTGGCTTAGAAAGCAATTCAGGAAGCCCAGAGGTATGTGAAGTTACCCAGAGGAAATGCCAAGTGTAGA
>NW_017729033.1:60206486-60226974 GCF_001723915.1 Gavialis gangeticus | reverse complement strand
GGGGGGGCAGGGGGCGAGTGGGAGGAGATGGCTACCTGGGCATGAGATCTCAAGAGCCAGCTGGGCAAGGGGGAAGTGATGGGGTAGGGGATGCATGCAGGAGAGCTAGCCAGGGTGGTTCAGTATAGGTACAGTCCTCAGCTGCCCCTGCAGTGCTCCGCATGGGGCTGAACCCTGCCCACTCCCACCTGGGGCAGCAAAACTGTGTGCACTGGCCAGGGCCAGTGGGCACAGGTGACAGCTCAGTGCAGACTGCCCCATGCAGGAGCAGGTGGGGCTTGGGCCCATGCAGAGCACTGCAGGGGCAGCCGTGGGCCAGATCCCATCAACTGTCGGGTGCCTTCTGTGGGCCAGTTCCAATCAGTTGGTGGGCTGGATCTGGCCTGCGGGCCATGTTTTACCCTCCTCTGCTCTAAGGTAACACCCTGCAAGGTCTTCTGCCTTACTGTAGAAGATAGGTGGTAGATAACGTGCAGCTTGAGATGTCAACCCCTTGGCATAAGTAAATCTAGGAAATCCCACCAAGAATGGACTAAGGGTAAAGAAGCAAAGTATACAAGACAGATTAAGATTGGCTATCTTGAGTTTTGAATATTTCAAATGTTTGTAACTAACTACTCTCAGTGCACTCATTTATTAATGCTGTAGTACTGCAGTCTAATAGCTAGTCTTTTTTAATGTTTGCTTAAAGCAACTGCATATCTGCTACTGACCTTTGGATTCAACTAAGGAATTTTAGCTGAACTACTGACTTAGTCAGTTCAATCTCCAGTGTCACAGAAAAGCATTCTAGCCACTAGGCCATAGGCTGCAGCACTGCCCAGAACACGCTCTACCCACCCTCCTCTTTGAGCTGGCCCACTGAACAGGCAGGAGGCAAATGGAGGGTGTTACAGTTGAAACTGAACTAGTGGGGCAGAAACTATCCCAATGCTGTTTATTCAAATGAATGTTATCCCAATGCTGTTTATTCAGCTTCAAGGTGGTGGAGGAGGACTAGCATCTGGCTCTCTCTTTGGGCAAGTGACCTAAATGCTAGGCTAGCGTGTGCATGGTGGTGGGGTGACTCCCTTCCCCTCTGTTTTACTGCCAGCATGTGGAGGAACACCTCCATGACTGAAAATATAATCCCAAAAATGAGTGACAAAAATTGCCCTTATGTGGCTATGTAAGTTCCACTTAAACGCATGAAAATAAAACAGGGTGTAGCCCTATAATTCTTCAGTGGAAGGAGGAAACACATGAGTAAGTCATGACAGAAGTAATCAAAATAGAGAAACTTGTATACAGAAAGAAATGTCAGCTGCCTTTCTTGACACTTTCACTCTACAGGAAAAAAGGACATTTAACAGACATTGAAACTCAAAAAATGTGAAGCTAATGATAGGAAATACTATTTTGATATAACATATGGAACTCAGTGCCATAGTCAAACAAGGATTAGATATTTTTCTGGATAACTATATTTTCCACAGCTATGTAAGATAGAACGTGAGTTTAGAAGGGATAGAAACCTTCATGTATCAGGATTCAAACAAATCACTAAATGATTGGCGTTAGGAAGAAAATTCCCTGATTATCAGGTTAATACATAATTGTCCACTATAGCATTTCTTACAACTTCCTCCATTACATTGCCTAACAACTGTCAGAAACAGGATGCATGTGTAGATGACCAGTTTTCTGAGGTGGTATGGCATCCCCTCTCTCTCAAACTGCATTGCAATCATTTAGCTCTCTAAATGACCAAAATTGTGGCTACAAATAACTGAAGATGCACAAAAAGCCTTTAAAAATACAGGCCTTTATGTGTTAATTTAATTTTATGAGCTTTTAGATTGGCTTTCTAAAAAAATGTTAGAAAAAACAGCTCTAAATAAATCTCTCAAAGCACTGGGAAAGGCAGTTTTACTATACGATGGATGGTTGCTGTTTTTAATTCAAATACTGAATAGAACTTGCATGTCAGGGTGACTTGTTTTAAAAACTGAAAACATTTTCCATTTATAGAAAACACAAACAAAAATAGCAGAAGCTTGCTAATTAGCACCCATTGAGAAATCCATTAGAGAAAGAAGATAAATAATATTAAATGAGGATACTGGATAATTTGAGTCTCAATTCTGAGGGTAACCATCCAATACATAGATGTCTAACTTCTGAGTGGCCAGAGGCCACATGCACATTAAAAATAACTCTTGCACATTAAAATGAAAATTACAGTTTAGTATTATATATAAATATATTTAGTATTATAATATATTAGAACAGAACTATGGTGTAAGCAACATTTTTTATAGTAGCCAAGTCTTAATAACACCTCACAACACCCCTTTTAATTGTTTACTGAAAGACTGTTGAGAGAATTGTCTAGTTTGAAAATCATCGGCAAAAGGATTAGCACGTTTCTGCTACTTCAATTTCAGTCTTGCTTTCAGTGATATGACAATATTTCCAAAAAGCTATTCTAAAGAAATGTGACTCAGATTGGCTGAGAAGTTCATATAGGCATTTGCTTCCATACTGTAGTGAAAGTAAAACTTAATTGTTTTTATTTTAAAAGTAGTAACTATGATTTGATAAAGTAAAATGATGTTACTCACTGAGAGAGACTATGGCAGATGGTGTAAAGCATCCAAAAAGAACAAGAGAGCTTTAAAATGAGGAAAAGAATGCCCTTCATTCATATGCAAATCAATGTTAAACATGGCAATGAGTGCATTTATATAAAGTGGTACCATGGTTTCTAAAGCACCTTCCTAACTATTTCCTAAGCTTTTTCATAGTGCAGTCACATCCCATTACCCACCTATACCCTACCCAGAATGCCTGGCTGTAATGTATATAAAAGACAGAATGTGACAGATGTAACTGTTCATCTCTGTCTATCTTTTGTATCCAGGAGGATTTATTTCCTCTCTGGGCAGAGAAATTTTGGTTTCTATCAGATTTCCCATTACATTCCTTACAGCTCTTATCTCTTCAGGTCTCTGTGGCTTGATTCTGTTCTCTTCTGCATCTGCTCCCCTCAGAATTTTGACGTCATTGAAAGTAGATGACATCAAAATAGTCCAACAAAAGACAGAGATAATGCAGCTGCTCAAGGTGCACAGAGATGCTTTTATTCAGTTAAAAATGTTTAGCTGAATCTGGCTCTACAGAATGGCACAGCAAACAGCCAAAGCTCCCTAGCCTCACTTCAGCTGCAAACTACAGGCCAGCGGGAGAAGGGAGCATAGGCACCAAGGGGGCCTAAGATGATGGCCATGTGGAAAGTTTTATGCATTTCAGAAGACAGCCCTCTTCCTGAGGAGGGCCAGGGCCCCCAGGTCCCCATGTACTTGGCATCTCTGGAAGGGAGAGCAGCCCTTTGCCACAACTGCATGCTGTCTGTATGATTGCCTAACCATCCTCATAACAAAGAGCAGAATTTGTGACTGAGCTTACAGCGCTATGTAACTTACACTGAGGAAGCCCTAAAGGATCTTGCTACTGCTGCTGCAGGTGTGTGAGAACGTGTTCCCTGTAGCTCAGGCACGGAGAGGCCCAGGGAACTGGAATGGCCCAATCCTGCCTGCTTTTGATGGCTCTGAAAAAGACCTCTTTGACATGCTCCATTTCAGAACCCAGTACAGTAATACAGAAGGTGGACATGCTCTTTGCAGTGAACATTTTAACTTTAATTGTACGTAACACCACAAGGAACAGATAAAATTCATCTCAGATGTGACAGTGCAAACCTGAACTCCTACATTTTGTTCAAGTAGTGGGTGGTGCACATCCAGATAGGAATACACTTGAGCAGATAATGATTGTATAGATTAAAAAAAGAGGATTTTACTTTTGAAAGAACAGTAATTTGTCTTCTCTTGCCCCTTAAGCATAAAGGATATTACATTTTCTACCCACGCATTTACAAATATGACTGTACACATTGCAAACCAAGCGTGTAAATGGGGTAACAAAAGAAACAGATTTCAAAAGAGGAAAGTTAGAATAATCTAGCACCTAATGGCAGCCGTTCTCAGTGCATGTCTCACTGCTTGAAGTCAGCAAAGTAAAAGTAGCAACCTTCTAAGAAGAGGCAGGTGCCCTCTCTAAAAGTGACTTAAAGGCTCCAAAAGAAGCCCTATTTGATCCCTTTTGTATGAAGGATGTTGGCTGTAATGGGGGGCGTAGAATCATAGGACTGGAAGGTATCTCAAGGGTCATTTAAGTCCAACCCCCTGAACAAATACAGAATGTGCTGTTTTTAACTATTCCAAACCGATGTCTCTTGAAAATCTCCAAAGCAGGAGATTCCACAACTTCCCTAGGCAGCTTGTTCCATTGTCCTACTGCTATTATGGTTAGCGTTTGTTTTTTTTTAATGTAATCTAAACTATGGTGTGGTTTAGCTTAAATCCAATGCTTCATATCCTTCCCACTGTGGCAAGGGAACAACTGTTCTCCCTTTTTTTACAGCAGCCTTTCGAATATTTGAAACTGCTATTAGGTCCCTACCTTAATCTTCATTTCTCAAGCCTAGACATACCTCATTCTCTCAACTTTTTCATGTACAGTTTTCACTGCAAACCCTTTATCATCTTTGTCATTTGCTGCTTGATCCTGTCCAATTTTCTCTACGTAATTTGAAAATGCAGGGCCCAGAACTGCAGACAATGCTCCAGGGAAGGCTTAACTGCTGAGTGTCATACTATCATCTCTTGTGCCTTGCATACAACACTTCTGTTAATGTAGCCTAAAACTATATTTGCATTTTTTGTGATTGTCACCTTCTTGACTCACATTAAGTCTGTGATCCACTATCATTTCCAGATTCTTCTTGACAAAGTCACTGCTTAGTCTACCTACCTGCTATTCTGTATTTGTGTGTCTAGTTTTTCTTCCCCTAAGTGTACAACATTAGTCTTTGCTCAATTTTATTTGGTTTATTTCATTACAATTCTTTTAATTTATCAAGAGCCTTTTGAATTCTAATCCTATCCTCCAAAATGTTTGCAACCTTCCCTAGTTTTGCATCATCTGCATTCCTTGTCAGCTTTTCTAAAAAACATGAAAGAAAGGTCCACAAGGATCCAGAAGGGAACTTCCCATTAGTCACAATAACAATAAACATCTATATGATTTTATATTCTTAATGTTAAATAATTAACAATTCTCTACAGAAAGTATGCCATTAAAACTCTTCCTAGTTGTTTGCTTTTCTTTGGTTTTTTTTTCATCTTAGTTACTTGAAGTGACACCACACAGATCACATGTAGAACTGTATACTCTAGCACAGCTAGCTACTTTATATAAGGTGAAGTACAATCTGTCGGTACCTGCAGGTGGAAGGGACTCTTAAATAAATCATGTCAAATTTTAAGTTGCGTAATCCTATATAATTAAGTAAAAAAAAAAATAAAGGGACAGATATTTTAAAGAAGCTCAGTTCCCATTTAGGCAGTTAAATCAAATACCAAGATTCTCAAATTATGTCACTGGCAAGGAGCTTCCAGTGTTCCACATCTCAGAGATGCTTAGTGCTAAGCACTTTTGTGGATGTGATCATTAATTTATGTTCCTTTAAGGAACATAAGCAGAAGCCAAGCTATTCTGAAAATCTGGCTTCAAAGTGCGTGTGCTGAGTTCTTTAGAAAAATCTGTTCATCACTATATTTCTATCTACTGAAAGCTACAAAAAGCAAACCATACCAAACCAAATCAGTAAAACCCCACTAAATCCTCAAAACCCCAAATATGTCATCCTGTAGCAGAAATTTGAGAAAATATTAGAATGACAAATGTAGTACCTTGGGCATGCCATCACTCTCCCCTATAAGGTAATCTATCAGTTGGTTGGTCAGAGTTTCATCTTTTGCCTGTCCCACCTATTAAATTAAGACAAAGGAAAAATGTCAGTGCATAATACATGAAATATGGGGGAAAGGAATTAGATTTCCTCATATAAAAATTGAATTTAAGTATATTTAAAAACGTGTCATCAGTCTTGTGTGTTTTAAGTGTATTAAACTGGGTAACACATTGGGTTGACTGACTTCTGTTTGATATGCCATATTTCATGTTTCAATATCTAAACACATTATGAACGTCCTTAATCAATAGTGTGACATGGTTTATAACTGCATCTACCATATTCTAATTATGAACACAATCTATCATGTGAAACTGTAGAATCAAATCTCACTGGTGGGGGCTGCCCTTGCCTCCATAGGAACAGATAAGGTATGGGGCAGAGCAGTCAGTGGAAAGAGCCAGGGAACAGCAGGGTTAGATCCTGACCCTGCAGCTCTTACCTGGCACCAGCTAGACCAGTGGTTCTCAAGGCTCCCTCTATATCTTTTCTCAGTTTAAATTCTAGCTTAGTGACTCTCAGCTGGCATGCATGAAATTTAGAAGTTATGGAAGGGGTACCTTAAGGCTAAAAATGTTGAGAACCATTGCACTAGGGCTAAAAATGTTGATAACTGTCACAATGGTAGAGGCACTGAGTTCTTGAAAAGAGGCTAAATCACTGGTTCTCAAATGGGGTACATACCCTTTCAGGGGCGTTGTGGCAGCCAGATGGAAATGTTCCACATGCCTTATGTATATCTAGATCAGGAAGGGCTGCATTTGCTTTTGCCTGCATTCAGATTATGTAATAAATGTAAAGCAGACAGAAGTACCGAGTCCTGCTGCAGCTCTTCCCTGTTCACTCGCCCTCCCCCCATGGTCTTGCACACTGCACTGTGCAGGTCAAACTGCCCTATATGCTTTTGTTTCTGGGAGAAGTGTGAGGCAGGGTCCGGACTAAGAAGAGCTGCAGCAAGAGCAGGTGCTCCTGCCTGCTTTAGGCTTATCTAGCAGTGCATGAGATACAAATGGTAGTTCCACTTGGTGGTGGCAGCATACTCTAGTGTTGAGAACCACAAAGAAGCAGACACAGCAAAATAGTGGTTCTCAACTGGGGTGACACCAAATAAAAAAAAAGTTATGGAGAAGTGCCCTGAATCTAAAAAGACTGAGACTCACTGGGCTAAATATTCAATTTCTGAGGTTTCTTACTGTTTCAATTGCCATTTCTATAGCCATATTATCTTCTGTGCTTGGGCTTTTCAGAAAATGCTTTAGTGCCTGTAACAAAATAGAAATATAGAATTATAATTGAGATAAATTTGGGGGGCTGATTTTGGGAGAAAAGGTGCATGTTGTAGGTGAAAAAAATTACAGTACTCTTCTAGGAAGAAGAGGTGTTTTTGAAACTCCTCAGGTAGAACTGGAAACTGAATATCCAAGTTTCCTCCTTTTTGGGCAAGTGATCCAGCTATACATGTTTTATATAAAACTGCCCTAATAGCCTCACTTTCTTCCCATTACTCCTTGTCTAGCTCCTCTTCTAGCTTCTGGTGCTGGATTGTTATAATCTACAAAGTATAAACATACTCTGCTTTTTTCCCCCAGCAGTTTATTGGTAGCAGGGGCTACATGTGCATTCTGGTGTGGTCACCCTTACTGGCCATTTCCACCCTGCTTGAATCAATATATTATACTTCAGGTTTATAAGAAACTGTTTAAAGGCTTTCATCATGTGCTCAACATTATATACCTTTATGCCATTAATGTATATTTCTTTATCCTTCCCATGTGTTGGGAATTATTTGTCTTTTTTTCTCCTCAGTTTTTCTTTTTAGCAGCACAGAACAATTAACACTTTAGCCATGGCACAACTGTTTTCAGCTCATACAATCAGCAATGAGTTTAGGAACTGTTTTTAAAGATTACAAAGTGGGAGCAATGATCAGTGCAGAATGCTCCCTTACCAGCCCACTAAAAGCAATGGTCACCTAATGATGCCATTGACAGCATTTCATAATTGCAGCACTCAGCGGGTTTATAAAGCCGATAGTATACTTAATAATAATCAACTGACTGATTCTATTTATATTGCAGGCAATGAGAAATGTGCTGATATGCATACTCTTTCCTAATATTATGTTGTAGTTTGCTACCATATTGCATAGATTAATGAGTATTTTTATATCCAAGTATTTGTTGGACATGCAAATAAATTATAAGCACATTCTAATTATATATTCATGTAATTCTTAGAGGAATAAGTGTTTGAAGCTTCTAGTGCTGTAAATAAGAGTTACCACTGAGTGCACATCTAGCGCACAATATTTATTATTTTTTACCCACTGGAAAAACATTCAGTCTTATTTTAAGTCGTATTTTCTGCTATTAGACAGAAGCTAAAAAGGCTCTCTTTTTTTCTAATCTGTAGGAAGCCTATGTTTTGCACAATTGTTTCTAGAGACATTTAAAAACTGTTGCAGTTTTACTATTTAAATACTAACCCGTGAATACTGACCACACAGCAAAAAGAACTTTCCTGCCTGGAAATGCTTCTTTTCTCCCTCAAAGTATAGTGCAATACTTTGATAGTCTTCATTGGTAGTGTTCTCAGAGCCTGCAACAAATGGATAATTGGAGTAACAGAATTTTTATTGTGAAACCAGGTTTCTAGAGTCTAAATTCCACACTTTACAATTTTAGCTTTTAGTACTGTAGCAGGCTGCAAGGCCCAGAAGCTGCAGCCCAGCAACAGGTAGACAGAAGTGACTGGTCAGCTGGTAAGGAGAACTGACTGGCCAAAGGAAGTTAAACAGATACCTGGAAGGGAAGCTAGGGGAGGGAGAAGGAGAGAGAGGGCAGGCTGGCTGAAGGATGAGCACCATGCCAGAGCTGCCTCTCTCCCAGGATCTGGGAAAAGACCTAGAGGTTTGGTGTATGTTTGCTGTATACCTGTACTCATTTTGTTACTGTGGAGATGTGTTTGTTTATTTGAATTAGAAGACTTGGTTTGTTTCTTCCAGAGAAGAGGTCTCCAGGTATGCAATAAAGGGACTGGTTTTAATAAGAAAAGGGCTCCTGAGTCTGTCTGAGGGAGCGTCACCCCCTACAGTGTGCTCAAACGAAGAAGGTCCAGTTGAACTTCTGACTAGATGCATTTTGTACAGTTCCCAGTTCCTTAATTTTTGATTAAGGACCGATGACTTTGTGAAGCAGCTCATACTAACATTATGGTATAAAACTTATGCGAATACCTTTATCCTTTAACAGACCAGAGTAAACCAGAGGCATAACCATGAACTAATTCCAGGAGTTATTCCACTCCCTTGTGGAAACAATAAAACAGAACACCTAAGAATAATAATCAAAGAGATTATTATCTGCAGTACTGAAGTACTTAATGTATGAGTATGGCCACACTACAGTGTAGTGTGAAGATAACTAACTAACTGGGCAGCTTGAGTACTGGAAGCCACCCATCCTCAACATGTGAGTTAAATCTACCTTGCACACCTGGACCAATTATGCTAGGCAGTGGACAAATACAGATCTAAGAAATGGCTTTACAAATCCAAGACAACAGTCACAGCACAGACAGCTTAATTGTTATCAAGGTTATTTGTTTGTTTGTTTTTACAGTTATCTGATAAAGGGGGTTTCTAGGGATATACATGATGGAAGATATGTATGAAATAATTTAGCAGGTGTTTGGGGGAGGGATGGGGGTAACTGTTCCCAAGTATGTAGAGCACTATGGCAGCAAGAACAAACAAAATAAAATGTTTGGAAATACAACAAGTGGCCAGTGGTAGAGGATGGTGCCATAGGCTAACGGGAGTGGATGGATGAGAGACGCCATCACAGACAAGACCCAGACATAGCTTGGACACGAGGACCGAGAGAACAGTCCAAGTCAAAATGATGCCCAGGTTATGGGTCGCAGACACAGTTCCTAAATACTATCATCCTCCTTCCTGAGAATAGAAGATAAGGATCTGGGGATGTGAAGATGTCTAGTTTAACACTATTACTACAAATTTCTCTAAGCTATACATCATAAATAGGCTATAAATTACTGAAAACTGAAAGTTATGAAACTAGAATACTCACTGATGATGTCAGCATAAATGTCCATCTTGTTGTGCTGCTGAGCCAGTGTGAAAGCTTCATTATTGCACTTTGACATGACCAGAAACTGGATGGCAGAACCATAGTCACCCAGCTGCAGAAAGAATCTAAAACAGAACAAATTAGTGCTTTTGTTGAACCATATGTGAACGCTTCAAATGTTTTCCAGAGAAAATATGCCCTGTGTGGATTAAAATTTTTTTTTTAACAATTCATCTATTTAAATTAATGATTTTTTAAATTAAATTAAATTAAATTGAAACTTTAAATTAAAATTGAAACTTAGAACCTCCATTACGACCTAAACTTGTTATGATACGATTTAAATTAAATTAAAAAAATATTCAAGAAATACATATTTGCTGTCCAAGATCTAAAAAGAAAAATAAAACCAAAAAACCTCAAGCCACTGAATTAGGGTAAATCAATAGCTAAATAAGCATATGGAGCCAATGATAAACAGCTGTTACCCTTTTGTAGTTATAAAGGGATCTATTTATTCAGTTTAGTTCAGTTCAATAATAATTAAATCAAAGATGAGAAATGAATTTGGACTTGAAAAAGCGCAAGTCTATTTCATTTTCCAATTTACAAACAAAAATATGCAACAGGCTGAGTTCTGTTTGTTTTAAAACCTTGAATATCATGTTGACCATTAATAATAATTTCAATTCACTTTTACTTAACAAAATCAGTTAAAGGGAAAGCATGTTATGGCTTTATCCATCATATTTAACTAATAAATAATTTCAAAATTCTTTTTTTTGCATTTTTAACTGAATAGCAATTTCCATCCAAAAGCAACTTGACATAAATGATGAATTCAAAAAATCAGTCATTTAGTAAATAACATAATTATCATTTTCTAACAAAATAGAAAAATTAAGAATCTGAATAAATATGTTAAGCTTTATAACTGTAAATGAGTGTTTAATGTACCCTCTCAGTTAGCAAAAAGAAACGTCATATTTAGAGTAAATGAAATATATAGTCGCAGATCGTTATCATTTTTTAGCAAAATTACTAAGATGTAAATAAGATTAGAAATGATGATTTCAATACAATTTTATTGCTTGTTGATTTAAATCATGATTGATATTGATTATTCAAATCATTGTGTTTTAAATAAATGAATTTTGTACTGAGGGACTATATATTTATTTTTCTAAACATTCCAGAAGGCTGCTCTTAGCTTACCTATAAACTTTGATGGTGAAATACACATGTATCAAATTAGTTTCTGGACAGTACTATGGAATAGAAGAATTTTCTATTTTAAACCTTCTTGATTAAAGATGCCTAAAGAATTATTGCCATTGGGGTCATTTTTTTCTGTTTATCTAGGTCTAGAAAGTTTTGTGACAGTTTGATGCTTTTAGCTTTGAAAAATTTTAGAGATTCAAATGTAAAAAGTGTTTTTCAGGGTTTGTTTGTTTGTTTGTTTTACTTAAAATGCTTCCAAAACTTTTTTTGTCATTGATTCTTAGCAAAGGCTACTGCCTGACAGCATTTGTCCACTGCTGTTTCTTCTATTTTAAAAACAAGTGATGTTCCAGATTATACCTACTTAAACAAATGTAGCACTTTCAACTGAATGGATTTTGATTACTTCTGATTGACTTTCCACACTCTTACACACAATTAAACGTGAGTGACGGATAACTTTTGTTCTACTTGAGCAGACCCAAACTATCCCTGGAAGATGTGGTGGTGAAATGCAGGTCTCAACAGAGATCAATGGTTAGAGCTCAGTAGCAATCACATCCCCATGGTAGTCACCAGAGGAAGAAACACACACTTGTGGTTCCCATAGCACTCCTCTTGGTCTGTCCTCCAAGGAAACTTCCACACCGGTCTCACACTCACTGCTGTAGTACCTAGATCCATTAAATACAGATGGTACAAATACAATCCATTTGGCGGCTCAACTGCTGAACATGTTGTGCAGCCTTTTACTAGGCTTACATGGTGCAGGTAGATGTGCACTGTTGTTCAGCAGCGCAGGTGAATGTCACCTGTCAGTATGCAAATTGAACCTAACTGACTAGCACTGCCTAAGGCCCTTCAGAAAGCTCCAAATATTTTAATGTGAGCACTTTTGAGGCTTAAACAAACACATAAAAAGCCCTTAGCAAGCACTTAAACCTTTCCTTACCAGAAGCTCAAATGCTGTGAAAGATTGTACTACATTCTTGGTTATTACAAATCTTTACCAATGCTCCTGTTATGTTGTGGGTGATCCGTAAATAGGACTGGTTTAAATCATGGGCCCAGCCCATGGTATGGCAGCTTCTTTAATCTTAGAGTTCCCCTCGTGTGCCCCCACTCCCCACCCCCCACTGCTGATTGGTGGAAGGAGTCCTCAGCCCCGCCACTCGCCCCTGATGGCCAGGAGGCAAAAACTATAGCATATGTAAAACCACGGTTTTTGCCTCCTGGCCATCAAGAGCAAGTGGCGAGCAGTGGGACTGACAGGCCCGTCTGCCAATCAGGCAGGTGGGGAGGGGGGTGGGGAAGGAGAAATACATGGGGGGAACTCCAAGATTAAAGGAGGTTCTGTGCTGCAAGCTGTGTTCACAATTTGAACCAGACCCTACCCATAAATGAATGCACCCCCCCCCATAATACTATCAATCCCTACTACAAGGTAATATATGGATCATGGAATATAGTAACAAAACATAAGGATAATAGAAGTGACAAAGTAACTGAGGGGACTATGCCTAACATCAAGGGTGTCAAACAAATGGCCTGTGGGCCAGATGCTGTCTGTAGAGCTGCTCTACCCAGCCTGTCGGGCTAGTAACTGGACGTGTGGTGGGGGGGGGAGTGTTCCCAGGGGGGAGTGGCCTGCCATGGAATCCGGGCCCTTGGGCCCTGGTGGACATGGCAATCAATCAGTGGCAGGAGGTACAGTGAGGGCTGATATTGCTGTGGTCTGCCTTCACCTGTTGCCACCACAGTGGCCTTACCTCTTTAGTCACCAGCTCTGCCACTCCATGCTGGACCTGAGGCTGCCACCACATGCCCTGTGCCCCAGGCCAGAACGGAAAACAAAGCTGCCACCACTGACGCATGCATCGGATGGATCCGCCCCACAAGGAACCCTGCAGACTGGATCTAACCTGGGGCACAAGACTAGTTTGAAATCCCCACCATACATAGACATAAGCTATAGGACCTGAACCAAGCAAAATAATCTGGTGGTGGGAGGGGTCAAAAATTTACGTCTTCAGCAGTAAAGAATAAAATGGAGATTGAGTCATATCAAAAGCTTTGTAGAGAACACATCCAAAGCAACTATTATAGTACTGCACAAATTGATGCTGTAACTTACTTGGAGATAGACAAAATGATTTAATGTCGTTGACAACTCATGTTTCAGTCATCCCTACTACACAATTTTAGCACTTAGCAAGAAGTACAGAAGACGGAAACAAAGATGATAGTCTCTCAAAGGTTAAAGAAGAAGAAGGGTTAGGAAAATTAGGTTTACCGAATGTGACTACTTGATTACCTGGCTACCATCTTGGCTCCGTCAAGAGACTGTGTTTCCCTGACAATGTTAACCGCTTTTTCAGGATTGTTCAGATGATCCAAATATAGCCGAATTACACTGTCCCACTGGTTGGCATTCTCATAAGCCATCACAGCTTCCTTGTATCTGCAAATAACAAGGCAGCACATACTTCATATCTAAGGTTTTCTAGTTTTGTTAAGAATTCATCACAACACTCTACAGATGGCACATAATGTATGCAGGCATAAGTATACACCTGAGAAGTTGTATGCTTATGCCTGCATACATTATGTGCCATCTGTTGATACAACCCGTATCTTTTGAGAATACCTCCACAGCTATTTACACTGACAAGTTAGGTACATCAAACTTTTTAACAGCTTTTTTAATAAGAGCCAATGCTCAGCCTTTAACCAGGCAAATCCCTATTCCATTAGTTAAACAAGTTGAAATAGGATCTTGTTCATTCTCACTACGGCATCAGCTTTAGAATAGTACTTTGTAGTCAAATCAAAACAAATTAGGGAAGAACACTGCTGAGCGCTAAAGACTATCCCACTATTATGATTTTGCTATTTCATAAAACATTCTTCAGTACATTTACTTATATAATTACCAAAGACTACATTTTATGAGCATGTATTCTTGATTCTCATATTATTTTTGATTATCTGTACTTTAATCAGTAATTTGTAGTTTGTCTTTCCTAGTGCAAATAAATGTGGTACACCTGTGATTTTTTATTAAAGAGTAAACTCTGTTTTTCCTTTATCTTCTCAAAATGAGGTTAACAAATCACTCCAAAAACTGAAAAAGCATCTTCAAATTCACAATAAGTTCAGCACATCAACACTGACCACAACCTGTAGTACTAGAAAATAACTTTAAAAAACTATTTGACAAAAAGCTTTAAAGCAAGGGTAATCGATCAAAACAATAGCTTTCCTAAAAATCCATGGATTTTTCTTAATCTCCTTTTAAGGTTTGACTTTTACATTCTTTCAGGATCATTATGTTCACTGAATATTTTTAAGAGTGATTGGTTTTATGAACAGAGATTAAATATTTCGGTAGCTTTAAAGGCATAGCTGTTTGATCTTAAACATAAAACACACCTGCCATCTGCTTCTTTGGCCTTGGCATATTGCAGGTGAATCTTTGGTGATGATACATGAGGGAGAAGCTCACCAACCTTTGCCCTAGAAAAACAAGATAACAAAAAGAGATTAAATAATAATCATTCTCTGTTTCTGAATTGTCTTTGCACACTGCTTCCTTTTTCATGACCTTGTGACAAGGTATTTAGGAGAAGTCACAGATTCATTGGAATCTGACAGAGCCATACCACAAGCACTTCTGTTGTGGCCTTGAACTTGCAGCCTCTGGGGCTGTTAACCCTACACCTTGACACCTACACCATGCCAGTCCCTTTGTAGAGTAAAACATAAGCATATTTATAGTACTGTATTTACCTGACTACAAGATGACTCAATATAAGACAACCTCTCCCCCTTAAATTCTATACAGAAAATTTATGAATTTATTATAATTTTCTATGTATGGAATCTAATTATTGGAGGACTATCTTCAATTAGTCCCCCTCACTAATGCAGGTGGTGGTGGGAGAGATAAGGAGGAGGGACAATAATGGAGCAGGCAGTGGGGGGACAGACAGAGGGAGGCACATGGTTAGGCAGCAGTGGGGGGCAGCTATGGGGCAGGCAGTGAAGGGACGAGTGGAGGACTCAGGATAGGCAGTAGAGGGGCAGGTGGCAGGGGACAGGCAGTCTGGCCCCTGTTGCCCATACCTCCCAGTTTAGGCACCCATTGTGCCTGCCACAGCCTACTGCAGCCTCAGTCTGCCCTGATCCCCCTTCCCCTATCCCCCTCTACCCTGCTTCTGCCCCCCACAGCCTCAGGCCCCCCCACCCCAAAGTCTCCCCTCAGCCTGCCCCTCCATCCCACCCCCTTACCTTTTCTCCATGCCAGCAGGTTCCTTCCCTGCTGTAGCCTGGGGCACTGAGCATGGCTCTAGCCCAGCCTCACAGCTGTAGTGCAAAGCTGGCACTGCTGCTATAGGGCCGGGCTAGAGCATGTGCTCTGTGCTCCACGCTGCAGTGAGGACAGAGCCTGCTGGTGCAGAGCAAAGGTAAGGAGGAATTTGGCAGAGGGGGAATGAGAAGCAGCAAAGGAGGGAGACTGGGGGATGTAGGGGAGGAGTGGCAGAACTTGCCAAGGCAGCAGGGGGCAGGTGGCAACTGTGGCTCCAGTGATGGAGCTGGTGCCAAAACAGCCGAATGCTCTCTGCCACTTCATACTCAATTGTAAGGTAAGGGGCCTTTTGCCCTTGTGTTAAAAAAGGGAAAAAAACCCTCTTTTAATCAAGTAAATACGGTAACACTGAAGAGGAAAGAAAAAAGATCTAACTTGGTATGTGAGGAATCAGCAACAGTATGAACATATACTTTAACATATGCTTGAGTCACACTTAATGCAAAAGGAGCTTGTAAGACTGATCTCATTTTCATTTCAATGGACATGGAAATTAATTATGATAATTTATAGTCCAACATATTTTCTTCTGTTACATGCATCCTAAAGTTTTTAAGAGCATCAGGATTTTCAAATCCATGTTTCTGTTCACACCTAAAACCAGGTATGTGGTCATATAATGGTTTGCAGTACATTTTCAGGTCGTTTTACACTACTCTTGCAGTGAAAGGAGACTGAACTACCTTTTCTTTTTTATTTTAAATGTGTAACTAGTGGGAATTGTGTTTACACATTAGAAGTGCAAGAATGACCACACTGAAGCCTGTTGTATTCTTAATTTGTCCATAAAACAAATACCATATTAATAATTATGCAAGCTTCCACTGCACTGCCCTATGTTTCTCTATTATGACAGGGAGGAACAAGCTCTAGGATCACATCTGTCTTGCTATCCATTTAGTTTTGCTTGCTCTGGGGAAACTGCTAATAAGGGTCCAATTATGGTGGAAAATCTGTGATGATGACTTTGGGGCTAGGAGCCACAAAAGGACTTAGCTATTGTAATGCTGTGTGATGCACCATCCAACTTTTAGGCATCTTGGAATTAATCATTCTGAGTGAAGCACCTAGGTTCCTGCATTCACAAGTAAATCAAAGTGCCTAAGAATTAGATCCATGAAAGCTGGCATGTTGAGTGGAAAGCTGCACAAGTAGCTAGCAGGAAATGTAGAAGAGGGGTATCTCTCACATTTACACATCTCTGCGATTTCAGCACTTGACTTCAAACTTCAGGGAGGCACTAGCCTTCACTTAGGATTCACAGCTCTCATAGCTTTTTCCTTGATAGCATACACTGCTCATTTTCTCAAGATGCAGCTGGAGGAGGAGAGAGATCTGGCTTCAACTTCTGTCTCTGCCTGAGCCATCTCATCTGCCCACACACATCCTTTAACCCAGTGGTCAGCAAGGGCTTTGCCTGTGCCTGTGGCTGGGGCCAGGCAGCATGGAGGTGTACTGGGGCCAGGCAGCGTGGAGGTGTACTAGGGCCAGGCAGCTGGAAGCTGACCCTGCGCCACTGCTTCCTCCAAGCTTTCTTGCTCCCTGGTTGGAGCATGGGCGCAGTTTCTAGCCAATAAGGACCTGTGCCACAGCTGGGAGGTGGAGGCGGGGGTAAAGGGGAGGGAAGGGAAGGGTGAGAAGCAATGGTAGCAAGGACACAGCTTCCAGCTGCCTGGCTCTGACACAACTCCTCACTGGACGGAAGCTGTACCTCCACCATAGCTGGGGAATGGGGAGTTGGGAGAAACAGTGGCACAGGTATACCTACCAGCTGTCTGGCCCCAGTACAGGGGCAGGAAAAGCCCCGCCACTACTGACACACTGCCAAAGCCACCTGACTTATGTCAAACCAGAGGTGGGTTGTTCTGTCCCTCCTCTTGTTAAAAGGATGCTGTCCCTGGCTCTAACCACCAGACTATACAGGGTATTCTGGTGCATGGTTTTCTCAGTTCCTCCTGTTTAAGCTGTTCCACTTTGTATGGAAGAATTAAAATAGTCACTGGCCCAGAGAGACTAGATGTGATACTCTTAGCCTAGTGGTTAGACCACTTGCCTGAGAGGGGAATACTGCATTATCTTATATTAATACTTAATATAAAATACTTAACCATTCATTAGGGGCCAAGTGCTTTTCTGGTACTAACTCCTGTCCACTGGGAGCTGGACTAAGGTCAACATAATTTAAAAATTACATTGAATATACTACTAGCTCTTAGTAAATACTTCTGACTTGTGCTGAATATGAACCAGCAAACTAGATTTCCAATCATCTGAGCCATCTAGTATCTGTTGTAACATATTTTATAAAAAATATTTAATGGACTAAACATAACTATGCAAGTAAAAAGATTCCAAGTGTGCAGTACATAAAGAATCTGAAAACCCAATTACAAAATCAAGCAATACACAGCAAAAAGAAATTTGCAAATGAGAACGACCACTATTTTCCAATAAAATTATGCACCATATCAGAGTTGACCAATAGCACTTGGGTTTCTGAAGATCTGTTCCATGTGGACTCCAGCTGGCCTAGTTCCCAGGAACCTAAGAACTGTTTTGATAAATGAATTAGCTGGAAAAATAGTTCATATGATAATCAAAATGTTTAGGGACTTCTGTTCCTTTCAAAAGGGTATTAAAAATATAACCTGTTTCTCATGGAATGTAAAGCTTCACCAAAAGCTGTACTTACCAGTTTTTACAGCGGATATATACTGATGCTGCCTTGTCATAATATTGTCCCTTCTCATATAGCTGGGCAGCTTCTGAAAATTGCTATAATAATGCAAATTATTATAAACATTGTTTGTAATATATAATCACTACTACAAATAAATAATAATAGTTTGTATATGAGAATTCATTGTGTTACTGGCTCTCTTTTTATTACTAGGGATACCTTCATGCTCTCCAGAATAGCTCCACAGTCTCTCTTTAGCAGTCTACTAGGATGTTTAATGGCCTGGTTTACTCCTCGACGGATGTCTCCCATTCGAACAGACATCTGAGCTACTCCTGCTAGGCAAGCTTCATCATGTTCCTGGTACTGGCAAACAACAGGAAAGTGAGAACTATCTTCCTTAAAAAATAGTATTGGTTTGGCAGAACCTACAATAACAACTGTAACAGTGAAATACATTAGCCAGAAATAACCTGATTTTAATTAAATCCATTCTTGTTGAGGAAATTTCAGTCACCATCTGAAAAAGCTATGGTTATTGTTTACGATTAATTCAAGGAACTGCTAATACTGGTGAATCCTGTGTTTTCCTTCTTATGCTTACTTTTTGCTGAAATTTTGTATTTAACATATTTTACTGTAAGAATTGGTCAGATGTATGGGAGGATCCCTTTTCAAAAAGAAACAAAAATCAGTTGTATACAGAAAAGGAAAATGATTTACCTGAAACTGAACTTGTTTGAAGAGACTAACCCCATGAATTCGCATATTTGGTTTTGGTTTCAAATATCAGCTAAAACTGCAGTTTAATGTTTTGCAAAAACAAAACAAAGAGTTTTTTTATTCTTTTACTGAACTGATGGCCATACAAAAGGAACCAAGATTTTCATTAGAAAATAAGCACCATATATAACATATTTTCCCTCATTGTGGTATTATTCTCTTTAATATTTACAAAAGTTTATTATGAAATTATTCATACGTTAAAAAAGTATTTTCTCAGTACTGCCATGTTAATGCAATGGGTATTTGTAAATAACAGTTTACATCAAAAATTGTCCTTTTGTGTCTGTACAATAACAGCAGAGAAATATGGATTCTACAGTCTTCTCTCAGGAAGAAGAATATATAGTTTACAACATAATGTAAGATGCTATATATAAATAAGCTTGGAACATGAAGATACAGTACATAACGATTACATCACTGCTGAAGAGAGTTACCTTATTGTCTCCTGTGATTCCCTTCTCATAATGTGCCAAAGCATTCACATAATCACCCCTGAAAAAAAAAATATGTATCTATCGATTCTGCAACTGTTGAACTATTCTACTACAGATGTGTGCATGTCTAGAGTAATTCAATTGGAATGCTGCAGTGGTAGCACCCATCAGGGCAGTTCAAGTGCTCTCTTCCTCTAGCCTATGGCATAAAGGAGATGAATCTCACTCAACCTCCTTTAGCACTCAAAATTAATAGCAGACCTGCTAACACAGAAGGATGGTGGCAAATGCCTGCAGCAAGGCAGCAGCCCTAGATTTCAGGAGGGCGGACTTCAATTAGCTAAGGAGAACAGTCAGGGAAGCACTGAGGTCCCGGAGGGGAGGGGAGCCAGGTGTCCATGAAGAGTGGTCGCTCCTTAAGGAGACGATCCTCCAAGCCCAAAGGGAGGTAATCCCAACACAGATCAAAGTCAGCAGGAGGGCGCAAAAGCCCCTATGGCTCACCAAAGCATCCGGGAACGTCTCCTAGCTAAAAGGGAGGCGTACACACAATGGAAGGGAGGGGCCATCACCAGGGAGGATTATACTGCGGTTGCCCGGGGATGCAGGGGGGCAGTCAGGTAAGCCAAGAACTGGGACTAACTTCCCAGATCAAGGACAACCAGAAGTCCTTTTTTAAATACATAGGTGGCAAAAAGAAGGTACCGGCTAATGTGGGGCCCTTGCAAGACACGCTAGGAAATTTGGTCGTCACACGAGATGACAAAACTAACCTATTTAACGACTTATTTGCCTCCATTTTCCTGAACAGGGACCAGATCAGCCCCCCCCACTAGACCCCCCCTCAGGCCCCAGGGGAGGCGCACCTAGGCCAAGAGTCAGGGAACTTCTGGAGGGACTGGATGTATTTAAATCAGCTGGTCTGGACGATCTCCACCCTAGAGTACTAAGGGAATTAGCTGAGGTCATTGCGGGACCCCTGGCATGGCTATACGAGCACTCGTGGTGCTCTGGTGTGGTGCCAGAGGACTGGAAGAGGGCCAATGT
>NW_017729033.1:60197726-60205295 GCF_001723915.1 Gavialis gangeticus | reverse complement strand
TGACCCCAGTATTCTTTCCTGCCATGGCAGGGGGTTGGACTTGATGATCTGCTCAGGTCCTTTCCAACCCTACTAACTATGAAACTATGGTGAATGGAGGAACACATGTACGCACAACATCTCAGGGCCAACACTTACATAAGAGGTACCTAATCATTTTTTCTTCTTTGGGTGTCTGTGCCCACAAATATTACATAATATATGAGTTACTGTACATGTAGTTTTTACTGTAACACTACTGACCTTGCATCTTTCAGTTACAGTTACTCAGGTAAGACCAGCAGAATTTAGCATGCATCATACTCACTCATGTTCAAATAAAAACAATTAGCCAATATGCACACTTTTTCTACGCTGATCTTAAAGACTTTAAGAGGGTGCCAAATGAAATCCAGTTTCCAAGCCCTGAGTTTTAGTCATTCTCTCTGATACTGTTCTCCCATAAAATTCAATTTGCTTTACAAGTCTGGGCCTGCTTAGTGGTGTAGACAGAAGGGCAGAGATGTGGGGAGGAAAATTTTCCAATGCTTTATTTTTCCGTGGGAATTTTTCCATTTCTAAAAATTCATTGTTTCATAAAATTCATTAGTAACAATGAATGGATGCCAATACAATATTAAGCAAGCTTGGCAGTTTCAAAGTTGTAACTAATGTTTTTCAGGTGATTATTCCTAGGAAGTGTGTCAGAGAGTACATGCATGTTTTATTGATTTGTAAACATGAAGGTAAATACACTCACATAATAATCCAAACCAAAAATCAATTTACGGATTCACCTAATTGGCTGTGCAGGTCAAATCAAAACCAAATGAACGCACTGCTAAGTTTGTTTCTATTTCTCTAAATTTATTGTTTCTAGAGAATCAGTCAGAAGCACAATTAGTGAAGAAGATTCATTGTGATAAGTTGCCCCCGCCCATAGACTCAATGGTAAAACCATCCTTTAGCGAAAGAGAATTTGGTTCAAGTAGTTCAGAATAAGATTTGCCTCAATCTGATTCTGAAATAGAACTAATAAGTAGTGCAAGTGATTCTACAGATAATGACAATGAAACTGGAGGTGCCCCAATGACCTCAGTGGAGGACAGTTAAACTCTGTTAAAGCAGATGAGTGGACAACCACGGCATATCATGCACAGTTCTTTGGGGGTGCTAAAATTAGTGTGTCAACAGTTTTCAGTGCCTTTGTTTTTTTTCTTAAATTTAAATAAACAGTGTAAGGGAAGTACATGTTATTGTGTATTGTCTTCACATTTTTACAAGTGTTCCAATAAAAATAATTTCTTTCCACATAAAGCTTTGAATTTGTTTGAATATAATATTTCAACCATATTAAGTGTGCTGTATTTAATTTTTTTCCTAATCAAATATTTCACTTCAAATACTTGTGGCTATTGGGACATAAAATTAACACGGGGGTACTTTTTTAGTTTTGTTTACTAAATGTAAGTCAAATAAACATGCTAAATTAGATGACACTCTATTTAGGGCATTGGAAAATTTTCCAATTCAAAATTTTCTGGAAAACCCACATCTCTGTAGAAGGACTGCTTATGGAAGCATACCTTAAGGAGCCATGATGCTCCGTACCTTAGTTTGGCAGTGAGAGAGAACAGGTAATCAGCCTGGCAGGGTCAGCCATAGAGCTGGGTTTGTAAAGTTAATTTATTAACAATCCATTTTATCAAGTAATACATTTAACATTTAAATCTACATCCAATCATCTACAATATATATAAAAGACAAGGGTTTAAAGTCAAGGGTATTGGAAAGGTAGGGACTACTGGACTTGATGTCTGACACGCTCTCACTGATATGTATGGATGACTTAGTTAGGAGGAGCATAGATACTTGACTACAAGGCATTCTTCTGATATCAAAGGCATGAGTCCCAGGTAGTAGAAGATTATTCCAACTACAGACTTCTGTCTGCAACTAAAAACTTTCCTAGCAAATTTCAAAGCAAACAGTTCAGACTGCATCCCCCACCCCCACACTTTATTCGTACTTACATAAATCAGCTAATCGGCTATTTTTGCTGATTTTTCTGGTTTTCTTACAACCTCATTGGCAAAACAGATGCAGGACTGCATAGAGCTTCTATATGACAATGCAATGGACTAAAGCAGAGGCGGGGTAGCTGCTGACAGCCACAGAGCCCAGGCCAGAGGGCAGGGGCTTTGGGTGGGGGGCACAAGCAGGGCACCCTGCCATGTACCCCCTGCGCTCATTTTGTTTTTCTGGCATGCCGGCACTCCAACACCTTCCAAGGTAGGTATTGTGGCGTTTTCTGGCACTCCGGCCAAAAAACGTTGCCTACCCCTGGACTAAAGCATCTGAAATTAGTCAAGATCTTTATGGAACTGTTCTTTCCAGACATCTCTTGCATTTTTCTACTCAGTAGGAATAGTCATTCTAAATTATTATACTACAATTTTATTAAGAAACATACGTAAATTCAAGCTGCATAGCATATTCCTTTGATATGAATGGGATCTGGTCTGGAGCTAAACGTCTAGCCAGCTGTAATGCACTGTCCCAATGCTGCAAATCTCTTCTCATCTGTTATCAAAATAAATTATTTACATTTAGTTTCTGGGAAAACCAATCTTGTGATGTAAACATGTGTAATGATGAATTATGATACAAATGTTTAATGTTATAACTATAATGTTCATATTGGTAGAGAATTTAAGACAGATGACAGTGTAACAAAGGTTAAAATACACTTAACTTAAACAACTGACAGAACGTATCATTTAGAGCATGGGGGAGAAATCCAAACAACTAAGCAGAATTATCACAAAGGGGGGTGGAAATATAACAATTAATTTTAGGTAGCTTGCCAATGTACCTCAAGTGCAGCAATAGGGCAGGTGGATGCTAGATATAAATCCTGAGCCAGATTAAAGTCACTGGTGAACATGGCAAGATGTCCCGCTAAAAGACTGCGATCTTCTATTCCCTGGAAACAGATATGAGTGCAACAACAGTCCTAAGGAACTCATTACAAAGTGTCACTGTTACTAACTTTAAAAATATTCTACTGAAATGTGTTACTAGATCATGACTGTCACATTCTACACCCAGAAAAAAACATATGGAATAACATAATTTATAGTTCTCTCTCACCTTCCCCCAAAAATGTGACACTTCTCAATATACAAGCAAATGCTACCATCAGATAGAAAAATACAGCTGCTGTCACCAATACACAGTAGTCAGCAAGTTTAAAAGCTCAGCTATACAGCCTTCATTTGAAAAAAGCCCTTGAAGTTAATAAGACTGTTTATACAACTAAAGGTTACAAGACCAGGCATTAATACAATAGTTAAACATCAGGAAATTAAAGTTTTTAAATGAGTGGTCCAAACATTCAAAGCAAGACTTTTATAATTGTCATTTCTGTGGGGGGAAAAAAATGTTCAGTGCTTTTACCATTGCAACACTCCTATATCAGCTATTTAGAATAACATATTCTAACTGTTCTTATATTACTATATACATTTCTGTAAACTGTTGATATTAGATATTTACAATGGTAACAGACTTTATCTTCCCACTAAAAATGATAATTAAAAAACCCTCCAAAACAAAACACTCCATTGTGAATGTCTTGTTTCCTCTGTGACATTTACTGCATTGTACTGCATACATATGGTGACATGTACGGCATGCATATGGAATAATGGTCTGCAAATGTATTTGACCAGTACACATATCTTAATGGAAAAATGGAGACAAAGGGGTGAGGGACATGAACACTTCAAAAGAGTACCTACATATAAAATGAGTAGAAATGTATTAGTCTCATATCAATATATTTTATTAATCTTAAGATGCAAAAAACCCTAAGGTTAATTCAATATGTTTAGGTTACTTATTTTAAAATAAAAACAATATATATGTTTATTTTGTCAAGGAAATATATGTATAGTATGTATAATGTGAAGGAGCTCGTAAGTTGTACATTTAATAGTTTGCCTAGTAATCAAAAGCATTTTATATATAATTTATGTTCAGAATATGCTAAAAATCATAAAGCATCAGAGTAGTGAAAAGTAATAAAGAGAAGCAAGAACTTAACATATAAAAATATTGTATGCAACTCCCCAGACAACAAATGACATTAATTATACATACAAACTGTTTATATCTTTTCTGTTTTGTTTCTTAATAAGTAAGATTTTGAAGAAAACCTCTGTAAGACTTATAAAAACCCTGGTGTGGCCAAACTGACAAGAAAGTATGTTCCAGGAAAACATGACAATTGGCAGTCATTAACAGATACAGAATCAAGGCATTCTATCTCAATTTCAGTTGCACTACTGTTAATGCAACTTAACTCCATTAACTTTAATAGCTCCTAGTACAAATGAGATCAGAATATAACCACAAGATTTTGAAATATGAGAATAAAGGGATGATGCATATTCAGAACTTCTGGCTGGACTTAGCAAATGTTTAAAATTTCCATTATTTTGCTTTTAAAAACATCATTTTAATTTATAACTGATTAGCTGGATGTCAGAGTTAAACCCCACGGTCAAAAGAAACTGATTTCTAGCGCTTGCAAAAAGTAGATACGAAAGATGTGCAAATAGTGGAACTTTAAATGTCAGTGTTTCAGAAGTCAACACTAGCCTTTCTTCTAGTATGCTGACACACTGGCTTTCTGGGAAAAGGGCGATCAACACCACTGTGAAGGGCTTTAAAATAAAGAGGGGGGGGGAACATTTAGAAAGATGCTTGTAACTTCTGTGCTTGGTTTTAATATACAGGAAGAAGAAAAGTAAAAAAGTTAAAGCAATGGATAAAAGAGCGTGAGAAAACAGAATGGCTAGAAAAGAGAAAGAAAATACTGATACTGATGACAGCACTAGTTAGTAGGGGTATGCGAAAAGGGCCATATTTGATTCATATCTGGCCCGAATCGGGGACAGTGATTTGATTCGTTGATTTGGATCACTGTCCTGATTCAATTCGGCCTAATCAGAATCTGAAGATTCGATGCTGATTTGGAGAATCAGCGATTCAGCCACAGACAGCTTTAAATATTTTTTCTATATACCTTGAGGTACCAGGTGTGGCTCATGAACACTGCAATGGTGGGGCTGATGGAGTGTCCCACAGGAGCACGGATGGCCCCTCACATGCTCGGCGGTGAACCCGGAAGTGAACTGGAAGTACCTCTGGTCCACTTCTGGGTCTGCCACTGAGCATGAGGAGGAGTCCCCGCCTTCCTCGTGGCACCTCCGCTCAGTGATCGGCCATGGGGGGACACTGGGTACCCCCCTAGACCCAGGAGGCAGCAGTCACAGAGCCGGGGGCAGGGGTGCCCCATGTGCTCCGCGGTGGACCTGAAAGTGGACCACTAACTACTTCATTTGTCTGCTTTATCCCATGGTAACCTGTCTGCTCTACCCACTAAACTGGGGTAGAACTGATAGACAAAACAGCTAGGCAGACAGTCTGACATACAAAGTCTCTTCCCACCTTTTAAAGTGTAATTTGTTTAATCTGTTCATACTGTGTGTGTGATTTTTCCTTCTCAGTATATGGAAATTTAATACAAAAAGTGCTAATCTCAGGAATTACCAAAACTTCATTTATATGTTAGCTCATATTTCGTATAAAATCAAATTTTTAATGGTTAAGAAACACTCAAAAAATATATGGAAAACCGGTTAGTATTAAAATCCTAAATGCAAATGACCTAGCTGAGAAGGTATCATAGTGAAATATTTAGTACTTACTTGAGTATGCAGAATTCCCAGAGAAATCATTTCTCCCCATTACTTACTTTTTTTCCCTTACAGACTTTTAAAATAAATCTGGCTTTTATTTAAAAAAAAAAAAAATCCCATAAAACCAATTCCAACAATCTTAAAGGTAAATTAAAAACTTAATTTTTCTTTTTTTTATTTTAAACAAAAATGTGTGACTGCTACCTTTATATTTTACCTTTATTTGCTCTAGTGACATCACCATTCCAACATTTCTAATTGTGCGATAGACTCGTATGGCAAATTCCACCTCCATGTGATACAAGCAAGCTCTTGCAAGCTCATTCCAACCCGATTGGTTATTCAGAAGTTTGCAAACCTCCCATGCTTCAGAAAACCTATTCAGGGAGAAACACGGAGTTAAAATGATTGTACGGAGAATTATCTACTCGTTTTTTTTTTTTTTATATATATATAAACCTTAAGATAACTAATTTATCCTAAAGTGGACGTCACTTGGGGATTTGTGATATGCAGGTCACACAGGACTACTGGAGGATCCTATGGCAGGAAGAAGGGAAATTCACACAGATCTACTGGTTTACACTTTGTTCCAGGTGACCCCTTAACTCCGCTACAGCAAGTCATTGTTTCTAGGGCCTACTGTGGACCTTTTGACTACCTCTCCACTGTACTGGTTCTTGGTTGATTCACTAGACTGGGAACTAAGAGAATGATACACATCTTCAACCACTTTTGCGGGGAGATGTCATGGAACTCAGAACAGTTCTTGAAAAAAATTAGTTCTTTGCTTGCAATATAGAAAAATTAGTCCTGGATCATTTGTTATTGCTTAACCTATATGGACAGCCAATTACCTGGCCTGATAGTTCAATGTAACTTTATCAATAATCAGCACAACATTTTTAGAATGCTGTAGTGATCTACAGACAGAAAAGAAAACACTTAATTAACCACATATAATTAAAAAGTAGACCTACCTTTTCAGCATTAAAGTCTGAGGAAGCATTTGTTTCAGCTCATTAGGTCCACTGTCTTTCAAATTTCCAAGGAAACTATGAGTACTAAGAAAGATATTGTTTGTTTTCCCACTTTGAGTCTGACAGGTTAATTCTCCATTATACAACAGCAGTGGTTTATGGGAAAAAGGAACTTTGGTGCCACCTGCCAAAATAACTTTGGATCCTGTATTAGGAAAAAACAAAATGAAATTATTTAACAAGACCCTTATACTGCAGAATGTTTAGCAGGCAGTCAGTTTGAAAGGCTAGGAAATATAACACTGAAGGAGTTTTATTCTGAAAACTCAATGAACTTGTTCTTTTTATCTTTAGCATAATAGCAACACTATATATTAGTGTCAGGCAGAACTATATAAGATCTCTAATTTTGGTTTTCATTAGTTATGGTACATATTTGACTTTATTTAGCAAAATTAAAAGTAACTTTACATAAGCCTTGAATTGAGAGGCTTTAAGGTTTAGGCAAACATTAAAGATACAGTGAATGCCATATGGCGAGTGCTATTAAAGAATGGTTCTCCAATGGATCATAAACAAACATAAATTAAAGCACCATTTACTAGCAAGCATGTGGACTATATGACCAACTGGATGAATAATGGTAATTTTTATGACTCATCAGAAGGCCTGATTAAAATTCTGGCTAAAAAGAAAATGAAAAGGAAACATAAGTCTTGTTATTCGTTTTGAGCAAAGATGTGCCTATGTTACCAAAAAGAGAAAAAAAAACAATGCAACTGGGAGTGTGTAGACCAAAGACTAAAATAGGAAACAGGCAGATGAAGACTGAAATGTCTTGG
>NW_017729033.1:60185173-60192726 GCF_001723915.1 Gavialis gangeticus | reverse complement strand
GGGATGGTTTTTAGTCAGGGATGATCCTGCTTTGAGTAGGGGCCCAACTAGATGACCTTGTGAGGTCCCTTTCAGTCCTATTCTTTTGTGACTATGAGCCAAAAAAAATTTCTATGTATTCTCTTCTTTGTGGTTTTGTTTATGATTTATTCATACATGTGTGTACATATGGGCATTAGTACAGGTATATTTAGCATTTTTGAAGACATAAGAAGCAGCTTGGAATGGAGGATACTTCAGAATAAAGACAATAGATATAATTACATATACTTCTTCCTGATTTGCAATAAAATGCTCAAATAAATAGCTTCAACATGAGCTGGTGGCACCCACATATGTTTATTTGTCTGAATATGGAAAACAATGCAACTGGGAGTGTGTAGACCAAAGACTAAAATAGGAAACAGGCAGATGAAGACTGAAATGTCTTGGTGGAGTTGCGCAGGAAAACCTACACAGCAATTGCCTTCTATATGGCTAGTTACATTTACCAATAGTAATCCTTACTGTTCATTTCTATATGTACCCAAGTCAAGCGACTGTGTGTGTCTACATGAGACATTTACTGCAGAGTTGCCCAATTAGGTCCGTAGTAAACATCCCAGCATCTAAACATGTAGTATTATTAGGATGGCAAAAACTAATGAACACTGCTGTAGGTTAGTAGTTATAAAAACACAAGTACTATCCTATAGCAGAGTTTTTTACTCTGTAGCAACACGTGTAGATGCTGATAGGGCTGGCTGAGGCATGAAGGTGCTTCAGTGTGGAGGCTGCCTGTCAGCTAGCCTCACGCTGAACTACCCTCAAGCCCCGGCCAGCTCCTCCGGAGCACACTGAGCATCTTGGGATGGCAGACTGACCCCCACAAGCTTCCTGCCAGCTGGGGCTGCTCTGACCTAGCTCAGTGTGCTGTGGTCCCTGGCCCAAGTTCAAATGCGGCACCCAGGATCAATAAATTCTGGAACGATATGTGCCAAAGTTTATTGTTGAATGTTTAATTGCATGTGTAGATATGCCCAGTATGAATTAAATGGCAACGCTGAACATTATTGAAGAACCAGACATATTCTACATTTCAATTTACTATGAAATGTCAAATGGCTCACAGAATTAAAATATTTACAGTACCTTGTATAGTATCCTTATGAAAAACGTAAGTATACACTTTATCATCATCATAAGCAGCAAATACACCTTTATCTGTTGGCCAGTTTTCCCAGAGGACACCTTTAATAGTTGGTGCAAAATTTGGAATTTCATACACACCATCATTTACCTACAAAAAATAATAATATGAAATTATTTAAGAAACAGAAGGTGCATGTGACACACTGAATATTGCAATAGACTTACCACCTATCTCCAAAAAAATGTAATAAGAATAGAGTAGTTGACTGATGGGTGATAAAAATTACAAAAAAAGTGACAAATTTTCTTATGAGAAGCTGTGAATTGTAGAACAATTTAGAGAAGAGATAACTTGTGAAAACAGAATATTGAGAGGAAAACTGGATTCTCTTTTTTACTTTTCTTACAAGAGGAAAACAAGGGATCATGCAATTACATGGAAAGGTACAACATTTAAAACTGATACAAGAACATCCATTTTTTTAAAAAGTACATAACACAAAGGAGTGCCAAGGAATATAATAGGATTAAAGCACTAGATAATAACAAGGCTAATGGAAAAAATCTAGAGTTACTTTAGGAAGAATAAAACAATGTTAAGATATATAAAGTGTATAGCTCAATTACCAAATGCCTGGGATTAAGAAGAAATTTCCCGCATGGGCAGTCTACTCCATAATTATGTATTTTTGAACTTCCACTGAAAATTTTTCATACTTGCTACTACTGGAGACTGAACACTAGGTCATTAAAAAAATTGGTTTGATCCAATATGATGATTCAACCAACTAATAAATATTTATTCGGATAAAACACACTGTACAGGAGAACAGTTGACAGTGAACTCTGCTTGTAAATATAAACGCCTAGGATGCCCTGAATTGACTTACTGGGCAATAGACAAAGCCGTCACCTTTGTCATCAGTGAAAACCAATCTGGTTCCATTCGGGTCTGGAAAGATTTTTCTCACACTGACAGTATGCCGATATTCATTCACATACTTCCAGTCTTCAATGTAGAAATAATGAATAACACCAGTCTAATAATAAATAATAGAATAATCATAATAGTGGTTATAAATGAGTTACTGGACTATACATTCTCTGAGTGACCAATTTTGATGGAATGACTCTGTCACCCCTACTTCAATTTGTCCATTCCTTGGGTGCTGAGCATGGGGAATGTTGAAAGAAGATTATAATTTTTTATAACCTTCTTTTCCCTATTGGCAGCTATTCTGAGACAAGGCAAGAGAAGCACGAGCCTTTTCCCTGTAAGCATGTTCCTCACTGCAAAAAGGCAAAAATACTTTTTAATGCATTTTAGTAGAGCAAAGGAGCAGAACAGACTTTGTTTGTCTTCTGCTGAGCACTATCTGGAGCTACTTCTATGCACGAAGCACTATAAAAGTACTTCAAAATTTAGAAAAACCTAACACTTGGCATTTTTACCAAACTGATTAAAACCTTGTCCAGGAGCAGCATATGAGTACACAGTAAATTTTAAGAGGGAAAAGTTTCCCCATCTCAGTGTTCTGAAAGAAAAGTTTGCTGCATCCTTTGCAGTTCTGTAAACAGGGAAAACTGACTGTTTCTTTTGTGAGAGGAAATTACTCTGCATCTCAAGCTGACAATTCATCTCTGCATTTACAAAGCAGAGACATCTTTTAAAAATGTGTATAAATGAATGAATTGGTTATTTGTGATTCAGTGCATTTAAATAAATGCTATATTTTAACATGAGAAAATATTTTGGTGATCTTTTAAATTCATTTTATGTAGAGATTCTTTTAAATATACAAAATCACTAATTGTAAAACTATTACACATCCAATTGTTCAGCTGTGAATTCAGAACCCTAAAATCAGGAGTTGGCAACCCATGGGCTATAGGCCAAATCAGGATCATGGACATGGGCTTTCAGCAGCATTTCGTGCTGGGGTTGTGTGGGGGTTCTAGCCTAGGCTGGGTAAAAGCTCTGGCTGCCGGCAGCTTTCCCTTGCTGCTGCAGGGAAAAGTGCTAGTGGTGCCTTGGTCCTAGTGCCCAACCACTTGCCTCTGACCCCAACTAGGTCAATCCCCACCACAGCCTTAAAAGGTTGTTTACTGCTGCCTTAAATCTTTAGTAGCACCTCAGAAAAAAAGGGATAAATACCCAAGACTTTACTTAAAATGCTTACTTTGGATACAAATTTAAATGATTACACATCACTGTAATCTGCCAGTACTACTTTATTTCATGTAGGTATAAATAATGAAGGAAGTTGGCTGTAATTTTGTCCCCATTTGCTTAAACACGGTTAAACAGAATGTTTTCGGGGAGACTGCATATCAGAGCCTTACAAATTATGTCTATGATATAATGAACAAGTAAATCGAACAAGAAACTTATTGCATTAAAGAAGATATGAAACAGGAAACACACTTACATCTGTACCATAAATGAGAAAATCACCAGTTAAAGCATGACACAAGATTCGACATTTATCTTCAACTGCTGGGAAGAGTCGAGTCTCTCGCTCTTCTTGGGCATCCAAACCTTCACCTTCTATCTAAAGCATAAGGAGTAAAGGAAGCTGAACTGCACCATGCTTAATGAGATATTAATAGGTTTTGCTTAATGAGATATTAATAGGTTTTGTCTGTACAAAACTGACAGTGAATAAGATGAAACACTGGTTGCTACACGTAGCTCAGAATTGCCCTTTCACATATATTACTTACAAACCACTCCCCATTCCCCGCAAGTTCCCACAAGAGCATATACACCCAGCTTGTTGAATAGCCAAGAACAAAGAATTTTATTCTCAGTGACTGCTACTTGAATACAGAATGTATATTTTTTAAAAGTTCCCAGAAATTCAACTGTTTTCATGTTTTCTACTAAAGCTCTCTTTGGCTTCTGCCAACTGCATCTACTCAGCACCTAGCTTCTACTCTTATTCAAGATTATTATTATTTGACTTATTCAATTTCTTCCTCACTCTGCTACTACCTGAGTTCAGCTGAATTCTTGTATCTCAAAACCTTCAGTGTACTTACCATATGCAACTGGACTTTACCCTCAAAAAGTGCAGCAGCATAGTCAGAATTAAGACTCATACTGGCTACTGTCCCCAGGTACTCCATGTCTTTAAGTTTTTTTACACCTACCAAATTTAAGGAGGAAAAAGAGAGAGTTACCTATGTTCTTGTGTCTTTACTAGCCATCTGTATAACATATAATTGTCTAAAATGGTATGAGTCAGTACACACAGAAGGTGAGAAGGGGCTCCCTGCAGTAATGAGAGGTTATGAAGAAGTATTTTCGCCCTTAAGACTGCAAAGGATTACAGCAGGGGTGCTCAACCTCCAGCTCAGGGGTCCAAATGTGGCCAGCCAAACCACTGCATGTGGCCTATGTGCCTCCCTATAGATTCAGAAGTTTGGTAGCAGGGAAGTACTGGCCGCTTTTCCTGCTGCCAAATTCCCATGCCCCTTCTCCCAGCACAGCCAGATCGGGACCAAATCATGCCCCTTTCTCTCTGCTGCTGGGCAGGGGCTGGGCCACACCCCTTTCCCCAGGGGGCTGGGCCACACCTTCTTCCCCCTGCAGGGCTGGATTACCCCCTTCCCTCCATATGGATTGGTTGGGGCTGGGCCATACCCTCTTCCCCCTGCAGGGCTGGACCACCCCCTTCCCTCCACGGGGCTGGATTGGGGTTACGCCACACCCCTCTGCCAGCCCCCTCCACACAGCCAGGTAGGGCCTTGCCATATCAGCCCCAGGAGCTGAATCAAGCTGACTAAGCGAAAAGGTTGAGCACCCTGAGATTAGAGTTATCTCCTTCCAAGCAAAATCTCACTTGTTAATTTGACTAATGCTGGATTTTTTCCCATTTTTTGAGTAATTTTATTGACAAAAATTTCTAAATTGAGATGCATGGACACTTATAGCCACTACCTAAAAACAGGGGTAGCAGAATCTTCTCTATTCTCTCATAAATTATATTCTACATCTCTAGAGAACTGAGAGTAATTTAGTCATTAGTACTAATACATCTCTGGTAAAAATATCAGTATAGAATGGGGCTACTGACTAATGTCACAGAAGCAAAAAAAAAATCCTTCAGTTGGTAATAATTTGCAGTCAACAGCACAGGCTGGGTTTGATCTGATCATGACCCAAATAAAGAGGGCTTCCTATCTCATAACTAACCACTTAAACTGAATTTCTTTTTTGGCTGCTTCTACAATGCTTTGGTGCCAGGAGATTCAAGTATTGGAAATCCAATGTCCGCTCCTATATTTTGGTGTCCTGTTGACAGTTCCAGTGTTTGTTATTGATGATTACAATATTTAAACCCCACACCAGTTTTATAAAATAGCCATGTATTTAGCACATAGTGATGATGCTACTCCAAAATAAGAGAACTAAAGTTATACTTACTATCTTCTGCAAGTGAATAAAACCAAGCCCGATTGTTCATTCCAACTGCCAAATGACAGAGGCCGACAGCCACAAAGTTTGGCTCCACTTCAACAGAAACTGTGATTGGTAGCTCCTGCGTAAAATATTATAATAATATTCCTCATTTGTTATGTTATAATATTGCACTACTTATTTTTTTAGCTTTATTTAGATGCAATTTTTAAACAACTAGACTAGCGCACCTTTTCTACATGATTGGCTACAGTAACTTCAAGAAGAGAAGTGAGGTATGCAATCCGTGTGCTGTAAGAATCTCCCAGGATCGGAAGTTTTGTCAAGAAGACATGGAGGGATCCTCTTTGTGTAGACACTGCCAGCAACTGCCCATCATCTGTCCATGCCAGTTGATCTAGACCTAAAACATTGAAGAGCTTTTACAAAAATGTTTCTTGATTGTTACTGAAATCAAGAAAAAACTGTACTGTTTTAGACTGCAGTAGCATCAGAATTTGATAAGCCAATAAACATTTTTCCACATCCTTTTATTTAAGTAATTCATTAGTGAATATCAGAATGATGATAACAATACAAGTGATATTAGAATGATGATAACAATGCAAGTAATACAAATATTAGTATTTGTTTCATGGTAAATAGCACAACTCCACAATAAATGAATTAAACATTGAAACAAGACATAACAATGCCCAGCACCTGCTACTCCAGAGATACAGTCTTATCCTCAGTGCTGTGAAAGCCACATACACACACACTGCAAGTCAGGATGAGAACAGATTTGATATCTGCTCTTACCACAAGAACAAGCCACTCAAAAGCAAAACAAAGAACATAAAAATATGAATAAAATAAAATAAACATATTAACTTAATAATCTGAATACACTACAAATTCAGAAACAGCTCATAACATTGCCAAGCTGCTGGCATGGCTGTCTGAGCTCTCATGGTGCTCCGGACAGGTCCCCAAGGACTGGAAAAAGGCCAGCGTGGTGCCCATTTTTAAGAAGGGGAGAAGGGAGGAGCCAGGTAACTTTAGGCCAGTCAGTCTTACCTCTATCCCTGGGAAAATACTAGAAAAAATCATCAAAGAGCATATTTGTGAAAGTCCAGCAGGGGAAACGATGCTGAAAGGAAACCAGCACGGGTTCGTCACAGGTAGATCCTGCCTGACAAACCTTATAGCCTTTTATGACCAGGTCACACACTGCCTTGACACAGGAGTGGAGGCCAATGTCATCTACCTGGATTTTAGGAAGGCCTTCAACAGTTTCACAACCTATTCTTATAGAGCAGCTAACAGGCTCTGGAGTGGATGCCCACAGTCAGGTGGGTGGCTAACTGGCTTAGGGACTGCACCCAGAGAATGGTGGTTGACGGGTCATTCTCGGCCTGGAAGGAGGTGGGCAGTGGGGTCCTGCAGGGTTCGGTCCTTGGACCAGTGTTATTTAATATCTTCATCAGTGATTTGGATGAGGGTGTAGTGAGCACCCTCTCCAAGTTCGTGGATGATACCAAATTATGGGGCAAAGTACATTCACCAGAGGGCAGGGAGCAGTTACAGGCTGACCTGGACAGGTTAGATCAGTGGGTGGAACGTAATAGGATGCAATTCAACAAAGATAAATGTAAGGTACTCCACCTAGGAAGGAGGAATCCCCAGCACACCTATCGGTTGGGGGAAGTCCTCCTCAGCAGCTCAGAAACTGAGAGAGATCTTGGACTCAGAGTTGACTCCAAGATGAACATAAGCCGGCACAGTAACGAGGCCATTAACAAAGCCAATTGCACCTTGTCACGTATTAGCAGATGCATGACCAACAGATCGAGGGAGGTGATGCTCCCCCTCTATGCGGTATTGGTCAGGCCACAGTTGGAGTACTGTGTCCAGTTTTGGGCACCGTACTTCAAGAGGGACACAGAGGATCTGGAGAGGGTTCAGAAGAGGGCAACCTGCATTATTAGTGGTCTCCATGAAAGACCCTACAAGGAGC
>NW_017729033.1:60179581-60180173 GCF_001723915.1 Gavialis gangeticus | reverse complement strand
TACAAAAGATGGCTGAGGGGTGACCTTGTAGCCGCCTATAAATTTATCAGGGGAGGACAGCAGGGAATTGGGGATGTGCTGTTTACCAGATCACCCCAGGGAGTAACTAGGAATAATGCGTGCAAACTAGTGGAGAGTAGATTCAGGTTAGACATTAGGAAGAATTTTTTTTACAATAAGGTGGCCAGAGTCTGGAATGGGCTTCCAAGAGAGGTGGTCCTATCACCAAACTTGGAGGTCTTCAAGAGGAGGCTTGACAACTGACCGGCTGGGGTCGTCTGACCTCGGTCCTCTTTCCTACCAGGGGCAGGAGGTCGGACACGATGATCCATTGGGTCCCTTCCAACTCTATAATCTATGAATCTATGAAACAACTAGTCTGAAAAACAGTATTTTAAAATATTTTTCTAACAGGACTCAGGCAGGAGTCCTGTTACTTAGACAAAGTTGGGCACAACTGACCCAACAATGAACCCTGTCAGGTGGAAGAAATCACACACCCGAGACAGGATTGGGCGATTAGACCATGAAAACCAGCATAAAAGTCAGCGGCGGGAGTGACTGTTTGCCTTTGGGCACAAGACAAACGAGG
>NW_017729033.1:60177792-60179419 GCF_001723915.1 Gavialis gangeticus | reverse complement strand
CAGTACAAGGTCAAGCAGCGCTTTACCTCTTGTCGGCCCGTAGCCTTCCTGCGTCAGATAGAGGTCATCCACATGAGAGAAAGCTTTGCAACTGCTCTGATTTTGCCAAGCGCTCCTCCCATGAGATGTCTGGGTAGTTAAAGTCTCCCAGGACAACCATACACCGGGATTGTGTGGCCTCAGCCAATTCCCTGGCGAACTCCTGGTCAAGGTCTTGACTCTGGGTAGGGGGTCTGTAGTAGACCCCCACCATAGTATCCCCTGCACCGTATTCCCCACAGGTTTTAACCCAGAGGGTCTCAAGTCATCCACCGTGGGTGCCAATGTCAGCTTGCAGGGACATGTAGCTTTCCTTGACATAGAAAGCTACGCCCCCGCCCCTTTTGTCCACTCAATCCCTCCTGTACAGGGTATAGCTGTCTATACCCATGGTCCAGTCATGGGTGGAGTCCTACCAAGTCTCCATTATCCCAATGACATCATAGTTATTTGCATTTAGCAGGAGAACAAGTTCCTCCTGTTTATTACCCAGGCTCCTGGCATTTGTGTATAGGCATGCAAGTGTCCGCTTAGGGGCCCTTGCCTTGCCTGCATTTTGTTCCAGGGCTGAGGCTGGGGTGAGATCCCTTATGTGCCTTGGCCTGCTGGCTTTGCAAGGGCCACTCAGTGGGCCAGCAGTGGCAGTAGTCCCCCCATCACCCAGCGGGCTTAGTTTAAAGCCCGGTGGAGCAGGTCAGCCTGTCTAGCTGAGAAGAGCCTCCTCCACAGCTGAGAGAGGTGGAGGCCATCTCTTCCCAGCAGCTCACGGCCTCTCTCTCCAAAGAGTGGACTGTGGTCATGAAAGCCAAAGCCTCCCCGATGACACCAGCGCCACAGTCTTTGGTTGACTACCTGGATCCTCCTCTCGCTCCTCGGCCCGTAGCCTGAGACTGGGAGAATCAAAGAAAACACCACCTGTGCCCCAAGACCCTTTAGTCCTGCATCCAAATCCCTGTAGCGCCTCATGACCCGGCTAGGAGCACTCCGAGCCGTGTCATTGGTGCCCACATGGATGAGAAGCATGGGATAGAGGTCTGTGGGCTGGAGGAGTTTAGGGATCTTCTCCGCAATGTCACGGATGCAGGCCCCCAGGAAGCAGCAAACTTCCCGGGCTAAGGGGTCAGGGTGGCAGATTGTCCCCTCAGGACAAACACTTTGCGTTTGGTCTTGGGGAGAGTGGGGACGGTAGCTACAGTGTCCTCTGTGTTGCCTGCGGGAGCTGGCAACTCAGCAGGCTCTGCCCAGGATGCAAGAGGCTCGTACCTGTTGCAAAGCTGCAGCAGGGCAGCGGCCTTAGTGCAGCGGGCCCTGGGGCCCTTGACCACAACTGCGATTGTTTCTGGGGTTCGCTAATTACTACCAATGATTCATCCCAGGGGTCTCAGAAAAGGCGGATCCCTTAACAGAACTAATCAAAGGTTGTCGAAACCCGGTGCAGTGGAACCCAAAAGCACTTTGTGCCTTTGAACAAATGAAAGCAGCTCTGTGTCAACATCCAGTATTATATACGCCAGATTTTCAGAAGACATTCTACTTACAAACAGATGCTTCAGGAGTAGTGCTAGGGGCAATTTTCTTTCAAAAAGAG
>NW_017729033.1:60170056-60172792 GCF_001723915.1 Gavialis gangeticus | reverse complement strand
CCAGGATGCAAGAGGCTCGTACCTGTTGCAAAGCTGCAGCAGGGCAGCGGCCTTAGTGCAGCGGGCCCTGGGGCCCTTGACCACAACTGCGATTGTTTCTGGGGTTCGCTAATTACTACCAATGATTCATCCCAGGGGTCTCAGAAAAGGCGGATCCCTTAACAGAACTAATCAAAGGTTGTCGAAACCCGGTGCAGTGGAACCCAAAAGCACTTTGTGCCTTTGAACAAATGAAAGCAGCTCTGTGTCAACATCCAGTATTATATACGCCAGATTTTCAGAAGACATTCTACTTACAAACAGATGCTTCAGGAGTAGTGCTAGGGGCAATTTTCTTTCAAAAAGAGGAGGGTGAGGAAAGACCCATAGCTTTTGCCAGTAAGAAGCTAAACCCGGAGGAAACTCACTACTCTACAAATGAGCGAGAATGTTTAGCTATCCGGTGGGGAATAGACTTAATCTGTTGTCTCCTACAGAGGAAATTTGTGTTGATCACTGATCATGCTACCCTTCGCTGCTTGAGGACAGCCAAGCTGGATAATGCTAGGCTGATGAGGTGGTTCCTGGCTTTACAACATTTTTATTTTACAGTAAGGCATCATGCAGGGAGATGGAGCGGGAAAGTTGACTTCCTCTCTCACCCAGACAGCAAATAAGACAACACCAAAACTTACCTGTCAGAACTTAAACAAAGATGCCAGCTTTTGAAGAACTCTTTTGTTTCTTGTCTATTTGTTTTGTTTCTTCCTTTCTTGATGTTCATTTTTTCCTTTTTTCCCCTCTCTTGTTGCATTAGCGGTCGTCCCCTTAAGATTTCCAGGGTGCCCTTATTAGAGGGGGACTATTGAACTTAGGGGGGAAGTCAGGCAGGATTGACCCTACAATGAACCCTGTCAGGTGGAAGAAATCACACACCCAAGACAGGATCGGGTGATTAGCCCACGAAAACCAGCATAAAAGTCGGTGGCGGGAAGTGACTGTTTGCCTTCAGACACAAAAAGACGAATGAGGAAAGATGGAGACTTTAGAAGGGAAAGAAGCAGCCAGACCTGCGATCCAAAAGAACGCCAGAGGTACGGGACTCCTGGAACGGCAGGAGGTCAAATATAGAGGGAGATTGCCTCATGGAGAATCTTAGCTGCACTGGTGAGTGTGAGAAGATCCTGAGGCACCAGGAGGTGGATGCTGGGAATCGAGAGAGAGAGAGAGAGGGATAGTGCCCCTTGGATAAGGTGCAGGGTTGGGGTAGGAGTTAACCCCAAGCCCTGACCCCATTGGGACATTTAAACCTGAAAACGGAGAGACTGGCTGGGAGAGAGCAGCTGGAGATTGCTCCCAGCTAAAGACCCCGGTGGAGAGAGAGACGCAGGAAGTGCATACCGCTAATGAGCTAATTAGCGGCACAGACTGTTTGCAAAGTAGCTGCAAAGTATCCAGCTCGGAGATTTCTCATTTGTAACACTAGCTTCCCTCACCAAGGAAGTAATTGGCAAGATTGCTATAGCTGTATCACTTTTATTTTGGAAATAAACTAGCACTGTGAGCTTTAACACCAGGGTGGCACTTACCTATCCTAAACATCAAAGAATGCTGATCTCCTTTCTTTTCTTCCCAATCCAAGTCGTGGGAGGTGAGTACAGAGGAGAGACGAAGATAAGATTGCTTATCCCTCTCACAATTTTGTTAAAAAAAAAGTTAAGATGCAGCAAGTGCCCAATTTGCTCAATGAACACATCAAAACATATACGTGTCAGACAAGAGGGAGTGAACCATAATACTCATTTTCAGAAAGATTAATAAATACCAGGGGTGCACCGATAGAGTTTGAGGGCTGATACTGATAGCCAATATTTAAGGAGGCAAAGTGGCCAACACCAATCCGATATCTGATACAGCTGTCATCAGATGGTAAGTCTGGTGTGGTGAAAGGGGAGCGGGGAGAGAAGGCGTATGAAGGGGGGCAGATCAACGCCTCCCATGGTGAGGGAAGGGGCAGGGCAGGTGCTGTCCAGCTGGGGTGAGGGGTGCGTGGGATGGAGCCGCAGCTTGTGGGGTGGGGGCAACTCCTGCTGCTTGTACCCCAGGAGGGTGGGGGGAGGAGGGGGCAGGTGCACCCGGATCTGTGCACTGCAGGGTGGGCTGCCACTGTGAGGTGGAGCCAGAGCTGGCGTTGCTTGGGGCTTTACTTGCTAGGGCCTTGGCTTGGAACAGGCTCCAGTGGCACTGGGAGGAGGCTGCCGCCACCCCAAATTTTGCTGCAGCTCTAGCCCTAGCACCACACAGCCAGGTTCAGCCCCAGCTGAACATTTCTCCTCCACCCAAGTGCTGGGAAAAGCCACAGCTCTACCCTGCAGCTGCATCCCACCCCGTGCAGATCTGGGGCCATATGCAAGCAGTAGCAGGAGCTGCCCCCACCCCATGAGCCGTGGCTCCATCCTGTGACCCCCCTGCGCCCAGGCTGGGCAGCGCCTGCCCTTGTCCCTTCCCTCACCACGGGGGGGGGAAGCAGTGATCTGCCCCCCCGATGCCCCTCCTGACTTACCAGCTGGAGGCAGCTCTCCATGCTGCTGGCTCTGCTCCATGCTGCATGCAAGTGCAGAGCAGCATGGGCATTTATCGGCCAAAATTATCAGGCCGATATCTGATATAAACAATTTTCTTTGTATTAGTACCAATCTGATATCAGACCGATGTATTGGTGTACTTCTAATAAATACTCTTAATATTTACTGAATA
>NW_017729033.1:60164516-60165056 GCF_001723915.1 Gavialis gangeticus | reverse complement strand
CTGCATGCAAGTGCAGAGCAGCATGGGCATTTATCGGCCAAAATTATCAGGCCGATATCTGATATAAACAATTTTCTTTGTATTAGTACCAATCTGATATCAGACCGATGTATTGGTGTACTTCTAATAAATACTCTTAATATTTACTGAATATCAAAATTGTTTACGTGATAAGCGGCTTACATGATTTGACAAAATACATACTAGATTTAGAAACATTTTCATACCTTTATTTTCATCATCCAGGTTTATTATAGCATACATTTCTTTCAGCTCTGCCAGGTCACGGATCTTAATGCTAAAAAAAAATACAGTAACTTTTAGTTCTATTACTTTAATCATCATGAACTGAAAAATAGTCAAAGGAGACAGACTTACTATGGAAACAAAAAAACAAACAAAAAGTACTAAAAGGGACAATACAAAGCAGTGTAGGTTTCCCATTTGAAAACAGACACGATCAATCTAGCAGTGTTATTGTAGCAGTGATGGCCCAGGTATAGGACAGTTTCATAGTTTCATAGATTTAGGGTCGGAAGG
>NW_017729033.1:60153266-60164505 GCF_001723915.1 Gavialis gangeticus | reverse complement strand
TCTGAGTGCGACCCCTCAGCCAATCTGCAATCCAGAGGGTGGTGGTGGACAGAGATATTAGTAAAATTAAACGATATCTTCTATTGAACCAAACTGTGTATCTTGGCAGAAATAGGACACAACTTCTCAGTCTTCAACTGATCTTAGGATGAATATTGAGGTATGCACTCTGATATAACTTATACATATGACAATTATTATATATGATCTAGGCATCACCCCCTGGAGGCGGAGGGTAGACCAAGGTCACCTTCCAGGACAAGGGAGGACTCGGGGATCTCCCACATTGTCCAGCCAGGGGGTTGGACCGAGGTGGTCAGCGGCCCCAGGGCCAGCTGCACTGAGGTCCCTGCCCCTCTGTGGCTTGGCAACAGGTACGAACCTCTTGCAGCCCCAGTAGAGCCTGTAGAGTTGCCACCTCCTGCAGGCTCTCCTGCCCTCTGATCATGTGTGTGGCTTATAAGCTCAGCAGTACTATGCTTGCTAGCATCACAGCTAAAAGACTTGGAGGTTATGATTGACCACAAGATGAAACATGAGCCACCAATGTGATGTTGCAGCTGGTAAAGCAAACAAAACCCTGCATCCATAGATGCTTCTCAAGTAAATCTCAGGATGTCATCCTCCCGCTGTACTTGGCTTTGACAAGCTGCAGCTGGAGTACTGCATCCAATTCTGGGCTCCACAATTCAAAAAGTATGTGGAGAAGCTTGAGAGAGTCCAGAGGAAAGCCACACACATGATCAGAGGGCAAGAGAAAAGGCCTTATGATGACAGGCTGAAAGCCATGGGACTCTTCAGCCTGGAAAGGCTCAGGGATGACCTGGTGGCTGCTAATAAGTATGTAAGGGGTGTGCATCAGGATCTGGGGGAACGTCTGCTCACCAGAGCGCCCGAAGAAATAACAAGGACCAATGATCCTAAACTTCTCCATGACTGTTTTAGGCTGGACATAAGGAAAAGCTTCTTTACTGTCCAAGCCCCCAAGGCCTGGAATAAATTCCCTCCAGAAGTGGTGCAGGCACCTACTCTGGACTCATTCAAGAAACGTTTGGATGCTTACCTTGCTGGGATCCTTTGACCCTAGCTGACTTCCTGCCCCTGAGGCAGGGGGCTGGACCTGATGATCTTCAAGGTCCCTTCCAACCCTAGCGTCTATGAAATCTATGAAATATGAAGCCCCTCACACAGTCTCTCAGATAAAAAAAGGATCAAAAGGAGGTGATCTTTCATAAATGCCCAAGGGATTTCCAAGGTGTGTTGGAAATCTGAAGAGACAATAGAGCAGCTATATCTAGGTGGTGGGGATTGCCTAAGCAAGTTTTATATGTTGATTAGCTAACCTGTAACCAACACAAATTGCCAGGGTAGAGGCCACTGACACCAGATGAGTCTATGCAGCCCTGTAAAAGGAGCTGAGATTCTCGGCATGCTAAATGCTTTATAGATTTTACTATTGGCTAAGTAGTCAATTTTTGGCATGGGATAATAAAGAAATATCTGCCCACAATTTTTATAGTTCTGTATGAGCTTAAAAATTTGATATAGCTGAAGTTGAATGTTCCCCCCAAATTCCCAGTTACACCTGTATACCAGTCTGCATACCTGTATAGCTGGTGGCTGCTAATTTAGCTTCACTGATACAACAAGCATCTTTACACTTTTGCAACTCTAGCCATAATAAGGAGTTAGAGCTCTAGTACCAGAAGCAGCAAAGCTCTGTGTAGGTTGATGCACTCTGCTGGGAAGCCATCTTTGGTATCTCTATGCTGTACTACAATGGACATACTTTATCACTCTTTAGAAACTGACCTAGTTAAAACCAGTAGAACACCTAACTGAGGGTAAAGTTACACTTCTATAAAGTTCCTTATATGAAGGTAAATTAACCTATATTAGACTCCATCGGCCATGGCTAGACCAATTTCTGTATCTGAGCATGGGTATTTTCACACTATGCTGATATAATCCAATGTTATACAAAAACTTGTGAAACACATGTTTAGTGTTCAACAGACAGATCAAATTACGTAAGTAGCATCAGAGAGGAATTATTTGAACACTGTCTCCTACTGCTAATGAGAAGATTGTTGGGAAATGTGCATCTCACAGCAATTAAAATGTTTTGCTGATGCTTTAGTACTTAGGTATTGTGTCAACAAAAGAGCAAAAAATATCAAAAGTTATGATGAGTAAATGATAGTATTCGCTTTAAGTCACTTTCTATTTCAGAATTTTTTTGCATAACTAGTGTGACCTACCAGTTGTCTCCACATGAAGCAGCTTTATTTAGCGACTGTGATACTGCAATGCTGGTTAGATTATCCTTATGGTTGGAAGTTTGAAAGATCTCTTGACCAATCTCTCGAATGTGTGTAGAAATGACCACAAAGCAGCCACGAGAGAAGCCAATCATAATGTAGCCATCGCCATACCTATAACAAAAAGAACAACTAAGAAAGATGACTGGGAAGTAGACTTCACAAACAGCAGTGCAACATATAGGTCAGGATTTAAACTCCTCATGGAGAACACACAAAAAAACATTTTGTTCTTGGGCTGCAATGTGTGTTTTCCACAATGAGGTCATCATTGCAGGAAAAAAATAACCAAAATATACTTAGAATTAAAAAAAACCCTGTGCCACACAACATTTATAGACAAATATTCCTTGTTTTCAATATTATAATTGAACATTACTCATGGCTAGGAGTCAATCTAATATAGCATCACTGTCATACTAAGTCTCTTTAGGAGAGAAGCCTTCCAGATTCAGCTATATTAAAGCAAAATGGACATGGCCTTGTAAATCTGCATGTATATAATTGTATGAATATAAGAAACCCTCAAAAGCTTGCTGTGTATATTTGTAATTAGGCTGTTCATCTGTTTTTCATATTAAGGGCAACAATACAGGATTGTTATAACTCAGGAACCTTTCCTATGATTTTGTGTAACAGTATTTAGCATAGTTCACAGACTTGTTAGAACATAACAGGGACATGATGTGAGCACTTCTTCTATGGCTTTGAACTTGTGACCCCTGGGCTGTCAACCTCATGTCTTGGTGTCCATGCCACCCCAGCCCGCACATGCCCATAAGATAAGAAATAACAGCTAACACAATTCCCTAGAGATTCCAAGTGCTGGATACAGATGTTGGTGCTATGCTATCTGGATAGATGGAAGAAACTGCAATGTAACAACTAAAAGAGAAGGGAGGTAGCCACCAGCTTTTGAAGAATGCTCTCTAGGCCTTTTTTTCAAAAGAGGACTGCCTACCTACTGCATCCTCTTAATGTAACCTGCTCTCATCCCGAATAACAGTAATAATACAGAAAGACTGTCTCACCAGCTTCTCATCCAAACAGAAACCATGCTGCAAGGCCCCCAATTTCACTTACTTAGTAAGCATGCCCTTCTGGTAGTATGTGTGAACAAGTATAGCACCAAGTCTCTATTATTGCATTTAGACAATACTGCTCTTTAAGTAACAGGATTTTCAAATGAAAGTCATTATAGATGCCCTTAGTTAGAAAAGAATATCGTGTTAATAAAACATCTTGGTGCGACAGTGTTATACCGGTGTTAAAATAATTGCCCAAAGTGTTAAAAAATAAAACATGCATTAGGATATTATTGCTGGCTCACCATCTATAAGTCACAATGTTGCCATAACGCTGCTGAAATTCCAGATCAATTGGGTTATCAGGATCATTCAAATTAAAAAGAAACAACGTTTTCTTGCCCACAACCACACTTATCTGGCAATAGAAAAAAATGAAAACTCAAAATATGAATAGCATCATTGAGACACTTTTTTTAACTGGAAAAATATATACTTTCTACTTCCACTACTCTTTTACAATTCAGCTTAAGGTCCAAGACTACGGGTTACGTTTTATTTTAAAATTGTAAGTATAAAATGTTTTTTTGGATTGAGAACTGTCACCTCTATGGTGGAAGGAAAAAGTATCTCAAACCTATACACAGAACTACTTCTTGGGGGTGCAGGGATATAAACAAAACTTTTAAAGAAGTAACATTGCTGAATATATCAAATAATGCAATGATCCTAGTCACTTTTACAAATTCACAGCCTTAAAATTAGGAAGATCTACAATTTCAGATCAAATGCCTCTTATTTGGAGTAACCCCAGAGGTTTTGAACTTTGTCTCTAGGGAAAGAAAGGAACCATTTTCAGTGTGCTTACTTTTTTACATTCCACAGTGACCAAAGAAACAATACCACCAGACAAGACCAAAACACTTGTAAGAACAAGGGAGAATTTGTTGTAGAGTCATGCTTCGGGCTTATACATTAAAATAGACTCATAAGAACACTTTTTACAAGGGTCATTCAAAAAAGATTAGGACATCTGAAGTTAATATAGGAAATATAACTAATAACATAATTAGTTAGACTGTTCGAATGCCAGCACCAGAAAGATGAAGACTATGACTGCTGACTTTGCTGCCATATCATATGCCCCACAGTAATGTAAAGGTGTTACAGATATCCAATACAAGGAAGTTCTGTGACCTGTTTTTGGCTGCAGGGAGTATGATGGCAACAAATTCTTTCTGACGATTTTGGTCAGTCATTAAAACTGCACTTGTAACAGACTTAAGCAAAAGGATCATTGTGAAGAGAGAATGACTGCAACTTGCTCGGTGAAAATCTAAAGCTAGTAATTATTTCAGCAGCATTCCTGCTTTGAAATACTCCTCTACCATGAGGAAACTTGCCCACATAGTCACAGAAGCTATAAAAAGATGACTCTTGGAGCTGAGGTTCTCTCATCCCTTTAGTCCTGACCTTGCTTCAAATGACTTTTCAGTTCTCTAATATTACTGGGTTTTTGGTTAGCTGTGTTGGTCTAAGGACATACGCAGGCAAGGTTCTTAGAGTAAATGTGGTATCTTTTATTAGACCAACTGAGTAATTGGAAAAAAGTTCTTAGCAAGCTTTTGGGCGCAGCCACCCTTCTTCGGGGCACAGGAAGTCTCTGCTGTCCTGAGACTCCAAGAAATGAGAGAAGCTAAAAGTGTGGCAGGATGTCAGTGAGAATGTAAAAGGTAGAGATTAGAAAGACAAAAGGTAAAGCAGAGAGCGGAGAGGGAAGAGAAAAGGGGAAAAAAGGCCAAAGGGAAACCTTACAGAGGTAATAATACTGGGTAAGGAAGAGGCTCTTAATGAAAAAGGAAATAGTAGGAAATCAGGGAGACAAAGGGCAAAAAAATAGGTGAGGGGAGGAGAGAAAACGTGTGTGGGGGGAAGAATAATGTAAGAGGTCAGGTCAGAAAGGTACCTGTTGAATCAGATGTCAGGCAAGTTGTAATGTGTCATAAAAGCTATTGAGTCCATGATTTTTTGTATCCAGTACATTTATGAAGTTCATTCACTCATCAACGGAAGGTGTTTTGTAAGTTCCCTTGGATGATTAGAACCAAAAGATCGGAGAGGGTGCAGTTATCTTGCAAGAAGTGGGCACCCACAGGTAATTGGATATTCTTGTCTTTGATAGATTTTTGGTGTACGTTCATTCTGGTGTACAGTTGTTGTTTGGTTTCTCCAACATATTTTCCATCAGGGCATTTGGTGCACTGGATGAAATATATTACATGTCTGTAAGTGCAGCAATAAGATCCAGGAATGCTGATGGTTTTGTTGTGGGATGTATTTATAGTGGGTGTGGTGGAGATGGGTTGGCAGGTTTTGATGTCTTGTCCTGGCATTGTCTGGATCCATTCATTGTGGTTTTGGCCATAGGGAGTTTGCTTCTGGGGATGAGGTTAGTGAGATTCGGTGCTTGTTTGACGACTAGGATAGGTGGTCCCGGAATAGTGTTTTTAAGAGAGGGGTTTTCTTTTAGTATAGGTTACAATTGTTTGAGGATTTGCTGTGTAGGTTCCAGGGATAGGTGATATGTCATAAATAATGGTATGACATTTGGCAGCAAATCTTCATGTGGTGTCCAGGTGGCTCTTTCAAAAGTGCAATCTCTCTTTCTGGAGGAGTGTCCTGGTTGGCTGAAGGCCGTTTTGAGATTTGTGAAGAGGTGGTCATGGGTATTCCCTGCAAATTTGGTGGTATCAGAGAGCTTGGCTGTATCTCACAGCTTTCTTAGTGTGTTTAGGGTGATTGCTGGTTCTGTGTAGATATGTATGTTGGTCTGTGGGTTTCTTATATATGATAGTTTGAATTTTACTAGCTTGGATATTGATCATGGTGTCCAAAAAGGAAATGTTGGTGTTAAAGTGTTCAAGCAATAGTCTGATGGAGGGGTAATGATTGTTAAATTTTTGGTGGCAATCAGACTGCAGGGTTTCAGTCCAAATGATGAAGATGTCATTTATGTATCTCAGGTATAGTAAGGGTTTGATGGTGCAGTTCTTCAGGAAGTCTTCTTCTAGGTGGGCCATAAAAAGGTTGGCATAGTGTGGGGCCATTTTGGTGCCCACAGCCTGGAGGAAGTGTTAGTTGTTGAAACTGAAGTTGTTGTGTGTGAGGACGAAGTATAGGTATCCAGGCTGTAGCCATATTGGTCTAGAGGGAAAGGCAATCAGGACTCATAGTAGAGAGTTACATCTTTTATTATATCAACAAGATTTTTGCAAAAAAAATAACAATGTCAATTGCAAGCTTTTGGGCACAAACACCCTTCATCAGGCATTGGAGACAAGATTGTACAAGTTCTTCTGTGTAGAAACGAAAGTTCATAAGTATATGAGTTCAGTGATATCCTCAGGTCTGTACTCTGGACTGTAATCTCGTTCTTGTAGATATTTGAGGCAGGCTTGGATGCCATCCTGGTGTGGGATAGTGATCCTGGTGTATAGGCTAGTGACATCCATGGTAGTTAGGAGGGTATTGCTGGGAAAGTGATTTAGGTTTTTGAGTTTTTGTAGGAAGTCAGTTGTATCTTGGATGAAACTCGGTCTCTGGGTGACGAGTGGTTTTAAGATGGATTCGATGAAACCTGATATTTCTTCTGTTAGGGTTCCATGGTTTGAAATGATAGGTCTGCCAGGGGTACCTTGTTTGTGGATTTGAGAGAGCAGGTAAAAAGTTCCTGGATAGTGGAGGGATCAGGGTCTGAAGTTTTATTGTAGTTCCAATGGAAATGATGTAATGGTGGTTTTGAGGAGAAAAGGGGAGTACGATCTTCCTCTAGTTTTTTATAGTAGGTAGTGTCAGAGAGTTGTCTGTTGGCTTCTTCTATGTAGTCTTCATGGTTACATATAACTATAGCTCCTCCTTTATCTGCTGGTTTAATTACTATTTGGTGGTTGGATCTTAGAGATTCTATGGCCCTTATTTCTGGGTTGTTATAGTGGTGTTTGTGAGTATTTCATTGTTCATTCTTTCTCTGAACCAGTCGATGTAGCAATTGAGGTCTGAATTTTGCCCACTGTTAGCTGCCCAAGCTGAGGGGGTTTTTTTATTTTTCTGCATTGATTTTTCCATCGATGTTGTCACAGGATGAATTTGTGTTGAATTCCTTTTGGTTGTGGACATATTCCTTCAGAGGCATCAAAAAAAATTCTTTTAGCTCTCCACATTGTAGTATCTTATTTGGGTGTTTTTCTGGACCTAACTTAAGGCCTTTGGAGAGGACAGATTTTTCAGCTTTGGTTAAGTGTGTGTGTCAAGAGATTGATAATGTTAGAGCGTTGATTGATTTCTTCTGTTGTGCCGAGTATGATGTTGGAATGTTATACAGTATTGTTGGTGTTCTTCTGAGGATTGTTTTGTGGCTGGGAAAGTTATTCCTGTATTAATTGGTTCCATTTCTTCTTTTTGCATTGGATGGATGCTGTAATAAATCCTTCATACTCTTGCTGTATGTCTGGAAAGATCTGGATTCATATCTTGTAGCATGTGTTGATTTCCTTCTTGAGGTGATTTCTTTTGGAGTAGCGTATGTGAAGGAGATGGTTTCTAAGTTTTTCTGAAATTCCCCTGCAGAGATGTAAAGCCTATTTGGAGTTGTGTGTGGTGGTTAGAGGATTGTACATGTTCAGGCCTTTGGGAATGAGGTTGTGTTTCTTGCATAGGCTTAGAAAGTATATGTCTTTGTTGAGGTTAGCTTCTTTTTTCTTCATGTTGTGAAGTTTCCATTTCAGACGGAAAAATTTGGTATCTTCCACGTTGCTCATTTTTTGGTTGTAGCCGTGTTGGTCTAAGGCAAGGGTGGGCAATTATTTTGGGTGGAGGGCCACTTACTGAGTTTTGGCAAGCTGTCGAAGGCCACATCGATAGCCCTGCCAGGTGCCCCGTCCCTGGCCGCCATCTTGGGACCAGAAGTCCCACCCCTTGCCCCCAGAAATGCTCCTTTCAGCAAGGGGTTTTGCCATCTCAGAACCAGAAAAATACCAAATTTTATTCTAAAAACAAACATCTGCAACATTCATTAGTTTGATTTCAAAAAAATGTGTTGTCCTGATTTACGTGTGTTTGTGTAGTGTACATAGAGGTGATTGCACAACAACTTAAAATGAAGTCTTAGTCTTCTACATTGTGGGGGAGGATGGATAGGTGTGGGGGGGGTGTGGGGTGAGGGAGCATGTGGGTGTGTGGATATATAGGGTGTGGGTGGGTATGGGGTTTGTGGGGGCACATGGGGGGGGAAGCATGGCTGGGGTGTGTGTATGTGAGTCTGCATGGATGGCAGTGAAAGGGGGTGTGGGTGTATGTGTATGGTGGGGTGTGCTTGTGGTACTCACTCTATAAACACACACACACACACACCACTGCTTCCCTCACCACACACACACACTGCTTCCCTCACTGATCTCTCTCTCCCTCACTGCACAGACAAACACACACGCACACACACTGCCTCTCTCTCCCTCATTGCACAGACTGACGGATACACACACACAGTGTGCCTCTCACTACACACATGCAGACAACCACCCCCCTCCCACTTTTGGCCCTGGGGTACTGGCACAGCCCCACGGTCGGGCAATGCAGCCGGCTGCCACACAGACAGAAACAGCTGGTTGGGGGGTGGGGGGAGGGGCCAAACTGCCCTTGCTGGTGCATCCTCCTGGCTCCCCCCAGGTCCTACTTCCTCTGGCTCCTGTAATCTTTGACAGGCAGTGACAAGCAGATAAATCTTAATCTTTTAAATCTTTTAGGTGTCCCACAGGCCAGATAGAATGGCCTGGTAGGCTGAATCCAGCCTGTGGGCTGTACTTTGCCCACCCCTGATCTAAGGACTTAGGCAGGACATAGGCAATTTTACGTTCTCACTGGCATCCTGTTACACTTTTAGCTTCTCTCATTTCTTGGAGTCTCAGACCTGCAGAGACTCCCTATGCCTGAAGAAGGGTGACTACACCCAAAAGCTTGCTAAGACCTTTTTTCCAACTACTCAGTTGGTCTAATAAAATATATCACATCTACTCAAAGAACCTTGCCTGCCAGTTCTCTAATGGGAATCTAGGGATGAAGAAAATTCAAGTCCAAGGATGAGGTACAAATGGCAGTATAAGCATACTTTCAGGAGCAGTCTGAATATTCCTTTTCAAAAGGAATAAGAAACTGAGTCAGATGTTGGCAGAAGAGCATTTACAAGCAAAGGGACCACAAAGAAAGTGATCCAATGATCAATGTACTTAGGCTACAATAAAATGTGCTTTAGCAAGATGCCTTATTTTTGACTGACCCTTGTAAAGAAAATACTATTTTAAAATCCAATTCAATTCACATTATCTGCTAGCCCTTAATTTAAAAAGGAAGCACTTTTCCTTCTAATTTCTATTTTAGCAGTATTAGAATTAGAAAACAAAAAAAACAACCCTGTCTGACATAGCTGGTGCTTTCAAACAAACCAAAAATATGCCCTACTGTTGACACCCAAATCCATTCTGATGTATAACAAGAGCCATCTCAACATTCCAAGCATCCAACTTCTGAAAATTTGGATGTGCATGAATTCAGATATTTGGCCTATGCCAGTCTCTAGCTGTAACCTCCTAAAATGATTTGTTCTTAAATAGGAATACAACTAAAGGGTTACATGGCCAAAACGTTTAAGAATTACTATTATTTTAAACTCTTCTTCTAAAGATAGCATAACAATTAGTTTACATTTGTTTGAGGCTTTAAATTGTTGGGTTTTTTATTCAGATTATTGTTCCAAAAATGTCTAATCCTTTTAAGTAACATATATACATTAAATGTGGTGGACTCTTCTCTTTATATTTTGAACTGAGAGGTGCTAAATGGTGTTATGTACTGGTTTCTTATTGATTTCTTACTGTGCTTTCTCTGGTTGATATTCTTTCATCAGTCTTCATTGCTGAGAACTGCATATCACTGGGGTCTGATCTCACTGAAGTCTGCAAGAAGAAAATTCCCATTCAGAGATACAGAATTGATTTGTTATGAATTCCAAAGCCTTTTAAAAAGCCAAAGTAGAGATTCATCTTCACTCTCCATCAACAAAGGCCAGGCTGAAAAAGTAAGACTTCAGTCTGTCATTTAATGAAGTATCCAATGAACCCTTGTTACCACTATTTAAAAAAAAGTCAGTTCTATACATGATGTACATATATAGAAACAGTCTTTGCTCAGTGGGACTCTAATATGTGTATGCAAACACGTAGGAAACCTAGAAGATTCTAATGTTCTTGGAGGGAGGAACAGAATCAACATCAGCATCCAGTCCTCACCCCTGCCCTGGCCTATGCACATGGAGTAAAAGGCCTGAAGCAATCTAAAGGTACTTGTGGAGAGCACCTTTGGTGCCTGCCACTTTAAGGTTTGGAGCTGGCAGTAGAACAGCTGGCAGGTGTGTGCTAGCTTTGATGAGGTTACCACATGACCCCAGGAGGGCCCTGGGATTGGAGGAGAGGGCAGAAAAGCCTCCATTTTAACCCAGGACTTCAGAGATAGAGCAGCAATCTTTTGTTAGGGACTGGAAAGACAACTTTGGCTGAATGGCTGCTCAGGAACATCTTGGAAATAAGGGAGGAGCTACGGGGATTGCAGGAGGCTCCTGGGCCTGGGTATGACTGTAAACTGTGCCCTGCCAAGGACGGGTGGCCTGGTGGGACAGTCCCCCAGAAATGCCAGGCCAGTTACCGCCCTGGTGAAAGGTGAGGAGGGATGTCTGAAAATCCCAGCCCCTGCCTGCAGGTGGGTTATTAACATCAGAGGAGAGTTGAGAGGCAGTGGGGCTAGGCAAGTTCAGTGTTGTGGCCACCTGAGCACAGTGTTAGGGGC
>NW_017729033.1:60145504-60148266 GCF_001723915.1 Gavialis gangeticus | reverse complement strand
GGAGGGATGTCTGAAAATCCCAGCCCCTGCCTGCAGGTGGGTTATTAACATCAGAGGAGAGTTGAGAGGCAGTGGGGCTAGGCAAGTTCAGTGTTGTGGCCACCTGAGCACAGTGTTAGGGGCCTGGCATGGGAGTAGCCACCTGAGTCCCATAGGGTGAAAAACCACAGTGGCCCCAGTGAGGGGGAGAGAAGGAGAGAGAGAGAGAAGTGGTCCAGTGAGGGGACCGAGAGTAGGAAGCGTCCCAGGAGAGGGGCCAGTGCCTGAGTTCAGCCTTGAGTACAACATAAGGCCATGAGGCATGTAGAGTAAGGCCAGAGAAGGTGGCTCGAAGTGCTGCTTGTGCCCTCGGTTAGAATGCAAGTAGGTAAAGCCTGAAGTGCTGCATAGAGTAGGGACCAAGGTGCACCTGAAGGGCTGCGTAGAGTAAGGCAGGTTAAGGGTGGTCCAGGAGGCGGACAGTACATGAAAGGCCTGGTGAGAGCAGGTGGTGTACAGAGGTCCTTGTCAGCAAGACCTGCTAATGGACAGGCTCCCGCCTTAGAAACTTCTCTAATATTTGTTACCAGCAAGGCGTGGCAGGTGAGCTAGGTGGGTGGTTAGCCCAGGGACAGCTGGGAGGCTGACATTCTGACCTGGGCCTGAGATGGCCCCCTGTCACAGTACTACCTACAAGCCCTAACCCAGGGAGAGTTCTTTTAGCCAAACACTACAAAAGACTTGCATCAGGCTGCAATCCCAGCTCTTCCTTGCAAGTCCTAGTTTAGGGATGGCATGTCAGGGATAGGGGCCATACCATGCAGTCTCTGGTAATGCTGCAGCTTAAATTATGTGTAGGACCTCATTAGCTCCAGGAACAGCCAAGGGTCAGGGTGGCAGAAGACACCTAGTTTTCCTGTGTTGTAAGTTCTATACCAGTGATGCTCAACCTTTCCCCTGATAGGCCAGATGGACATTGCCCAGTTCATCCACAGACCAGATGTGGCCGACTGCCCTGATCTAGTGCCTGGGGTGGGCATGGTATGGCCTCATCTGGTTGTGCGGAGGGGGTCAGGAGAGGGGAGGAAGCCCAATGTGTGTTTGGGGGGGCAATCCCAAACCAGCCCTGTGAGGGGCAGGGAGGGGGAAAGGGGGCAAGGCCCAGCCCCAATTCCTTCATGGAAGGATGGGGTGGAGAAGGGGGGCCTGGCCCTAATTTGGCTGTGTTGGGAGTGGGGGCATGAGAATTAGGCAGTAGGGGAGGATGGCCAGTGTTCCACGTCACCAAATTTCTCAACCCACAGGGAGCCCACAGGCCAGATGCAATGGCTTGGCAGACTACATTTTGTCCTGCAGGCCACAGGTTGAGCAACCTTGTTCTACTCTATACTTCACAAAACCATAGACTCATAGAAATGTTGGGCTGGATGGGATCAGGTGTAAACCATTCCACCCATTTTGCCTTGCCTATTCTTAGAAACTCGGCAAATAATCCTCTCACATAACTTCGAGGCATAATGCCCAAACCATCAGACAGTGAACACAGACTCTCAAGTCAGCAGCACAAACCTGTATTTAACAGCTAAATTAGGTATCCTTATACAATGTTACCTGTCTTATAGTATCACCTTCCTGATTGCTAATAGTTATCGTTTTGTCTTCACTACCTAGTGCCAAGAGGTTTTCAGTACTCCAGCATCCACATGTGATCCGCTTGGTGTGTTTACCTGAAAAATAAAAATAAAACCCCCAGAATATACATACAAAGGACTTCAGGACAAGTAAGATGGTCATCCAATTCCTTATCTAGTCTGTGATTTTTACAATATAGCCTGACTAAAAAAACCTGTAATGAGATTTTAAAAAGCAATGTTTTTAGTTCTTCATAATAACCCCAGGAAGACTGTATTTGTATGCTATATGGGAACTTAAGGACCCTTATCTTTGCTTTTAATTTTGGGGGCATTTCATAGTTTCATAGTTTCTAGGGTCAGAAGGGACCTGAGCAGATCATCTAGTCCGACTAAAGCTGTAATTTTTTTTGCCTGAAGGAGACTTAGTGTACATTTAAGGACAGGGAAAAAAAGATAGTTTAGCAACATAAAATATCACCACAATCTTTTCTCGCTTAATTCAAGTTTTCCACATGGAAAACTTGGAATTCCCACTAAAGAATTCCAGAACAGGTTTACAAGCCAGTCCCTGTAAGAGCAGGGAACCAAAAGTAGGAGACAAGGGAACATACCAGAGTTACAAATATATATATTACTATATTTTCATGCACAAAAAATTGAGTAAAATTTTGTTCTTGGGTATATAGATCAAAACCCAAATGGACTTCAGTATGGAACATACCAAGAACAGGAATCTTTCGAGAAGTCTGACAGTTATAAATAAGTAAGTTTCCTTTAGTTGTTCCAACAGCGAGTAAGGTTCCAACTCTGGACCAAAGCAAGAAAGACATTGAGTCCCTGAAACACAGAAAAAATAAAATCTTTGACATGTCATCACACTGAGATTATTTTTAAACTTGAACATGGTTTTTAAGACAACTGTTTTATATTCACATGGAACTACATAAAGCAGAATTTTTTTATACGTGTTTTAGAGAAAGTTTACCAATTATGCTTAAGCATTCACAGAATAGCTACGAACTATGCCAAAAAGAAAAAGCATTGGTTTATTTTATGTACAGGCATATCTCATTTTATTGCGCTTTGCTTTATTGCGCTTTGCAGATAGCGCGTTTTTTACAAATTGAAGGTTTGTGGCAACCCTGTGTC
>NW_017729033.1:60140327-60145493 GCF_001723915.1 Gavialis gangeticus | reverse complement strand
GGAACCGAACCCGCAATATCTCTGAGGTATGCCTGTATATGTTTAGTGCTATCCATATGCTGGAAGCTTACACCTGTCCACAAGCATAGTTACCATACCTAAAATGGATATATGAGAGCAACGTTGGAAAAGATAATCCAAATAAATGATACTAAATATAATACAGTACTTTTATTAATTTTGTTGCATTTTAATAGTTTGCTTACTGATTACAGGGCTTCCAGTTCTTTCATTGACAAACTACTCAATGCAGTATGAAAGCTTACTAAAAAGCTATTCACACTTCAAATCTTTAATAAATTCAAGATAGGTTATGTTTTAGTTTCAAGAATTGTTACAAGAAATTTTCCTGTTTTTGAAAGTTAGTATTTTGCTATCTTTTTACTATTTCAAGCTCCTTCCAGCTAGGCCTGTCAATCTCTCACAGTACCCCAATGTCCTGATATTCTGCTGAATTTGTATTTGTTGTATTGTAGGCTCAAAGTAGTGAGATTGCAGTTAAGGAGGCACCAGAATTCTGTTTCAAAGGATCTATACAGTTTCCTGTAGATCACCCCTTACTTTATTTTAGGTGCCACAGGGAATGTGAAATGAACATCAGCTATTACTTAATGTGTGAAACTATCTCTGATGTGTATTTTGTGTTTGCGTTTGTTTTAGGAGCATTTTAAGGTTCTTCAGTGGCGCTGATCACTATTTCCACACTGTTAAAATGTTGTCCTCTACCACTGCCTGAGAACTAATATGAGACATCAGACAAATCAGCCATATATCCTCTACCCCCATCCAAGTAATTCATTTTCTGGGGAAGGAGAATTACTAAGTTGATTGCCACAGCACTCGCTGCCTTTAATAATGGATTTGCTTCATACATTATATAAAAACAGGTCACAGGAGGAACTGTAATGAAAGCCTACTGTGTTCTGATTAACACAGGCTATGCCCTTTTGGTTTTTTATGTAGTAAAGTCAAACCATTTATTTTAGATGAGTGACTGCTGGTTATTTAAAAATAAGATTACACAAACTGTTTAGGCATAATGTCCATTTACAAATCAGGCCTATGATTCAACATAGCTCCTTCAAAACAAAAACATTCTCAGGTTTTATAAGCATACTCAAAAATATCTTTGGGCCAAATCGACTTTATTCCATCAAGAATTGATGGTAATATTAAAGGCCAATATATTACTTGCTTTAAAGAACCCACACTGCTGAGAGGAATTTAATGTTCATGTGATAATTCAGAAATCTAGTTGTTTAAAAATATGCCTAGAGTTAATAGGATACAGATTAGCATGTGTACACTATAATACTAACCAGTATAAAACATAATTTGCCTAATAATTCACATGGTTTGTGAAATAATCAATCTTCCTTCAAACAGAAATGTAACTTTGATTAAGGACTATTGGCTTTAAAATACTGCTCAACATTACATTCATAAAACAGAGATACAAGAAGTGCCATGATATGGTGTATAATTTAAATAATCTGTAAATCTCATACATAGCTACAATACTTAAAGTCATCCTTTTAAAACTTACTGTTACATAAAAACTGGTTTTGTTTAAATTATAGTTTAAACTTAATTTCAGTTTCTTAGGTAATGTAGTACTGAGTGGTGCAATATTGAACTTCAAGACCATAGACATATTTATTCTTTAAACAGCAAACACCGACACACATATATGTGTGTATGTAACTGTGACCTTTCAATCATTTTTATGGTTCAGTTTAATGGTGAGCACAACTTTAATTAATAATAGTTTACCTTAATTTATTTATATGTAAATTACACACACTAAAGTGTGTTGTTTATGAATTCAATTAGACTGACTCCTTCACTGTGAGTCTCATTCATGCAATTAGATTTTAGAAAATGGTGTGAAATGCCTTTGAAGTACATTTTATCTGTTTTGCTATTAGCTGAAAAAGCAAAACAGGAAGAGTGAGAAACGAACTAACAAAAATATACAAATCAAGGATTTCTTAAGGAGGACTGTTAAGAGTCCATATCCTAACTGTAAATGCTGATACTTGTACATAAAGTAGGAACGAAGAAATTGAAAAAAGCCCTTAGCTTGTGACTGTGTAAATCAGAATCAAGCTTAAATGAGGAATCTAAGAAGGAAACCATTTTGTGTGTGGCTGATGAATACCTTGAACTTTCTGAGGTCCAAAGCCAGTCAACTCTCTTTTTTCTGGGATTAGAATGTAATTCAGAACTCTCTGCCCTCATACTGGTAAGGAAACTTTTCTATTACTCCTTGTAAGATAAACAACAGGACACAGAAGTGTAGAAAGCTTTGTGACAGTGGTCCTTGAGGAGGAACTGGGTTCGGAAGTACACATTTAGTGAAGTTAGAAAGAATGTGATGGTGTCTGTTATCCAATGGTTGACCTGTGATAATAAAGGACCTATGCCTGGAGTAGGTGAGTAAACATTACTAGTTCCAGATTCCTCAAGAGTGGCTCAAATATCTCAACAAGGGAAACCAGATTCCTGAAGCTATTCTGCATAACCACTACAGACAGCACCAAGTAGGAGGCCATATCTGTGGCCTTAAGAGCTGCTTGTAAGCTGTTTTTTTGCCACTGTTTGACTCCCTGCTCTTAAGGAAGTGAACTCTCTAACAACTATGCTAAACTTGCTTGCCCCCAACCCAAAAATAGTAGCTGGAGAACAACAGTGCCTGGAAGGTAGTAACTAGGTAGAAAGAAGACGACGCCTTATGATCAAATACATTACATCATGTTGGTTCAATTTTTGGTGTAGTTGCTTGCTATTGGCAGGACTTCTCATTAATGACCCTCATGATCAAAGGTGATGACACTGAATGGAACAGAACTCCAGTAATTCTTATAAAACTTAGGTTAGGTATGGGCTGGTGTTTGTCAGACTATTCTAGCAAGGTCCATTATCACCTCCTTTATTGGGAATACTACTTTCTCTGCAGCACCTCCACTCATTTGCAGGCTGATTCCTCAGCTTCCTTCATTGGGATCTGTACAGATATTTCCCAGTAGAGCTACACTGACATTGATAGGTAAAGCTCCTGTGGCCAAGATAACTGTGGCTTATAGCAGTGGTTTTCAACCTTTTTAGACTCGAGGCACGCCTCAAAAAGGCCAGCACTTAGCTTTCACTTGTTCTTTGATTATAGAAAAATAGCACAGCAATTCTATTTGCAAACAACTTAGAAAAACCACAGCAGGTCTAAACGTTTCTGACCTATGAATTCCTATTTTAAACCTCTAGATTTAGCTCATGGACTGTGTATAGGTGTCTGTACACCTAAAAGAGGATCATGGCAGCCTGGCTGAGATCACTGGCTTACAGGCTAGCCACTGAGCAAACAATCCTTTAGATTCCCTGTGGGACATGAAGGAAGGTGGAGGGAATACTTTTGAAGAGTATCTCTATGAGTAGAGGGCCTACTGATCTTGAGGAGGAGGCCAGCAAATTTTGTGGGCAGATCATGGGGCTGGCTACCATTTTGAGGGCTTATCATGGCGCGCTCTCACATGCCTCTGATTGGCCAATGGGCCCTGGTAGCCCCACCTCCCCACTGCTGATTGGTGGAGAGGGCTGTCTGTCATACAGCCCCACCCCTTGCTGCTGATTGCTAGAGATCTCAATCAGCAGGCAGCCCTCAGCCAATCTGCAGTGAGGGGTGGGGACAGCCATCATCTTGCCTGCTGGCAGTCTCCTTCCCCTCAACAGTCCTTCCAGCCATGCAGCCCACTGTCTTGCACTGGGGACCCAGCATTTTATTTTTAGTAAGTTTTTTTTCCCCTGCAGATTTTGTGGAGATGGCTGAATTTCGTGATTTCCGCAAAATATGTGAAGTCACAATTTGAGTAGTTCCCTATCTATGATCATTCAAACCCTAGCATCATATGAAACTATGGAAGCAGGTGAAAGAAACAGTGTTGTTGGTTTTCATGTTGAAAAGAATTATCTCAATTAACTGAGTGTCCTGGAACCACCAGTCCAGGTTTCTGCAGGTTAAATAAGTCTACCCATGCTACAGGTTGGCATGTAGCATAAAAGTGAGGTATTGTCATCATCTCCATTTGGTTCTCTGCTGGTTATGAACTGCTGCCACAGGATGCCAAGAGAGCCTCCAAAGAAGTTGGTACCACAGAGCTGAGCCCTGGGATGAGGAGGTGATTTTTGGCAGTACTATAAATAGCACTCCAGTACAGTGCTTTAGTGCCAAATCCTCAGTACCATTGTGTGTACATGCTTCTTTGGGAGCCACTCAAGGCCATGAAGTTCAAGTGTGCAGGTGGTATGGGGAAGATTTCCTATAGAAAGCATTCTTTGTAGGTGGGGAGGGGATGACATCTGCCCTTGATCTCATCCAGTAAGTATTTCTTATCCATTCTGGTTAGAATAGAAATAAACTAATTCCTAAAGTAAATTTTCAAATAGAACAAGGCATTTCTGGCAGTATGGACATGGAGAACAAGAAAATCCATCTCAGACCACTAAGCTAAAGCCTAATCAGCACACCAGGTGAACCATACTAGAAAGCCTCCAGTTTTAGGTGCACCAGGCATACATGTGCCAATAAAGTGCATACTACCTATATGCCTGTATTGGATAAAGGGATACAGGTCTTAGCCATGTTGGTCTACAGGCAGAAATATGCAGAACTCTTGGCAGAGGTGGTATCTTTTATTAGATCAACTAAATAGTTGTAACTTTTTTTTTTTATTTGCAAGCTTTCAGACTCATGCACCCTTCCTCAGGCAAAGGAGACTGCACACAGATTGTAACACTTCTCCCATTGGTGACGCGTACAGGGTGCACGTATACCCCCCCCGAGATTGGCCACTGTTGACGGTGCCTGCGGGGGGAGGGGGGGGGGTCAACCCCCCGCCACCACTGGTGGCGCCTATGGGCAGTCACCGATTGCTGCCAGCATTTGCGGGTGGTCACCAACTGCCAGTCAGCACTCGCCACCCTTCCCTATCCCCCGCTGCTGCCACTGCTGTGGCCACCTGCGGGAGCTCCCTGCTCACCACTGCCACTACCTGTGGGTGGCTGCCATGCCCCCCCAGCCTCCAGGGGACAAACGTCATTCATGATTTCTCCCAGGTAGAAAAGAAACCTCATAGTGCACAGAGGGATAAAAAGACGTTATAGATAGGTTCC
>NW_017729033.1:60133799-60135327 GCF_001723915.1 Gavialis gangeticus | reverse complement strand
CTTCCCTATCCCCCGCTGCTGCCACTGCTGTGGCCACCTGCGGGAGCTCCCTGCTCACCACTGCCACTACCTGTGGGTGGCTGCCATGCCCCCCCAGCCTCCAGGGGACAAACGTCATTCATGATTTCTCCCAGGTAGAAAAGAAACCTCATAGTGCACAGAGGGATAAAAAGACGTTATAGATAGGTTCCACTGGGTGGGAAAGTTCATTTTATGCAAATTAGGCTCAAATAAATGTTCAAGTAGCCTGTTTACCTTCTTGGTAAGATGTTTTCTATTGCACAGGACAGAGGTTGACGAAATGAATCTCCTGGCTGAGGCAGTTCTGTTGTGTGTTTTTGTTTTCAAAGTATGAAAATTCAGCTCAAAGAAAAGCCTGGATGGGGTACAGGTGGAATTCTCCAGATCTCTGGATGTTGGATTTTTGCTTCTTTTTTGTAAAAATTATGAAGTTTTCATTTCAAAGATGCTAACTGCAATCTATTGCATGTTTCAGGGATACAGGCCTTAGCAGGGTTAGTCTACAGGGAAAAATATGCAAAACTCTTGGCAGAGATTATATCTTGTATTAGACCAGCTAAATAGTTGCAAAAATTGTTTGAGCTGAATTTGCACACGGGGAAAACAAGCTTCACACAACAGAACTGCCTCAGCTAGGAAATTCAATCCATCAGCCTCTCTCTCCTGTGCAATAGAAAACATCTTACTAAGAAGAAAGAAAAAATTCAACACCTTGCTTGCCATCAGACAACTTGGAGGTAAACAGATTGTTTGAACTTTTACTGGAGTCTAATTTGCATAAAATGAAGTTTTCCAGCCAGGGGAACCTACCTATAACTTCTTTTTATTTTCCCGTGCACTATGAAGTTTCATTTCTACCTGGAAGAAATGTTACAATATGTGCATTCTACTTCATGGGTGCATGAACCTGAAAATTTGCAAATAAACATTTTATCTCCAACTATTTAGTTGGTCTAATAAAAAATATCACCTCTGCCAAGAGTTCTGCATGTGTATTGGATAAATGTACACTGTGTTTAACTACATAACACAATCCCATTTACCTGTATAGTAACTGGATGAGGAGCAGTGAAGCAGATTCAGCTATCAAAAGGCTACTACTAGAAGCTCTGAAATTTGACAGGAACTATTTAAGGCTGCTATCTCTTGTCATTTGAAAGGCTTCTGACAGCCTAATTGTGAAACTATTAGAAGCTCTGAAAATGACAGGAGTGAGTCACTCTCACAGATGCTAACACCACAGCACTGACACTACTGTGCATTTAATAAGCATTGCTTACACTTATGTCACTCAAGAGTCAGTGAGGATCTTGTGAGGGAACACCTGGAGGGACTGGATGTATTTAAATCAGCTGGTCCAAACAATCTCCACCCCAGAGTGCTGAGGGAATTAGCTGAGGTCATTGCAGGACCCCTGGCATGGCTGTACGAGCACTTGTGGTGCTCTGGTGTGGTGCCAGAGGACTGAAAGAGGGCCAATGTGGTTCCCATCTTCAAAAAGGGGAGG
>NW_017729033.1:60133087-60133332 GCF_001723915.1 Gavialis gangeticus | reverse complement strand
GCACCCAGGGAGTGGTGGTGGATGGGTCATTTTCGACCTGGAGGGATGTGGGCAGTGGGGTTCCGACAGGGCTCGGTCCTCGGGCCTGCACTGTTCAACAGATTCATTAGTGACTTGGACAAGGGGGTAAAAAGCACCCTGTTTAAAATTGCTGACAACACTAAGATGCGGGGGGATGTGGGCACACTAGAAGGGAGGAATAGGCTGCAATCGGACCTAGATAGGTTACAGGGGTGGGCGGATGA
>NW_017729033.1:60126423-60132955 GCF_001723915.1 Gavialis gangeticus | reverse complement strand
CTGGAACCAACTTCCAAGCGAAGTGTTGCTGGCTCCTACCCTGGGGGTCTTTAAGACAAGGCTAGATGAACACCTTGCTGGGGTCGTTTGACCCCAGTACATTTTCCTGCCAAGGCAGGGGGTCGGACTTGATGATCTGCTCAGGTCCCTTCTGACCCTAGCAACTATGAAACTATGAAACTAAGTGTGTACTCTGGATAAAAATATAGCCTTTTCAGTCTAGATGCTATAAACATAAATGGAGCACACTGAAATATAAGGTGCAGAGGGACAATCACTTGAAAGTGAATTGACTTTTTTTGGTTTGCTGGCAATTTCAAAAACTTAAAACATACATTTTCTGGGTCAACCCAAATAGACATTTTCCAGAATTCCCAGGAATTAAAAAAAAAAAAAACTTCCTCCAAGTAAGTGGCCGGACCATCAAGATACAGAGTTTCTTTCTGGCCCCATTTATATTTAACATATTTACTCAAATATAAGACTAGGGTTTTTTCCTCATTCAGCCTTTCATCTTAAAATGGAATATGGGCCAGGCAAGCAGCTGCAGTGGGTCTGGATGGGACCAGGATAGCTCCTGTGGCAGGTAGGGTGTGCATAAGAGAGCATGGGATGGGGGCATGTGATGTCAGGGGAGAAAGAAAGAAAGTGGTGGTGGGAGGATTATGGGGGAAGGGGGCATAAAGAAAGGGACATGTGGAGCAGAGGGAAATGGTGTGGGGGAAGGGAGTGCAGTGCTGGGAGAAGCTTGGGGGAAAGTATTCGTGATGCAAGGGGCGAACATGGGTAAGGAGTGCAGAGGGAAACATGGAGGAAGGAATGCATGGAGTATGGGAAAATGGCATGGGAAAAAGGGTGTATGACACGGCATGTAGGCCTGAAAAGCTGCCTTGGCATAACCGATGCCTTTTTTCTTCCCTTTGAACTGACACCATAAACTTTCAGCAAAAGAGGCAACTAAGCACAGGTCACATAAACAACTCCTGTAGGCAAAACAAAATATAGATATAGCTGTAGAATGTAAGAAAACATAGAATAGAGAAGCAAAACAAACCCAAAGATAGCTCAGTAGGTAAGAAGCAAAAGAAATAGATTGAGGGTGAAAGATTGATGGGGAAAAAACTGCGGTGAAAGGGAACTGGTAAGGATCTATGGCATGACCATATATGAAATATACAGAAAAGGGCTGTAAAAGGGTATAAAAGCCTAAGGAAACAAACAAGTATGGAGAGCTGTCACCAAGACAGAGTCAAAACTGCAACCCCCAGTGCCACGACGATCAGTAGAGCCATTGTTCACCCTTCAGAAGAACTGTGTGAGAATACATCTACAGACTGTTTGGGGTTTTGCTCAAGTAGTGGTATTGCTTATGTGTTCAATAAATTTGGATTTGAGACTGGAATGGGATCACCAATCATTTCATTATGTTCACACCACCCCTTAACCAAAATTAAATGTAATGGCAGGGTGAGAGGAAGGGAGACATAGGGAAGGGGTGTGTGGCGTGGGGGGAGCATGTAGGAACAGGTGGCAGGGGGCACTGGCAAAGGGATGCATGGAGTGATGGGAGTGCAGGGAAGGGGTGCAGGGAGGGTGTGCAGTGCAGGATAGAGTGCATGGAAAAGGGAGGTCGGTGCTGGAGGGAGCATGGGAAGAGCTCATGGTGCATTAGGGGAGCATGGGGAAAGAACACATGGAGCAAGGGGTGGGCAGGGAGAGCTCAGCTGCACGGGGAGGTAGTGGAGACACTGGGAGTGGGAGCTATGGGGAATTTTGGGGTGGCTATAGCCCAAGCTCCTCCCAGCACTGCCACTGCTCAGGGCACTCACCAAGCGAAAGGCAGCAGAGCAAAGCCCCCCATGCCCCTTTCCCCCTACTCCCCAGACTTACCAGACAGATGTTGCTCTCCATGCTGCCTGGCTGCATTCCTTGCTGTGTGCATTCTGCGACTGCACACATGCACACAGCATTTATCATTGACATTATCATCTACATCAGCCAAAAAAAGCCAATAGCCAACCATGTTAATTTTCCTTTTAGCAGTGCCAATCCGATATATTGGTGCACCTCTAATAGTAAGTAATTAAACAATGTGAAACAGCTTCAATAGAAAAGATTGACAAAATTGCCAAAGTACCCTCAGTGGCTAGGGGACTGCACTGAGAGTCTTTGTTTCAAATGAGAGAGAGAAGGGATTTGAACCTGGATCTTTCATATCACAGATAAGTGCCCTAAGCACTGAGCTACAGAGCACAGCATCACCTATTCTTCCTCCCTAATTTTGTGAATGGCATTTAGATCTCTAAGGAAATTAACCTGAAATGTTAAAGTGTTGTTTGAACAAGGTCATAAGCATAAAAACAATCCAGGCTAACTCAAAGCTGTTTTTTTTATGTAGCTAAATGATTCATGACCCACTATCCACCCACGCACCACACGTTGACGATCCAGCAGAAAACCACCACTGTCAGTGGACAACGATCAGGAAACATTTGTAGCAGAATGATTAGATAGGAGCACACCTTCACACTTTTCCCCAAAAGCTGCATTAAAAAAAGATATATTTGCAACAAACCCTAAAGATCAACAGATTAATTCAAGTTCCAAAGCTAAAGTGTGTTCAAGGAAAGCATTTTGGCAGCAGCTTCTGCTCTTTCAAACTGAACAAGACCCATGTTCCAGCTCCCAAGTTTGGCTATAGGGGGAGAGGTGCTCTCTCCAGTAGGCAAGTCTAAGGTCATTTAAGAGTATAATACTACAGTGAACTCCTGATATTAACTTTATAATTATAAAGATAATAACACTACCAAAGTTTCCTACCTCATGCCACTGTCCATCTGGCTTGTTTTGTTTGTGTTGGCATACCAAAAATAAATGGTACTAGATTTGTCAGCAATTATTGCTAGTGAGTCTCCATCTTTATCCCAGTCCATGGCAACACAGTTGCTTAAAAAGCACAAGGAAAAGAAAAAATAAATTTCACTAGGGATTTTAAAAGCTTATTTTTAAGGTACAAAATATCCAGAATTCTAGGCATTGTATACAAGGCCCCAGTCCCTGCTCCATCCCTTCTAAATGAAGCCAAGTGACAGGATGAGACATTCATTCTTTGCAAACCTGAATATCTATGTAGAAGCTGCAGCATTAGTACAAACTTCCGTTAGGCTTATGACCTCTTCCTCCTCCTTTTACCTTCACAAGTAGCCTACCATCCTAGTCCCTCCAAAGATTCTGGGGTTGGTGGGCCTCCAGCTATATCCCTTATACATAAAATATGGATAATTATGTCACTTAGCTATGTCCCATGAAAATATGGATATCACCAAACTATAGCACTTTTTAAAGCTACTCAGTGCAACCTGAAAACTCAGTACTAATTAATGTATGAGCTTAAGAAAGAGCCACACTGATGCAGAAAAAGGCTGTAGGTACAAGAAGATCCTAGAACTGACACAGGAACAGGGATATCATAATGTGTAGCAAAAGGAGACGAGCATTCTGGAGGTACCTGTACACTAAGATCATAAAAAAAAATCTCTGCATCTGAAGTAGGACTATTTTCCTTTCGTTGTAGAAAAGGATTCAGAGACTAAAGGACTGGGAGATACAGGGCAATGCACAAACCTTTGGAGATGCTAAAGGGGGAAGTGGCCACCTGGTGTACCTAAAGATACAGGAGTGGCAAAGCAGATTATCCACCCAGAAGCCTAGCTACATACCCGAAATTTAAAAAAAAAAAGAAAGGATGAATCCTGGGATAGGAGTGTCTGTATAAATGTCAGCCACTTGTATTCTGGCTGCAGTCAGGCTTGTTCGTATTGTTACACCAAGAGACTGTGAGCTTAGGCTCACACAGAAATTACGAGCCTCCCTCTATTATTGGAAGGAGGGCATAAATGCTAGCAAGTGATTCCAGGGGACAATAAACGAGAAAATAGGCACAGTAGTGTAGGCCATAAGTTAACAATAAGTGTTTCAAGTGGGTGTAATGAGCAGAATGCACTACCCAGCACCCACTGACTGCAGTCAGGCCTATCTGTTATACAATGGGGAAACAGTGGGCCAAGCACACTAAGACAATTATAGTTAGTAATTATGCATTTAGTTGCCTCTCTAAGTACTGTGGACAACTAATGAAATAATATGGAGGTCGCAGGTTCATCACAGTTGCTCCAACTGGCCGCAGGCAGGAAGCAGAAGTACAACAAAACTAGTCCTGAGTCTGGAAGAAGCCATTTATTATCTTCTATACTGTGATACTGGCATAATCTCTCAGCTATTGCTTTTTGATAAAAAAAGAAATGTAAAATATAGAAGAAAAAAAGGTTTTAAAATTGTTATAAGTGCATTGAGTAAGAAGCATGAAATCTCACTGCTTTACCAAACAAAATAAAATAAATGATATTTAAAAAAAATAAATTGAAATGAATATGAATTGTGCTCTTGCTCTCTATTCTAGGCAGGTTTTGTCTTGATAAAATAAAACAGCCTGGTGCAAAGATTACAGGTAGCACAAGACACCAATATACATCATTGGTACAGGAACATAGTATTTTTTGTGGTTCTTTTATTGTGAAATCAACCCTGCCTCATGGCCGCATCTTGATTCATATTCCTTATTTATATCATCATGTTATTAAAAAAAATGAATTCTTAAGAAACCACTCAAAACCCATCTCAATACTTACCCTGGTAGGTTAATTTCATTTCTCTTCTGACCATGACGATCAAAGATTTTTACAGTGTGATCAACACTAACAAAATTAAAAAAGGATTAGCAAATAAGGCAAACTAAATTTTTTTCTTTGTACATTTACAAGTATCAGTAAGAATGTTTTCCATTGATCTTTCATATCCCTGTGATCTGGTTCCCAAATTTAATCTATGAATATTTCCAGGGGTTGGGTCAGTACTTTGAGCTATTTTCACATCTAATAGCTACCGCTATTTGCACTTTTCAATGATTTCTATGTACACATAAACAATATTTAAAGATGTTATGCACTCAGTTGTCTCTCTCACATAGGCAACTTGTAGGGGAGGTGGGGGGGGGGGAGGGAGGCACGTGCCCTCGCTGACAGGGCTGTCCCTGCTGTTGACACCTCCGGTGGCTTTTGCAGGTGCTCACTGACCCCATCCCCACCGATGCCTCCTTCTGCAGGTGCTCGCCAGCCTGGTCCCCACTGCCGCCGCTAACTTCTGCAGGTACCCGCTTCAGACTCAAGAGGCACCAGTCACACATGCTCCCCAACTAAGAGAAGCTCATAATTCCCTTAGTGGACATGGCCCTTTGTTTCTCCATTGCACAAAAACTAGGTCTGACTGCAGCACAGTGGGTGGTGCGTTCTCCTCTATAGCCTTGAAACATTTACCATTAACCTATGACCCACCCTCCTGTTCCCATTTTCTCATTTCTTGTCCCCTGAAATTGCTTGTTAGCTTTTACTGCCTCTTTCCAATAACAGAGGGAGGCTCAGTTTTCTTACCCTGTTACTGCAAGAAAGTTTCCTAAAGTCTTCTGCCAGGTTAATTGCACTGGGGAACCAAGCAGAGACTTTTCTGAAAGAAAAAATACTCGCTGGCGGGGGTTGGGGAAAGGGAGGGCAAAAAGAGGAGAATTATGAATTTTAAAACAGCAAATGTTGAAAAAACAACATAGTAAAACATGTTAATAAAGGGTCCCACTACACATGCAGATAAAATGTGCAGTCGGATCTAATGTGAAATCCACACAGTTGTGCCTCCTGCCAGGCCACACAAGCGTGACAGGAAGTGTGACTGTGGGATCACACATCAGATCCTCTTGCTTACTGCTGGTGTAGGGGGGAGCCTGGGATCATGAGCCCAGGTTTCCTCTGCACCGGCTCCCACGGCTGTAAAGCCGCCAGGTGACACACAATGTGGGGCTCACAGAAGGGGCAGCTGCCCCCCCTGCCAGGTGGTGCAGAGAACGAGCCTCAGGAGGTGCGAGGCTAACAAAAGGGGGTGCTGCCACCGCTGCGAGCCCCACAGCCCATGAGACTTATGGGGCAGTCACCACTGTTAGTGGGACACCAGCAGATCCCCGCCTTTTCCGTCAGGGCGGTGCCAATCCCGCACATCGCGCCCGGGGCCAAACCGCGCAGCCGAAGCAGGAGACGCCGCTGGTGCCGGCAGCCCCGGGCGAGGGCACAGGAGCTGGGAGCGCCCCGCTGCAGCCTCCCCGCACCCGCCGCCTCACGGGGCAACCTCCGTAGCCCTGTTTCGGCCTCCCGGCGCGCGCAGTAACTGCCTCACCTTCATCTTCCCAGCCGGGCCTACGCCTGGCAATATCTCAAGTGCGCAAGCGCAACGCACTCCAGACTGGGGGGAGGACGCTTCGTCCAGATAACAGCGTCTCTGTTACCCTGGTAACGGCCGGGGGACTGAAGAGCCTGTTGCTGTCTAGGCCAATCAGACCGAGCGGGCATGGCCCAACCTGGAAATGCAATCTGAGTGTGATGACGCGTACTCCACAGTCGCTTCAGCAACTAGCTCCGCCCCCACGGGGGGG
>NW_017729033.1:60119744-60126174 GCF_001723915.1 Gavialis gangeticus | reverse complement strand
GCGCGCCCCCCGCCGGGGGGGGGGGGGGGGGGGCCGTCGCTGCGCCACTGGAGATCAGGGGCCGGGGCTGCCCGGAAGTGGGCAGTGGCCGGGGGGGAGGTATCGGCTCTATCCTTTGTGCTGCGCGCGGTCCCCTCATCGGGGGCGGGGCTTAGGAACGTCCGCGGCGCAGCCCGGTCCACCTGGGAGAGGTCGCAGACCTGGGGTCCTGCCTCACGTTACATACCTGATCCAACTCACAGGTGAACCCTGCAATCTGTTTAGACTGTGATACCTGCAAAGTTACTATTGTGCCATAAAAGTGTCCATCGCACTACAAAAAGAGCCAGCTCGCTACGAAATTAGTGCTTGAAAACGTGCAACGAGCTGGTTTCTATCCAGGTTTAACCAGAACACGTGGTAGGGCCCTTCATGACCAGAGCAAGGGCTGCGTGCACCAAAACACTTGTCTCAGCGTGCAGCCGTGTTTGGCTAAGGACATAGGCAGAATGCATGCAACAAAGCCATACCAACTTTACTACTCATTCCATCCAGAAACAGCACACACCAACTGCAGATCCTTCCACAGCCGGAGGAAGGGTATATATACCCAAAAGCTTCCAAAGATTTTTTCCAGCTGTTTTAGTTGGTTTAATAAAAGATACCAGATTTACCCAAAGAACCTTGACTGCCAAAAGCTCTTCTGACACCTCCAACGAGATTACTAGATGCGTATGGGAAGGGAAATATGCAGCAGGACTGAGGAAGTGATGGTATTGCTTCATATGGCATGGTCAAGTGAATTAGAGGATGCTAGTGCTAGGGTACATATACAGTACTTAGAAGCAGGGGTGGGTACCTTAATTCCAGTGGTTACCAGCTCACTATCAGGTGTAGCATCCCCTATTCTTTTCAAAATGGCAACATGGGGCTTTATCTAGAGTCTCTCCAATGAGCTTTAGTAACAGTGCCACCACTGCCACCCCTTGGGGTTTCGGTTTGGCACTTTGGCCAGTCTGAGCCCTGACACTGGTCACATGGACTCTGCAGAGCGTTTCGCCTTGGCATGGCATGGGGCAGGAACCAAAATAGGACCACAACTGACCATCTAGGGAGACTGAAAACAGGAGGCAACACTCAGCCTTGAGCTGGTAACCTGAGAGGCTTCAGCTCCTACCTCGGCCCCTCCAGCCACACAAATCAAGAGGCCAGACAAGCCTCCACACCCACAACACCAGCTGAGCCTGGTCACTAACAGCCAAGCATACCCCAGCAATTTCAGAAGGCAGGGGAAACAAAAAACTGGTAAAAAGAAAAAAAGATTAACACATCTTGGAACAGGGCCTTCTCTGCACAAAGAGGGGCCATGATTTGGCCCAAACTCCCTGCTTTTATCTGCCAGCCTCATGATGAGCCTCACAACTGCACCCGAGTGCTCAAGCCAGCTGCCTTCTGCCCTGCTGGAGCCTGACCCATTGGGGTTGCTCAAAAAATGAAAAAAACCCTCAAAAATAAAGTTACCCAACCAGCTGCAAAGGCCTCTGCCCACCAAATTAGGACTCTAAATCTCCAAACGCTCTGCTTTTCTCTGCCAGCCTCATCCTGAGCCTGGGAAATGCTTTCCAACCACCCAAGACACCTGCCTTCTTACCTGCTAGCACCTCAAGCTGCTGAGCTGCCCAAAAAGGAAGACAAAAATTTTTAAAAATTTTTTTTAAAGTCACCAGACCTTCTGAATGGGGGCCTCTGCCCACCAAAATGGGGACTCTAGGAGTCCCAAAGTATCTGCTTTTACCTGCCAGCCTCAGGCTGAGCCTCAGACATGCTTCCCAAGTGCCCAAGCTCCTTTTTATCATGTTGTTCCTGGTCCCTCTTGTCTGCGCGAAAAGGAGAAAAATCTGGAAAAAACGGAATTTGGCTGCACTTATTCACCCACCCCCATACACCTTTCCAGGGTATTAGGGAAGCCCCACTTCAATATTGGGGCTTGTCCTGCATGTTTGCAGGTCTGAGCCCTAGCACTGGTCATATGGAGTCAGGAGAGCTGAGGAATTCACAGTTGTCAAAAAAAATAAGGATAATTGACATATGTGGCATATTATAGCCAAAGGGAGATAAAATTTTAGTTTAATTTCCAATATCTGGGAAGATACACAGATTTTTTTTATAAAAATAAGTTTAACAACTTAAGTGTAGATGGTGATGGAAATGATGGCTTTTTTGTCACTGAAAGAAATTTTATTGGTTCAGTCACAAGCTGATCATGATCTCGCTGCTGATTCTTAAGATTGTAGATATAATCTCACTGAGTAATGGAGAGTCCCCTGGCCTAGATTTTCTTCCCCCAGATATCTTCAAGGAAGTTAGTGACTGGTGATGTCCAGTTTTACAAAATAAATAAATAATGATTTTAGAAGGCATTTATCCATAGTATTGGAATTAAGATATAATAGGTCACAATTTTCAAAAAAGTGTTAAGAAAGATCTTTCATTGTAATGTCATATGTGCATTCCAGTCAAAATATTTGGGAGGCATTTAGTTATTTTGTCTTCAAACATGGATTCTGAAAATAAAATTCTGTGAGAAAAGCAGTCGTTTTCTAAGAAGGCTATTCTTGCATGGACCAAGTGCTGCACTACTTGGCATCTAAATATGTAAAAAGACAAAATCATTTATACATTGCCTTCATAGATCAGAAGGGAGCTTTTGACATTGTAGGCGGATTAGAATAATGGAAGAAACTGATAATAAAATTAATGGATAAAGCTCTGTTGTAATTAATACTTACTATTCAAATACAGCATCTAGGATGCATTATAGGATAGGAGGTGTTCTATCCAGTGGTTTCCCAACTGAGGGGTATGAGAAGGATATTTGTTTGCTCCATTACTTTTTAATCTATTCTGGAATAATTTAAAACATATTATAAGGAGAAATCAATTCCATGTACCCACAATTTTGAATGATTCTATCCCCGTCTTGCTTTATGCAAATGACACATTATTAATGTCACAATCACAAACAGGCCTCCAAAGGTTTTTAGATGTTTTGCAGCAATATTTTGTCTCAAATAGTTTGGAAATCAACACAGATAAATCCAAGGTATTTTTGGGGTGGGAAAGAAAGGAGGAAATGAGTTTGTTTGTTTTTAGAAGTGATTTTTTTTCTTTTAAATACCATGGAATCTATTTTATTAAGATCTGAGCTGGAATACACAATGAAAATGTAAGCACTAGAACAAAACAAGCTTTGGGTGGAGTTTTATCCTTTATAATAAGCCTGATAAGAAGGGCAGTACTGGCAGCACTAAAGGTTTATAGATCTAAAATAGAGTCTGTTTTATTGTATGGAGCAGAATTATGGGGTGCTGACCCTAAGTTTCTTAAAAAAAATAAAATAAAAGATCTCTGTTTTTACAGTAGCTCTTATCTCTACTTAATTCTAGGATGGAATAGAGGAAAAGCAGGGAGAGGGGTCATGCACTCTTAAATAGTCTAATATGAGCATGTTAGCTTAATTAAGCATTCTAAAGTATTGGATGAAATACCTACCAGATACACCAAGAAGCACCTTTTAAAAAAACCCAACCCAACCCAACCCTTGTTTGGATGGTTAAATAACATTTATATTCTCTTCCAGACAAATAATGTGTCAGTAATTCTCAGAACATTTCCCAGACTATTTCCCCTATATGTAAAACAAGACAAATTTAAGAATGGAAGATGCCAGCCTGTAGACAGATATGCAGGCAGTGAGACATTCTCAGCTTTCTCCTTTTTTGGAATTCATAAAGCATTCCTATGGCCTAGAAACTTTGCTTTCTTCAATTCAAAACTACAAACAACAAGAGGCCATTATTATGCTGTGATTCACTCTAATGAGATCTGCAGTTCTCATGGGTAGGTGGTGTTGGATTCTGTATTCAGACAGAATATGTTCTTGTGGGAAGAATGACATGACCTAAATCACTATTTATAGTCTTGTTTGTTCTTCAAAGAAATAAGAGGAAAATGGGAGAATCATTAATGAAAAATTTTAAATAATGAGCTAATGAAGAAAAAGCAATTTGGCTTCTTTAATAACTCAGAGTCTGTTCTATATCCCCTAGGTACATTTGCACTTCTTGCACAAAGAATAAGGGCCAAAACCAAATAGAATACCTCTGTTTTATACTCACCTAGAACAAAATGGACAATAAGGTCATTCTTCTGTCATTATATACTATGTTTTATTTCAATTTTTTGTAAACTGGCAGAATGGAGGATCTTATGGCATGTTTTTAGCAACCATTATAAATTATAAATCAAATAAATGTTACTATATCACTTTTATTGTTCATGTTATTTGTATTGTTTTATCAAAAGCTATAAACAAACTCCTCCTCCTCCTCTAAGAGTGAAATCCTGATCCATATGAAGTCAGTGGGAATGCTTAAGCCTTCTGGGGTCTCTAGCTCTAAAAAAAATAGTTTGATTGTAAAAAGTCTCATATTTTACAGTTATATATTAAAATTTGTGGTATAAACTATAAAACAATCAGTCATCATTTTTCATAGTTATATATGGTATATTTAATCTGCATAGCTTGATGAGATGTTTTAAAAATGCAGGATATGCAGGGCATAGATAAGCTGCTAAAATACTCTGTAGATTTCTTCTAGGCTCCACAGAACAGCAGGAGGGAGGACCAGTGGAATCTAAGGGAGTTTACACATGTACTCTGGGGTGCGAAGGAGGGTGCTTTAATTAGAGTAGCTCCAAGAACTGCTTTAATTAAAGCACCCAGCGCATCACAGGTATCAGTGTCCCTGTGCTGAAAGATGGTGGATGGGGCACTTTAACAAAAGCTCATTGTTAAAGTGCCCCCACTGCCATTTTTCAGCATGGGGACGCTGACTGATTCATGTGATACTGGAGTCTGCTGGCGTGCAGTAGACAGGTGCAGACAAAAATCATTTAACAGTAAAGGGACAAACTACTTTAAGATCACTATACAAGCAATGGCAGATGTGAAGAATGTATTATAAATATTTGATAGAAATCTAACAGGATGAACTTTAAAAACAGTAAAAACACCTGAAATAACTCTTTGAATTTACCAATGATAGTACTGAAGATTGCAGGGAGCACAGTGGTTACAGCATCCCGCTGCAGCTCTGGAGGTACGAGTTCAAGCTCTGCTCAGAATGTGTCTGTAACAGGGGCTCAGGCAGAACCCCTGCTACTGGGGAAACCTGGGGCAAGGGTGATTAAGAAAACTAAGACACAGCAGTGGGGGGGATTGGCACACCAAGCGAGGATTACGGTAATCATGGCCACTGCTACACATAAAGGGTGAGGCTAGAAATCAAGTGGTTGCCCTCAGGGCGCTGGAGTGAAGGACAGCAGTTGCTCTGGAGCCCATGGAGCAAGAAAGATCCCGCAGGCAAGGCTAGCAAGTTGGATGTTGGACCAGTGAGACAAGGGATACTTACCTCGGGGGCGGTGGCCGGTGGTCAGCTGGCGGGATCCCAGGGAGGTTGAGAACGCTGTTACCTCTCAGCTTCATGTTCTTGGGAAACCCTGGCACAGGATGTAGCCTGTCTGACTCACAAAGAACTAACCTATCTAATGACGTAGCTAACCTATTTAATGACTTCTTTGCCTCCACTTTCCTGAGCAGGGACCACATCAGCCCCCCACACTGGGCCTCCCTCAGGCCCCAGGAGAGGTGCACCTAGGCTAAGGGTCAGTGAAGCTCTAGTCAGGGAACTTCTGGAGGGACTGGACATATTTAAATCAGCTGATCCGGACGATCTCCACCCCAGAGTGCTGAGGGAATTAGCTGAGGTCATTGCGGGACCCCTGGCACGGCTTTATGAGCACTCGTGGTGCTCTGGTGTGGTGCCAGAGGACTGGAAGAGGGCCTATGTGGTTACCATCTTCAAAAAGGGGAGGGAGGAGACCCGGGGAACTATAAGCCAGTTACCTCAATCCTGGGCAAGCTTTTTGAAAGAATTATTCTGGCATATGTCCACGAGGGGCCAGCAGGGGAGATTATCCTTCGGGGCAACCAACACAGGCTCATTAGAGGCAGGTCCTGTCAGACCAACCTGGTGGCCTTCTACGACCAGGTCACCAAATCCTTAGATGCAGGGGTAGCAGTGGACATAGTCTTCCTGGACTTCTGGAGGGCCTTCAACGCTGTCTCTCACCCTGTTCTCATTAAAAAAAACTGGGGGGCTGTGGTGTCGACACCTACACTGTCAAATGGGTCGCCAACTGGCTGGAGGGCAGAGAGTGGTGGTGGATGGGTCATTTTCGACCTGGAGGGATGTGAGCAGTGGGGTTCTGCAGGGCTCGGTCCTCGGGCTCACACTGTTCAACAGCTTCATCAGTGACTTGGACAAGGGGGTAAAAAGCACCCTGTTCAAATTTGCTGATGACACTAAGATGTGGGGGGATGTGGGCA
>NW_017729033.1:60119115-60119418 GCF_001723915.1 Gavialis gangeticus | reverse complement strand
TGGCTCCCACCCCGGGGGTCTTTAAGAGAAGGCTAGACGAACACCTTGCTGGGGTCATTTGACCCCAGTACTCTTTCCTGCCATGGCAGGGGGTCGGACTTGATGATCTGCTCAGGTCCCTTCCAACCCTACCAACTGTGAAACTCTCCCCCTCCTTAGCTCTGCCTGAACAAGAACTGATTACAGGAAGGAATTACAGAAGACAAAGAAGATGCAGTGGGAGACGCACTTAAAGCCCTCTAGAAAAGGGTGACAAGAGTGAAGCAAGTCCCCTGGTCTCATTTGCATCTGAGATGGAACCAG
>NW_017729033.1:60118194-60119104 GCF_001723915.1 Gavialis gangeticus | reverse complement strand
AACCTGACTTTTGCTAATCAAACTCAAGGTAGACTTCCCCAAAACCCTAATTGAACCTATGTAATATTGTAACTGTTTAGTTGTCTCTCTCTTGCATTTCTATTATTATTGGTATCATCATAACTTCATATATCTGGCAATAAATAACTTTTATGATCAAGTTGGTTGCTATACTTTTTCTATGAACTTCATCTACTCTTTCTTCCTCTCAACCTCCCCAGTTGCTCAGCAGCAACACTTCTTTTACCTATACCAAAGATTGCTGTAATGCCCAAAACCACAGTCTGCTGATCAAGGGAAACAGTTACTACTACTGTCCTACTTGGACAGTTAGGGCAAAAGATTGGGATGTGCTGAGCTTGAGACGCATAAGGGGATCAGCTTGTACAGGTTGATTGACCCAGTTTGGCTCAGATGTGCCCTAATGAACTGAATATTGGCTTATGAGGGTGTCAACTGGACACCCAGCTGGATTCAGAGGTATTGTGTTTATCTGTGTGCCTGTGTCTGACTGCATTGTTGTTACCTTAATGAACAACATATATATATCTTAATATATATCTTGACTTCAAAAAAGCCTGTGATCTGGTATCCCATGATCACCTCTTGGTGAAACTAGCCAAATGTGGCCTTGGGTCCACCGTGATCCACTGGCTGGGAAATTGGCTCCATGGTCGGACCCAGAGGGTAGTAATTAATTGAAGTGACTCATCATGATGTCCTGTGACCAGTGGGGTCCCCCAAGGCTCTGTCTTTGGACCCATATTATTCAACATCTTCATTAATGATGTGGACATTGGAGTCAGGAGCGGACTGGCCAAGTTCGCTGATGACACCAAACTTTGGGGCAAAGCATCCACACCAGAAGACAGGCGGGTGATCCAGGCTGACCTGGACAGGATCAGCAAAT
>NW_017729033.1:60113503-60117499 GCF_001723915.1 Gavialis gangeticus | reverse complement strand
AACACAAGCAGCACATTGACAGAATTACAGAGACCCCTAGAAACGTACCCCTAATAAATGAGCACACCCCAAAGTGACAGGCAAATCTGGTAACAATGCAGCCCTCAGAGACTGAGCTCCAAGAAACAACCAGCTCTCAAACAAAGCGGCGGAGAGACAGCTGTGATCGAGAAGGGAGCTACAGGGAATCTCACTCAGGGCACAGGAGCTGATGAGTGGCTGGCAAGACCCCGGGAAGGCTGGGGAATCAGACCCCAGAGGAGGATCCCCAGGGACAACTGGATCTCAGTGAGAGCAGCAGAGAGGCAGCCGCAACCGGCAGCAGGGAGGCTGCAATCAACTAAGTGGTGATATAGCTGCTTCCATGTTAATGAGGCAATTAGCTACATTGTATCCACTTCAATAAAGATAGGCACTTGGTGAAACTTGCACCCCGGTGGTCTGGTGTTTCTCACCCTCTCCCCTCGGGGATTAAGATCTAAATCTTTTTACCATCTTCTTAATCATGGCAGGCAAGTCCTGGGGAAAAGAGGGGATGTACAGCTGACCCACTTCTACAGTGTCAAAGGCAGCCCCCAGCTGACAAAACTATAGAAGGCAGCCCCCAGCTGACACAAACTGTAGTTATTTGGATGGGGAGGAAGGAGGAGCCAGATACAAAACTAGCCACATCATTCCCTTGTGTGCTTTTGGCTACAATATGCCTGAAACACACTAGTCCAGCTTGGAAGTACCTTTGGCTTGACTGCAGAGTGCACAAAAATAATGGACCAGGCCAAAAAGTGGAATAAAAAAACCCTCAGTATTCAATTTATACTAAACAATGATTCCCAGTAGTCACTGAAAGATAAATTAATGAATCACACCATACAGATTTCATCACAAAGTTTTACTGTTCCATAATTTCTTTTAAAACAATAAATACTTAACTGAAAGAATTAACATTCACATTTGTATTTAAAAATTACAAATTTACAAAGACTTTGGGTATCAGACACATTAAACTTACTTTCAAAGACATTCAGTGAGTCACATCTTCATATTTTCCATTACAAAGAAACACAATATACTATTTGAAAACGTAAGAAACAAGGCACAGAAAAGCAAATACAAAAAAAGACTTTCAGAGAACATTTGGAGCACCCAAGCAATTCTAATCAAATGTAACACTCAATCCCAAAAGGCAAATTCTAAAGTATTTAAAAAAAAATTAAAAATATAGATATTAAGTAATGTAACTAATTGGGTCTGATCTTGTGAGGCACTGTTAGTGTCGTACAAGATGCTGAACATCCTCTGCTGGAGGGCACTTAGTGACTTGCAGGACTGAGGCCCATTCTTCGCTGAAGTAACTTTACAGGGAGAAAAAAAACCCAGAACACCACCACCACAAGTGTTTCCATACACTTTATAAAACTATGTTTCAAATTAGTGCAAATTCCCATTTCAAAACATTTAAAGAAAAACATGTCTTCTTTAATCTTAATACAATGGAATGCTCAGGAGTTCCCAAAGTGCTCTTATTAAATGTCTACAGGGTCCCTTTTAGTCACAATTCAGAAATCTTTAGTTAACATATTTTTAAAGAAAAATCCACAACAAGGAATTGTAATCAAGTAAATAAGATTAAATGGAATTAAGTGGAGAGAAATTTATGACACTGCATGTTACATAAACTCTTTAAAAATCCAGAGAGTGCACTGAATACTGCAAAGCTCCTGCAGAAAATATTTAAATAGCAGATTTTAGCATAATAAAACAATATTTAAAATAAGGCTTTGGTTAAATAAAAAAGGTTGCTGACCTTTAGTTATGGTGAAAAAGTGCAATATAGTCACTAAATGTATACCTTCATTTCCAAGGCAAATGTTATTTTATGCCTGCCATTTAAAACTGGTTTGCATTGGTTTGTAAGTCTGTATTGTTAAAAATAGCATTTTAGACACCTTCATTACAGGCAAATTGAGTATCTAGCGCCTAATCCTGCAAACTGTTTCATCTGGAGTAGGCCCATTAAAATCAAGAGACTACTTTGTGAATAGAGATGCTGCTCTGCATGTGTTCAGGTTCAGATCCTTAATCTGTAACACTCAATTATTTTAGACTCAGTTTCTTAGTATTTTCTAATAAAGTACCTGCTGGCAGCCAGCTGGCTGCAGCTGATAATCTTTCAAATAAAGTTCTTACACACACAGTAATTATTTTTTTTAAAAGTGCTTAATATTGGTCCATTAGAACAATGCTTATATGGGATAGCTTAAGACCAAACAGTTGACTCTGTAGAAGGTAGTAGGTACACTGTACCTCATGTGCAGTGATAATTTTTAATTCACTAGTACTGAGTCTATGGAGAACAGTATCTTCCTATAGAAAATAATTAGAGTTTTACAGTTACAACACATGCTCCAGCTCTTCCTAGGCACAGTGGTGCAACCTATAAGAAAAACACAAATAATTCAGTATGTTTATCAGTAATAACTAACTTGTTTTCAGCAAATTGACAGTTTTAAGCAAATGACAAGTCCAGAGACAGGAAAATAAAAGGTGGCTGTACCAACAGAAATTCAGCTGAGACTGCTGAAGCAGGACAGTAGCCCTGAGTTTACAAAACATTACTCAGCCACCTCCACCTAGACACTGAGGATGTCACCAGGTCTTCAGCCACTCAAAGATGCTTTTAACAGGCATTGTCCTGTTGTTCAAGTGACAGTTGAACAGCATTTTCCACTGATCAAGGATCCCTGTGTAAGACTTAATAAGCCATAGCTACAAAAGGTAAAGTAGGGTTAATGCGTTTCAGCAAGGAAATCATTACACAATTGATCTCTAAGTAGGGTAACCACATTTCCTGTTTTTGCTAGGATAGTCCTGTTTTAAACACCTCTCCTGGGGCATCCAGTCAGTTTCTTCAAATAAACATTTTTGTGCTGTTTTTTGAAGTTCATTTGAAAAAAAACCACCAAGATGCCTGAGACAGATGTCTCATAACATTTTCTTCTACTACTTCCCACCTCCCACTCACCAGCACACACTGCTCTGAACTCACTCCTCTTCCCAAGACTGGAGCTCAGAAACAGCCAAGTGGACTGGAAAGGAGGATGGAGGGAGACCTTACTCATTGCCAGGGCTTGTCTTTTGGTAGTCTGCTGGGCTGCAAAGGTCTATTAAGTGTTATGCAGGCTCTGTCACATGGGTGAAGATCTACAGGGAGTTGTGTATTCAGTGATGGGAAGCCAGGTACAACGCTACAACTTGTTGCTGGCTGACATGTAGTAAGAGATAAAAACTGTAGTTGGGAGGCATCCATGCTGTATATGGCCCTTGCAGTTTGAAAATGGCACTGTCTCCCTCCCCAAAAGAAGTTGCCTGGTTGACCCAGAAGTTAGGTCAACCAAACAGAAACTTCTGAGCACCCACATTATACTGTAGCAGGTATCCACACTGCACTGGGGAAAGCAAGGCTAGACAGGAAACAAGAACCACCCTGTCCTCCCATTTCCAGTGATACAGTTCAAACTCAGACCCAAGTAAATACTAAAATTTACAACATGAGCATAGCTTGCTTACTGGTTAGTTCAGGGGTGAGTAATTATTTTGGGCAGAGGGCCGCTTACTAAGTTTTGGGGAGCTGTCAAGGGCTGCATGGGTAGTCCCTGCCCCCAGTCGCCATATTGAGACTAGAAGTCCTGTCCCCAACCCCTGACCTTTGCCACCGGAAGTCCCTCCCCTTGCCCTGGACATAGTCCATTTGGGAGGAAGGGTGCTGCAATCTTGAAATGGGACAAAAACCCAAATCATATACAAAACCATAAAACATCTACTATAACTTATTTTAATTTTATTTAAAAATATTTTTGCATTGTTTTATGTGTTTAAGTGTAGCTAGAGGTGACTGCATAATAACTCAAAAACCAGTCCTACTGTATGTTGTGCAGGGGTGGTAAGGGAGTGTATGTGGTGGGGTGTGGTTGCAGAGTGGAGTGTGTGTGGTGGGAT
>NW_017729033.1:60104858-60108503 GCF_001723915.1 Gavialis gangeticus | reverse complement strand
AGAGGTGACTGCATAATAACTCAAAAACCAGTCCTACTGTATGTTGTGCAGGGGTGGTAAGGGAGTGTATGTGGTGGGGTGTGGTTGCATGGTGGAGTGTGTGTGGTGGGATGCAGTTATGATGGGTGGGATGGGAGAGAAAGAAAGAGATGGGGCTGGGATGCCAGCTCCATTGCGTGTGGCACTTGTGGACTGCATGTGAGCTTTATGTGATGCAGCCAGGCAGACCCTGCACCCAGGCTCTGCGCTCCTGCCACCCCAGCCTGGGTCCCTGCTGGTCCCAGGGCACCTGCACATGTTCTGTGCCTACCCACCACCACCATTTCCCTGATTTCCCTCCTGCACGCTTCCCTGCCACTTCTCGTGGCCCCTGTCATTCCCCATTGCTATGGCCGCAGCCCCTGCCATTTCCCACCACCATGGCTGCAGCCCCCCTGCTTCCGCCGCTTCCCTCTGCCCCCCCAGCTGCTGCTTCCTCCCCTTTCTGGCTCCAGCCCAGCCCAGCCCCACAAGCACCATGGGGCTCCTGTCTGCTGGGTGGCTCACAGCAGTTTCAGGGTTGAGTGGTCAGAAGCCACAGAGGCTTCCAGTTGGAGGATGGGGGTGGGGCAGGGTGGTGCTGGGCCAGCCTTGCTGCTCAGCTGCTGGGTCCTGCCACAAGCTCCCCCTGGGTCCTACTGCCGCTGACTGCCTGTCATCTTTGACAGGCAGCTGAGGCAGATAAAAATTAATTTTCTAAAATTTTTAGGGGCCCTGCAGGCCAGATAGAATGCCCTGGTAGGCTGGATCCAACCCATGGGCTGTATTTTACCCACTCCTGGGTTAGTTGCTGCTGTGATGCACCTAATCCTATTTCATTCCAATTTTATCTTTTTCTGGTGTAGACATATCTTTGTCTATACCCATAGATTTATGTGTTGTTATTAGAACTATCAGGTGCTGGATATGCCAAAAAGTACCCAAAATGCATTAGAGGGAACTTGGTCCTTCTATAGGAGGCTGAGCTAGAGAGCTGTGGCTGACCCCTGATCTAAGTAATACTTAAGAGCCCTCAGATGATTGCTATAGTATGGAAAATACCTTTCTGCATTACATCAGAAAGATTTCCAGCATGTCTTCTAATCTTTTAAGGTCTTGAAAGATATGAAGTAATCAAAATGTCTGATGGAGTTATGATAAGGATGGGAAAGATGATCTGTGTAGGAAGACAGGTTGGCCCTCATTCTTCCATAAAGTCATCTTGGTCATTCGGAAGTTCCTGGTCAGGTTTGTAGAATATTTTTAGAGAAAGTTTGAAATTCCCTAGCCACAACTTTAGAACAGAGCAATTTTGCATTGGCTTTCAATGCAGCCAGATAAGGAGAAGATGGTAAAGGCTCTGAGTGTCGTTGTAACCAACAGTCCAAGGCTTGTGTCTGATAAGGTACCAACATACTGGGCCACAATTTTGGGATCCCAGAAAAGCAACATCTCCTTGGAACACGTCTACAGCAAGAGAGACTCCTTTTAAAGACATGATTAGGTCATTTGGGCAAAGGGGAGAACCTCCCAAAATAATATTTTTACTGTCATGAAAAGATGAGGAGCTTAATGAATAAAATTTCTCCAATGAATTGCCAGATCCCTGAGGTGTGGAAAGATGGAGAGCTTCAAGTCTGAAATGAGATGAAAGCACTGTGACTCCAGATAAATTTATTTTTGGTCCCTTAGGCCCTAGTAATAATGATACAATGATACACTCAACATAGTGGAAAATAGAGAAATATCCTATAACAGTAGCCTTTGTTTCAGAGTAACCATAAAGTCAACAAATGATGAAAGCCAGGTGTAGTGAACAATTATGATCTCAGAAACAGGGATTTGTGCTGATGAAATCTAGGTAAGTAGCACTAAGGATGCCATAATTAGGAAAATTGGGTCTTAACACTGAAGGCACATGAGGCAGTAGTAATGCTAAGAATTATGATTTCTAGGGCTGTGTGAAATTTTGCCAGGTGTTTGGTTTTGAAGCTGTTTTGAGCGTGAAACAGCAAAATGAAACAAAAGCCTTCGAAACAGCTTTGAAACAAAACACGGGCAAAAGTTTTGAAATGTTTTGAGTTTAGAAGCTGGGCTTACTTGGCTTCAGCACCAGTTCCAGCTGGCTGCGACAGCCTCCTATCATCCAACATGCAGATCGGGGGGCCTGCCTGCACCCTGGGAGGGCTAAGGGGCTGTGCTGGACTCCTCCCGGGGGTGTGGGCCCCCAACCTGCATGCCAGATGACAGGAGGCTGCTGCTGCCCCCTGGGACCAGTGCTGGACCACACCACTGGCCACACCGGCCTGGGTCCTGTATGCCAGCCAGGAGCTGCCTAAAAGCACACAGCCCCACGCCGTGCCAAGCTGGGCCATAGTAGTGTGCTGTGGCAGAGGCTGCGCAGATACCTGGTGGTTGGTGCCAAGCCATACTGCCCCCCCGCTGTGCAGGGGGACTGTGCCACAAGGCCAAGAGCGTGGCTGCTGTTGCTGGTAAGCTGTGGGGGGGCTGGAGCTGGGTGCGGGGCATGCGCTGAAGCTGAGTGGGGAACATGTGGGGTGGGCTGGAACCAGGTGTAGGCTGAGGGGGGGCTGTAGCCAGGCAGGGAGGTGAGCGGGGGGCACCGGTCCCTAGTGGGAGAAGCAGCCTGAGCCTCCTCTCAGCCGGCGTGCAGATCCAGGGGCTTGCACCTCCAGGAGGGCTGCTGGGCTATGCTGGGCTACTCCTGGGGGTGTGAGCCCCTGGATCTGTGCCAGATGAGAGGAGGCTCAGGCTGCAGCAGCAGCAACAGCAGTCTTGTCTGGTGCTGTGCACAGTCCGCATCCAAGCACTGGTCCCAAGCGGGAGAAGCAGCCTGAGTCTCTTCTCATCTGGGGCACAGGTCCAGGGGCTCACACCCCCAGGAGGGCTGCCAGGCTGTGCCAGGCTCTGCCATGGAGTTCCATAGCTGTGCTTCGGATGACAGGAGCCTGCTGCTGCTGGTAAGTGTCAGGACTTTTAGTTCGAACAGTTTGTGGTGCAGTTTCCCAGAAACCTCTACACCTATCTTCTTGAAACCTGGCAGGCTTCGTGCCTTCAGAAGGGGCTACCATCCCCACAATTTTTATTCAAATCAGGCACAAAATGACAGGGTTTTAGGCATTTTCATGATTTTCCATTATGACCTATGGGTGAAATGTCAAAACTTGTTGAAACAGCGAAACGGTTTCGACGAAATGAAACACTGTCCCTTCAAAATGGTGAAGTGGATGTTGAAACAAAACGATGGTGTTTCGCACAGCCCTAATTGATTCTACTAGCCTTTAAAGACTCACTGCCACAATGCAATTTCAATATAGTCTGTTTATATGAACACCTATATTGACTCTGATTTCTTCTTAGCTGGTCCTGGGGAGCACAAACCAGTGTTGATCTTCAAAGAGAGATTCTTCCTTTCTTTTTTCCTTTTTTTTAAATCTTTCTTGCCTTAGACAGCAAGCGTCACCAACTAAACCAAGGATGGTTGACAAGACAGTTCTGATCATTTGCTAACACTATGCGGTTTCATAGTCAAATGATTTCCTACTTCCCATCTCCGATAGTCTGAACCAGCTTTGAAGCAGAAAGAGACTACAGCTGAAGGGTACA
>NW_017729033.1:60096804-60099858 GCF_001723915.1 Gavialis gangeticus | reverse complement strand
GGCTATGGACCAGCTGCCATACCAGGAGAAACTGAGAAGGCTAGGACTCTTTAGTTTGGGAAGGAGAAAGCTGAGGGGGGATATGACAGAGGTCTATAATATCATGAAGGGTACAGCTCACTGTCAGACATGCTCTGCATGAACCTTTCCATTAAAATTGAAATGGGCATCTCAAGCTCTCTTGTGCACGCTTAGAAAAAAGAATTACAGAAAGTCTCTCTCTCAGGGGGGTATGAGCACACCTAAACAAAGTAAGCGCACAGAATGTGCATCCTTTAGAAGCACAGTAATTGCACATGCATGGAACATTTTAAGACCATAAGCTAACATTTTAAGGCCTCAAGACTCAAGCTAGATCTCAGTACTAGAACTTATGACTGAGTCAAAACTAAATATTCTTTTGTGTATCACTTGGGCTTTTCTTTTCTAAAAAGCCAATGGGCTTCAATAAATTTTATTAAAACCTAGGAAGCCACACTAACTGGTAGTATGTAAAAAAATACGTAAGCTACAAGGTAAGCAAGAAGACACTGAGATTCTGACTTCCTACCACAGAAACTAAAAAAGGGACTGAATGGTGGTTTAGGACTGTTTTGTCTTTTTTTATATCCTTGCTATAATATGCAAGGGTTTACTGGCCCAACAGATACTGTTGCCTAAAAGATTCTGGACTCAAGCATTTGGCACACAGACCAGCAGCATTCATAAGGACAAGTGCTTAAGATCAATCTTCATCACTGGCTTTGCTCTTTCTTCTCGATCCACCCAACTGTCTTGTAATTGATGCACGACAGTGCTTCTTGGGGAATGGATCTTGTATTTTTTCTGTACCAAGAGGTTCTATTACAGTTATAATTAAAATGAATAATATAACAAAATTATATTAGCAACTGTACCTGTGTCCACTCATTGGTTTGGGGATCATAGGACTCCACTGTATTAAGATAGGTTTGCCCATCATATCCTCCCACAGCATACAACTTGTCACCAAGAAGACACACTCCCACTGCATCTCTGCTAATGCTCATAGAAGCCACAGCAGTCCACATGTCTGTTTTTGGATCATACCTGAAAGAAATTTTTGTAAAGTTTTAATAGTGTTGCCAAAAAAATCATGAGGGAAGTATTAAAAATGATGTTCTCAAGGAACTAAATGATATAATAGTTAAGGAAGCAATCTGTCTTTGAGTGACGGACTTAAAGTACTTTCCTGAAAAACAGCATTTGGTTAATCATCTCAGTGATGTAAAAAATATCAGGTATATTCAGGAGCTTTACAGTATCTGCATGACCATATATTGTGTACAGAGCCCATACTCTGTGCTGTAACTAGGGTGGGGTGACTGGGACAGCCCCCCCAAGCCTCAAGTTGCGGGAGAAGCATGTGGAAAGAAATGACTACCACTGTAGTTGCATGTTCACACCAGCAGCACGGTAGTAACCGGAAGACCCTTCTACCCCTGTGTGTGGCAGCTGCTCTGGGTGTCCAACTACATTGCTACGCCTCTGCCCATACTTCATGGAATCCATATTTGACTGAAATAATTCGAAATTTCATATTTCCATAGATTGATGCAGAGTTAAATGCACTTATTTAATGGGCAGGAAAAGACATGTATTAATTCTGGAAGTGGGAACAAAAACTTAATGCGATCAAAGCGGGCCTTACCTTGTCTTGTATAGAAAGAGAACAAGACTATCAACACTGTAAATGATACATAACTTCATTTAGCAATATGTTTAAATATTTTTTTTATGAATTATTTGGATTATGATGTTATAGGGTTTCTACTGTGCAGCAAATATGAAATGCAAATGCAGCAAAACAATCAAGATACCACAAACAGAGACAAAGCTTTTTTTTCAGGAGTTAGGTTTGTTATTTCATGTGCATAGTAAGCATTCAGGGGTGTTTTACTAGTTCACCTATTCACTACAGAAGTGGTTCTCAACCTTTTCAGACTTAAGGCACCCCTCTATAACTTTTGTGAATTGAGTGGCATCCCATATCAAAATCTAATTAATTATAGGGCTTACACCTCCTTGCAGAGGGTGTTGGCAGTGGGGAAAAGGGAGCAGGCAGGCAGGAAAAGCCTAAGCTTGTCCTTATCTACCTGCTTTCCTCACATCTCTGTGGCACCCTTCACAGGATCTCAGAGAACCCCAGGTTGCCCTGGCATCCTGGTTGGGAATCACTGCATTAGAGCCACGATCCTGAAAACTGTCCCACATATACAATCTCTTGTAGATCACCTTGTAAGACCAGGGCCCCAAAAAATCTCCAGACTCTGCTTATGTTCTCATTTCTGTTGCTTTCTAAACAATAGAAAGTATACGTTTTCTACTTCTTGTTGTTTTATGACCAAACGAGCTGTGTCAGAGTCAATTTCTGTGCCTAGATTGTGGTAGAGTTCTACTTCCTTAATTTACCAGACAATTATTAAAGGTCAAAGTACAGAATTGTAGCAAAACTCCCAGTTTTTCTTTTTTTATTTATTTTAAAATGCATTCCCTCCCCTTCCCCAACCATTTCTGACTTTTTCTCTCCCTTTCTATTCCCTATAGATAAGTATAAGTAAGCTAAGATGTAGGATAAGTTTTAACATTTTATTTTAGGTAGTAAGTTTTATTTTTCTCTCCCCTCTTTGCAAATAAGTTCCCTACTATTTTGATATTGATACCCACTGTTTTATACGTGATAATTATTATGTTTATACTGCTTTTATATTGTGTGATGACGTGACTTAGGCTAACTTACATATATAGGCCTAAAACAGTAAAGTTTCCATTTTGTATGTCAAGCCTCCATCTTGTGTCCTCTGCCCAGGCATCCCCTGTGGTGCAACTGTATGATTCCTGTACCCCTCCCATGTAAATTGGTTCCCGGATGAATGAGAGTGATTGGGAATGATCAAAATACAATGGTAGCTGGCCTCTACTGAATGGCCTGTAATGACCAGGCCATCACCTCGCACTGATTCATCCAGGAACCACGGACCTCACCCAGGAACAGAGGCAAGAACCCAGCATTTGAAAGACAAAAGACCCTGCAGA
>NW_017729033.1:60094075-60096742 GCF_001723915.1 Gavialis gangeticus | reverse complement strand
TCCTGCTTCTGGCTCACGGCCACCTCTAACACCTGTCCTGAGCTCCTCTCTACCTCCAAACCCCCTGCTTCTTTGCCACTGTCTTATCCCCACTGCCTTTTCCTTTTCCCCTGAGCAACCAGCCTCAATTTCTTTCCTGGCTGTCTCCTCCTTGCCACCACTTATCTGCCCCTCCCCCAGTATCTCAAGCTGTCTGCCTCAGTTTGCAGGCCCAGTCTACTCTAAGTAAACCCAAGCTTCAGTTCCTCAGCCAGCTTCTCTCTAATCCTGGTTCTGGCAACTTTCACTCCCTACACTTTAACAATCTCTCTCTCACCTGAACCTCCCCCCAAGTATCCCAGGTACCCCAAGCACACACACACACACTGTACCATCCAAGTTAGGAACTTACCTGTGTGTATGTGTAGGTGGGCTGTATGTGTGTGAACTGGTGAGTGTGTGTGTGTGCATACATATATATGTCATTGTGTGCATGATATACAAATTAGTGATCTGTGTCTAACTTTTGGGGTGCATAGTCTATGTGCTTGAACTGGTGATACATATGCGTGTGCCTAGGCTGGTTTGGATGTGCATGCGCCTGAGCTGGTAGCGTGTATGTGTGTATGCACCTAATTGATTTATGTGTTTGTATATGTGCAATTGTGTCACACCCTCCTGTCTAACAACACAATATTGAGATCCTGAGAGTTGGCCTGACCCCACAGGGCAACAGAATGAATATGAACTGTGTTGCTATGGAGATCCAGGGGACAAATAAGATAACTGCTCCATGCTTCCTAGTAACTATAAAGTTATGAAAAAACAAATTGGTGAAATGGCAAAACTTTTGTGGCAATTTACAGCACTTTTTTCTCACAACATGGTGATGATTCTACCTCAACATAGTGACAGAGAGGTATTGAAAACAACTAATTTAAAGCTTGATTCTAGAAAATATCAACAGAGGTCTTTAACTAGTTATCAGGAATTCAAATGGACAGTCCAGACACCTCTATTTTAGAAACTTATTTGACTGGTACACTGTAGACATTCCATATTCAGATGAGTCATCTTGGTAACTATAAGACACAAAGATAACAGAAACGAACTTCTTGACGGAAACAAATCAGTAAGGTCTGAAGACACAAGACTGAAAATAAATTATTTCCCTGGTTAAGTTGTTATCCAAAACTACAACAGAAAAATGAGCTTTCTTTCCACATGGCACAAAATGTAAGAAGTTTTGGGTATCTCTCTGCCACAGTTTTTCTCTAGTGGTATACACCCATCTGTTGGAAGCACTTTGGAAACATACATTTTACTCATGCAAGATCATAGAACTGAAACGCTGCCTGAAATGCAGCAGGGAATGAAATATGATAAAATATAAAATAGACACGGGGTTCATTCTTCAATTTGAATTTTATTATATATAATTAATTTATATGCTACTGGGATACTCTGGAAAATCTACCACAGTATCAGAGCATACAGGAGCAAATATGCATTCATTAACTTCACAGTAAATGTTATGATGCTGCTAATTTTTTTATTAAATTATATTTGCACAAGTTTGTTTATATCATGCTGCCTTCGAAGGTTATTTTCTATCTCTACCTCACTGATTTAGGAGATGAGCAATATTAAAAACAACAAAAAGAAGAGCTATACATTAAACGTTGATTTAACAAAAAATCACATTAGGAAAGGTGTGATTGAAGTAAAAATGGATTAATAAACTAATTCTATTATAAAACTCATGTCATTCATAATCAGTTGTAGAAAATATTTGGGCAGAAAACAAGTGCATCTTTCCCCTGTCCTTTCTCTTGCTACCTTCTTTAAGAATCTAATTCAGGGCGGGCAATTATTTTGGGCAGAGGGCGGCTTACTGAGTTTTGGCAAGCCATCGAGGGCCGCATGACAGGCAGCCAGGGCAGATCAATATTAATTTTCTAAATTTTTTAGGGGCCCCACAGGCTGGATAGACTGGCCTCGTGGGCTGCATCTGGCCTGTGGGCCGCACTTTGCCCACCCCCATCTAATTTGTGTGGGTGGGGGTGAGGGAAAAAGAGGGGAGGGGCAGAAGGGGCAGGAGAATGGAGCATCAACTCTGCAAGCTCTTCTTTAGAGCCTGGTACTATAACATTCTTTATTTTATGTGGTGTAGATCATGCAATATACTGTGACATGTATAGCATTAGTGCCCTGGAAGTCTGAAAGGTGCAGGTCTGGGGCTTAAGTTTGATATAGTTCTCTAAACAGATCCTCAAACTTGAAGGTGATTTGGGAAGAAAGGGAGATGGTTGCCGCTTGGGGGAAGATGAGTTTTAGAGAATGTGCGCGCAAGGAAAAAAACTGGCTCCAGCATTCCTTTCCCACATAACCTTAACATAGTTTGTGGGAAGATTTTCAGAAATTCTTAAGAAAATTCTTACTTGGGAGCACATATCCCATTGATTTTCAGTGGGGCTTCTCTTCATTAGATGCTTTTGCAAATGTCTCCCTAATTAAAAGAAATATCAGGGAAGAGTTCAGCTGGCTTACATGGCCAGTAATAAACTATTTCAGAAATTTAGAAGTCTGAAAATCACGGTAAAGAAAATATGCTGTACCTCAAAGTGGTTCTGCCATTTGTAAACAATATAGTCAAGTCAAACTTGTTCACTCCTCTCCCTCCTCCCC
>NW_017729033.1:60093580-60094012 GCF_001723915.1 Gavialis gangeticus | reverse complement strand
CGCCAAAGAAAAACAAAACCAAACCCTTCAATTTGGGATAGCTGTAGAACTCACAAAAGGTGAACAAATGTGATTTTTTTTTACATTTCTGGATGCCTTTAAAGCATACATAAAAAAGACAATGGGCATAAATTGATTACCAACTCATTTAAAGTTATATTATGCATTGAGGAAGTTCTATCCCTTGTAAAAGGACAGCTTGGGTGAAAAATTGTAGTGTTTGTAAAGGTCTTAATTTAAAGTTTCTTAATACTTCATTCACAATCTTTCAATGAGGTTCTTAAAGGAAAGAATAGTTTCTGGATAAAAATGCATTATGAAGGCTTTTTTGTTTGTATCACTGTGTTGTATCATGAAAATATCATAGAGAAGTAGTCAGCTGTATTAGTCTGAAGTCAGGGAGATCACAGAATCATAGAAGTAGGGTCAGAA
>NW_017729033.1:60087509-60088580 GCF_001723915.1 Gavialis gangeticus | reverse complement strand
TACCTCACTGATTTAGGAGATGAGCAATATTAAAAACAACAAAAAGAAGAGCTATACATTAAACGTTGATTTAACAAAAAATCACATTAGGAAAGGTGTGATTGAAGTAAAAATGGATTAATAAACTAATTCTATTATAAAACTCATGTCATTCATAATCAGTTGTAGAAAATATTTGGGCAGAAAACAAGTGCATCTTTCCCCTGTCCTTTCTCTTGCTACCTTCTTTAAGAATCTAATTCAGGGCGGGCAATTATTTTGGGCAGAGGGCGGCTTACTGAGTTTTGGCAAGCCATCGAGGGCCGCATGACAGGCAGCCAGGGCAGATCAATATTAATTTTCTAAATTTTTTAGGGGCCCCACAGGCTGGATAGACTGGCCTCGTGGGCTGCATCTGGCCTGTGGGCCGCACTTTGCCCACCCCCATCTAATTTGTGTGGGTGGGGGTGAGGGAAAAAGAGGGGAGGGGCAGAAGGGGCAGGAGAATGGAGCATCAACTCTGCAAGCTCTTCTTTAGAGCCTGGTACTATAACATTCTTTATTTTATGTGGTGTAGATCATGCAATATACTGTGACATGTATAGCATTAGTGCCCTGGAAGTCTGAAAGGTGCAGGTCTGGGGCTTAAGTTTGATATAGTTCTCTAAACAGATCCTCAAACTTGAAGGTGATTTGGGAAGAAAGGGAGATGGTTGCCGCTTGGGGGAAGATGAGTTTTAGAGAATGTGCGCGCAAGGAAAAAAACTGGCTCCAGCATTCCTTTCCCACATAACCTTAACATAGTTTGTGGGAAGATTTTCAGAAATTCTTAAGAAAATTCTTACTTGGGAGCACATATCCCATTGATTTTCAGTGGGGCTTCTCTTCATTAGATGCTTTTGCAAATGTCTCCCTAATTAAAAGAAATATCAGGGAAGAGTTCAGCTGGCTTACATGGCCAGTAATAAACTATTTCAGAAATTTAGAAGTCTGAAAATCACGGTAAAGAAAATATGCTGTACCTCAAAGTGGTTCTGCCATTTGTAAACAATATAGTCAAGTCAAACTTGTTCACTCCTCTCCCTCCTCCCC
>NW_017729033.1:60073479-60087442 GCF_001723915.1 Gavialis gangeticus | reverse complement strand
CTTCTTAAAGATCCCCAGGGTAGGAGCCAGCACCACTTCCCTTGGAAGTTGGTTCCAGCTCCTAGCCGCCCTAACTGTGAAGTAGTCCTTGCGGATGTCTAATCTAAACCTACTCTCCAATAATTTGTGTCCATTGTTCCTTGTCCTTGAGATGAAGTACCTACAAAAGTTTATGCCTTTCTGAACCGTTTAGTCTGTAAGGTAGCACCGTGCCTTGCCTTCTGACAGAAATAATATATAAATAATATTGTATTGCACAGTATGCTTCTAAATTAGTTTTGCTGGTGATAAAAATAATAGTCATTGTAATAAGTTTACTTACTGAAGTTTATCTGTGTAAACTATTTTTGCTAGTACTATCTTTTCTGGATATTACCTTTCTACACAATCCGACAGCCTGGATGTCAAGTTTGAGGCTGGAGCATCATGTCCACCTATAGCATACAGAAACCCATTCCAGGTAGTTACGCCTACTCCTCCTCTTCTCTTTGACATTTGAGCACAGAGAGTCCACTTGTTAGTATGAGGATCAAAGCATTCCACAGATTTCAGACAAGAACTTCCATCTCTACCACCAACTGCATAAAGCCTAGAAAAAAAACAAATGAAACTATTAAGTACATATTATTGTAGTTTTTCCATTTATTTATAAATATATATTATACATCAGAATCAATGAGAATAAGATTTAAGTAGAAAGACCATGAGGGAAGAACAAAGCAACATATAATGATAATATAACAGAGCAAGACAGATAATGTCCTGGGGAAGGTAACTAAGTGTTGTCAAATAGAATTTTTGTAATATATCCAGGGGTCAAAAATCTCCCAGTGCTGATCCCTTGCAGTATGGAGAACGTGCAGTATATTGTGCTGCAGACATGTCTGCAGTGCCACATACCACACAGCTGTGCTCATCTGGACGTGGCCCACGGACTCAAGGGAACCCAGGCAAACCTATAATATCCAACCATGGAACCTGAACTGAGGTAATATCAAGTTTTATCAAATCTACCTTAAAACCTCTTGTCAACTAAACAGTGAGTTCTGTCCAAGACACAACAGACTTTCTATGAAAATTTAAAAACAGAGATCGCCTTCCTAGCAATACCCTCCTTGCTACCATGGAAGTTACCAGCTTACGTACCAACATCCAACACCAGGATGACATCCAAGCCTGCCTTACGTATCTACAGGAGCAAGATTACAATATAGTTGACCTTATACACTTCATCCTCACACACAACAACTTCAATAACCAACATATCCTCCAGGCCATGGATACAGCTATGGGCACTAAAATGACCCCACAATATGCCAACCTTTTTATGGGCCACCTGGAGGAATTCCTCAAGAACTGCACCGTCAAACCCACGTTAAGATATACAGGTGATATCTTCATCATTTGGACTGAAAACCTGGAATCTCTGATTGATCTCCATTACAAATTTAATAATTATCACCCCTCCATCAGACTCTCTCTAGAACACTCCAGCGCCAACATTTCCTTTTTAGACACGATAGTTAATACCCAGAATAGTGGAATATAAACCACCATATACAAGAAACCCATGAGCCAACATACATATTTACACAGAATCAGCAATCATCCTAAACACACCAAGACAGCTGTAATATACAGCCAAGCCCTCTGATCTCCTCAGTGCAAATTCAGTGGTAACACCCATGACATTACCTCACATGTCAAAAGGGCTTGTACTCAGCAAGGACACTGCTCCAAAGAGATGGATCAGACTTTTGAAAGAGCCACCCAGATACTGTGTAGAATTGCTGCAGTACAAAAAGAAAATCCCTACAGATCACACAACATTAGTTATGACATACCATCCCTTCTTGTAACCTATATGGAAAATCCTCAAACAAGTGTAACCCATACTAGAAGAAAACCCAATTCTTAAAGAGATCTTTCCAGAGCCCCCCATCGTAGTTTTTAAACAGGTACCAAGCCTCACCAACCTCATCACCCATGTCCCATAGCACACAAAATGGATCCAGACCACACTGGGACAAGAAATGTAAACCCTGTCAACATTTCTCCACCACCCCCACAACAATGACACTCCACAACAGAACAAACACCATTCCTGGATCTTGTACCTGCACCTCCAGAAATGTAATATCTCATCCAGTACCTCGAATACCCTGCCAGAAACTACATAGGAGAAACCAAACAACAACTGCATACCAGAATGAATGCACACTGAACATCTATCAAAGACAAAAATACTCAATTACCAACCCCCTGAACTGTGAGTACACACTTCTCACAACACAACCACTCTCTCTCCAATCTCTCGGTTCTAATCCACAAACAGAATTTACAAAACACCTTTTGTAGATGAGCCTACAAACTCCACTTCATAAATCTAAGGGATACAAAAAATCATGGACTAAATATAGACATTGGATTTATGGCACATTATAACCTGCCTACCATCCAGTAACCCCAGGTAACCTCTCTACATTTTACCAGCTATATTTTATCACCTGCTAACATTTCCCTCTTTTGTTTCCCCCTACCTGTCTGTCTCACACCCATTAATTCCTATCCCCTCTGATCTTCCCTGCAATGCATTTGCATTTTCACAGACCTGCATTTTGCATATTGCCTTAAGCAATCCTACAGAGAAGACAAACACCAGAAGACTCTCCCTATGCCGAAGAAGGGCATCTGTGCCTGAAAGCCTGAAAATAATTTTTTTTCCAACTGTTCACTTGGTCTAATAAAAGGTATCACATTTACCCAAATAACTGTGTTTACTCTAGGGACCAGGCACCTTAAGTCAGGTTTTCTAATGCCTAAGTTCTTTACTGAAGCCAACCTACAGACACTTAAGAACCTAAGCCACCCTGACAGTAATTTAAAAAAAATGGGAGTTTTCTGAAAAACCTAAACAAACTACATTTTCTTCTTGCAATCAGCAGAAGATCAGTCAAAGCCAAAGCCTGCTGCAGCAGCAGTACATTTTAGGTTTTCTTGATATGGGTAATGCACCATCTAGGGATGTAAAAGGTTAAATGGTAATTACATTTATACTGTTTGACATTTACCATTTACCTCCCACTTTGGTGCTGCCCACCGTTGGGGGAGCGGCTCTGGCACGAGCTGCCCAGGAGGCAGCATGGATTCAGGCGGCGGCACTGTGCAGTTGCTGTGGCAGGGAGATAACTAGTTGTTACCTGGGGGAATGAACCTGGGTAAAGCTGCATGGCGGAGCCATCAAGGCTTAAATACGAGTGAGCGCATTGGCAGGGCTGCCATCAGGTGCCAGAGGGGCAGGCTGCATAGAGCCAGGCGGCCCCTCCCATGGCACCTGTCAGAAAAATTTTTAATATGAGTGCTGCCAATGCTGAGAGTTAGCTTGACTCCATAGTACAGTCAGAGCCTGCCCTTTGCTCGACCCCTAGGTCTGTCAATCAGCCATGACCTAGTTTCTAGTTCACACATGCTCAGATTGTGTACAGCCTCTGACTAAACGCATGCTCAGAAGAAAGCTGGCCTGACGTAATTAGACTAGAAATTTCTCTGCGGAAAGCAATTTGATTGGATGGCAAAATTCTTATAAAAGGCTTATGAGCCCCACTGAGAGTGTGGTTGGGTGGAAAGTGTGGGTACTGAGAGAGTTGGTGGTGTGAGGCATTGTACATAGAGGCTTGGAGAGTGTGAGGGGAAGGGAGCAGTTTGACTCCTACACAGCAACTGCTATTTAGTAGGGACTGTGACAGAGAGAGAGAGAGACTTCCCAGTTCCTCTCCGGGAGTTTCGCTCTCCGATTTCGATTTCTCTCTTTGGTCTCTGGCGTTCACCTTGACTGCGATTTGGATTCTCTTCACCGACACCTGAAGCCACAGCTTCTCTACGATCAACCTGGTCTGAAAGCAGCATCGCGTCTCACCAATTGGGACTGGCGTCATGACGATAATCAGCGGTTCCACAAGTTACAGTGTGTTTGTGTTCTATATCATGAGCTGTTGACCAGCCCTAAGACTAACTAACAGGCAGCCGCCCCTATCCCTAGCGGGGTAGAAAGCAAGGGCTTGTTAGTGAACCTTGTGGGCCAACAGACCCCTTTGTTGTTTATGTTTATTTACTGCAACTGAAGAAGCATCATCACCTACACCTCACCAGCGTAAGTTAATAAACCACCTCGTTGTTTTATAACCCACCGATTCTCGTGTCTCAGATCTCCTCACCAGAAAACCCGCCTGTTTTGTGTTCAATCTGCCACCCCGGCCAACCGTGACACTGGGGCTTGGGTTCATCCCCCCAGGACAGCACACACAGGGCCTCCCACCTGCCAGGAGAGCCATTCTGCCACACCCAGGCACTGCCTTCAACCTGCAGGTGCCTGAAGCTCCGGATGACACCTCCCCTCATGCCTGCCTGCTCCCCAGGCTCTGGCAGCTGCTACTTGGCAAGGACCCGCAGTGGATCTCCTAGCCTGCAGGCATGTGGAGAATGAATGTACCATGCAGGTTTGTACCCAAGGCCTCCACCTGTGGTTTGAGTGCTCTCTGCTAGGAGCCATGGCACTGGGGCAAGCCCTCAGTCAAGCAGGAGGAGTGCAGCACCAGCCCAACTACTGGCTGCATCCAGGTGGGGAAGGAAGCAGCACTGAACTTGCGACAATCCTGCATACCACCTGCAGCTCCTGCTCTCTGCATTGCCCTGCCCCTCTGCCACGGGACTGTTTAAAGGATATAATTAAAGGAAGTTAAACGGTAAATTTTAAACAAACTATAGTTTAAAAGGCTATGTTACTTACTATGGAGAAGCTTCCTGTTTCCATTTTTACTGCAGCTCCCGCACCATAACTGACCATACAATTGCGTAGACCTGGCCATACAATTGCATAAACTTTCCCCCAGCAGTGTCATATACCCTAAGTACTACATACTTCACTATTATTATAGGAGAAATAAAATTAAAGAACATGAAAGTTTCCAGCCTACTCTAAGATGGGAATAAATCTTGGTGGAGCTGCACTAGAGAAGGAAAAGAAAAGGGGGCTTCCAGTTTTTAAATGCCATACACTGGAGGTTATAACTAGGAATAATAGGATGAAATTATGTGAGCAGGTGCATACTTCATTTCCTGTAGTTTATTTCTTTTAACATCTTGGTGCATTAGCAGTAGTTAAGATGTCAGGCAAGGAACAGGTATAAGCTGATATTGGTGAAAAGCAGGAATGGTTCCTTTTTTTTAAATAAATAAACCCAGCAAGGGCAATCTTCTAACAAATTAAAACATCCAGAATGATCTCCAGGAAACTATATACCATAAAGTGTATAGTATTTCAACGGACATATTTTCCTAACTCCACCCAAGGTAGCTATTCTCCCAAGTACAGTAAGCATGCTGAAGAATGATGGTATTTTGCCTGGGATTTTGATATTCCACTTAAACACACTGTACAAGGAAATGCAAACAACAGGCCCCTAAAAGCTTTCTTTAATCTGCTGGGAAAAATGGTTTCAACCTTAGCTCTGTAGATAATCTCTTCACATCCACTAGGTGGTGCAGTTTGTTATTGTTAGTATACATGAATGTTGGCACAGTGTAATAATAATAATAAAAGGATGTACTTGCCCAACGTACAATTAAGGCACCACTTAAAAAATGGAAGGAAAAAAATCTAGTGTTAGGAGCACTGTATGTTTAACAATGTTGAAGGAAAACTCCGAAACAATAAAGATGATCAGATATGGGCAACTCCAATGGTGTCTTTAAGCCATCTACAAACAGCAAACAGAATTGCAGATACACTATATGCCAAATGTCCTTATTCTGAAGCATAACATTCCAGGAAGTATTCTAAAAGAGGATAGTAATACATTAGAAAAAGCCATTAGGTTTAACCCACAATGTCACCCTTAACATTGAAGCACAATTTGAGATGTATACTTACGTGCCATTGCCTCAAATGACCCGTCTTTATACAAAAAAAAATCACTCAGCAGCTGAAGTATAGCAGCATTTAAAACAATAAACAACATCAACTAATGACGAGTAAATATTGCCAGTAAACATGACTGCTTTTTGCGATACAATTATAAACTTACAAAACTCATGAACAAAGTAACTGATATACTTCGGCGGTATTAGTAAATCATTTGATAATACCCAATGCAATTATTTATCTAGAATTAATTTAAACTGGTATAGATCTGAGTAGTTACGGATATCCAAAAATAGGTACTTAGTCCCTGGTTCAGTAGAACTAACCAGGAACTGCAGCACTCTCACGCCTGAGGTTAAGCTTGTACTCAAGTACATGGGTGAATCATTGGTGTACTTCTTCTACAGCACGGGTGGTCAACCTCCAGCCCATGGACCAAATCTGGCCTGCGGAGCCATCTCATTTGGCTTGTAGGGCTCCCCATAGGTTAAGAAATTTGTTGGTGGGGGAGCAGTGGCCATTAATAAGACCACCCTCCCCACTGTCAAAACCTCAAGCCCCACATGGCAGGCCAGGCTAGGTTGAGCCACGCCCCCTTCCCTCCCACTGGGGCTGGGCCACACCCCATTCCCTCTCTGTGGGGCCAGATTGGGTCCTGGCCATGCCCCCTACCCTCCCTTTGGGGCTGATCTACATCCACTTCCCCCCACAGAGCTGGATTGGGGCCTGGCCAGGCCCTGCCCCCTTTCTTCCTGTGGGGCTGGGTTGGGAACTGGCCATAACTCCTTCCTCCTTGCAGGCCCAGGCCATGTCCTCTTCTCCCTCCACAGGGCCCCCTGCGGTGCTGCATTGAGGCCAGCCTGTCCCTCCCCTTGCCCCCCTCTACGCAGCCAGGTGGTGCCCACTGTGCCCGTCCAGGTGCTAGATCAGGAACACCAGCTGGATCTGGCCCACAGACAGACTGGGCAAAAAGGTTGAACACCACTGTTCTACAGGATACAGAAAAGACTGGTATTAGGTTTAAACTTATTTTCAGTGTGATATTGCACAGGAAAAAAACAGGATTGGAATTTTGGATTTATTCAGTGACTTATTCAACCTCATCTAGGACTTGGAGCAGGGAGGTAACCATCTCTGCACACAGGTTTGCAGCAAATGCACCTGAAATATTATACTCTATTATTATGATAGGGTGGGCAATTATTTAGGCTGGAGGCCCACATAATGAGTTTTGGTGAGCTCTTGAGGGCTGGGGGGGAAGGGGCGGAGAAGCCAGTTGATCCTATCTGGCCTGCTGCCCACTGCCAAAAGCCTGAGGAGGGAGGTCTGTGCACATGCTGCTATGCTCTGCTGCACCTAGGGTCAGGCTGGGCTGCACAACACGTAGACTCCTCTGACCCCTCATCCATCTGCCCCCTCTCCTTGCCTGGCTTTCTGTTGGTGCTGCGCAGTTCTGCCACCATGGCCACCAGCCTCGGGGCCTGCATGGGATGGAGCACAATGCCAAGTTCTGTGCACCGTGATGAGCTGCTGCCATCACAACACACTAGGAAAGTCAGGGCAGCTGCCCTGGGCTGAGGCCCACCCCTCACAGCTGGCACAGACTCACCTCCTAGTGATGGTGTGGTAACAGTGGGTCATCACGTCAGGCAGGTGGGCAGGACAATTACTCAGCACTCTGCATCATGCCCCATCCCATGAGGGATGGTGCCAAGACTGCAGAGCTGCAGTGCCAACAGGAAGCCGGGTGGGGCTGAGGGGATGGAGGAGTCTGTACGCTGTGTGGCCAGCCCAGTCCTGGCAGAGCAGAATGGCACAGGGTATAGCCCTCCCTTCTCAGGCTCCTGGAAGCAACCAGCTGGTCAGATAGGATCAAGTGGTAGGCCAGATATGACCTGTGGGCCATTGTGTTATAGGCACCTCCTTAACAGAGAAACACAAATTGGAGAGTTTGAAGACTAACAAAAGTAAAAAGCAGCAGGAGGGATTGCTCTTTTGGGGGAAGGCTTAAAAAGAGGTTTAATTTGTAGCTGTGTTAAGAGCAGCCCTGTAATGCAGATAGGTATACCCATCTTGCATCAGTATAAGAACAATGCCACAAATATCCTTACTAGAGGCATAAGCAGATCCAAGAATTTAAAAAGGGACTTGCAGCAGATGCCGCCAGTGCTGTGAGGGTGGCTGCCCAGGGGCAGAAAGACTGTGCTACGGAAACAGCAGCAGAGTCTTTTGGGAGTCCCTGAAGTAGATGAGACTACCCTCTACCTCCCACCCACCCAGCATTCAGCTGCCTCTCCCTTCCACTCCAGCAGGGTTTTTCCAGGTCCAAACCTTCCTAATTATACCTCTTGGCACAGGAAGAAGGGGATTAAGCTGCCACTGCTGCTCTTCCCAGTTAACTCAAATGTGGAAGGACTCCCAAAGTTGTTCCTGCCCTACTCCACCTGGGGCTTTAGGCCGCAGTTGTGTGGAGTGTCAGGGTCAGACAGGGAGAATGGCAGTAGTGGGTAGGTCTCCCCTTCAGCAACTGCTTCAGTGGGGGATGGGGAGAAAGCAGGAACAGGAAGGGGGACCCTACCTATTGCTGCTCCTGCTGCTGTCCCTTACCCCACAAATGACTCATAAGGGGGGGCCACGGGGGGGCACATGCCCCACCCTGAGACTGGTGGCTTCTGTAAGCGGTTGCTGCTTGCCACCCACTCCCCCCTTGCCATCAACACCACCGCCAGCATCTGTGGGCGGTCCCCACTTGTCACTTGCTACACCACCCCCCACCTGCTCACTGTCGATGCTGCTGCCTAAAATGGTGCCCCCCCCAGTCTCAGGAGGCACCAGTCGTTCATGCCTCCCCCCATGCAGCCACTCTTCACAGCCCCCAGCTGGCGGAGGGCAGGAACAGGTCTGGGGCTTCCCCTATGCTTGCATCAGCTGGGGGCAGCAGTGGCAGCAGGTGGTCTCCCCTTCCTGCACCTGGTCCTTGCTGATGCCTGGGAGCTCCAACCATGCTTTGCCCTGCCCTCACATCCCTATGGTTTGACCTCATTTCCTGCCTGGACTACACAGAGGATATAGCTATGGGGAAATGGAGCCATTGGTATGTGAGCTACATAGTGGAAGTGCAGTGTGACTCCCCTACTGCCCCTCCCCTGGATCTGCCTCACAAGCCATGATTTAGAAGCATGATGATAAAAAAAATACAGCTATTGAAGAATTTGAAAGATATCAAGAGAAGAGACAAGGATTTCCCTCAGACTTGAGGAAGGGTAATTTATGCTCAAAAGCATAACATGTCTCCCAGCTATACTGTTGGTCAATAAAAGGAATCACCAAAACATCCATGCCTCGCGTATATTTCCTGGACAATTGCAGCTGCATCACTCCAGCCCTACTATCAAGGGAAGAGACTGTTTTAAATGCCATACACAGGAGGTTATAACAAGGAATAACAGGATGAAATTGAGGTAGAAAAAATAATCAAGAATAGCCTCCTGACAGTGATAATTACTAGATGAGTAGATTCAGAACTATACTGGATCAAGTTTCATGAATTGTGTAGTACAGGGAAATTATAATACTGCTCTCTGCTTTCTCATATGAAAATTTTATATTTAACTTCTCACTTCTTTCATTCTGACAATATTTTCCTGCTTTCTGTCTTTTATGTTCACTGAACACTGCTGGTGTTAGCAAGATTGATTGAAGGCATTTTTTTTTTAACTAGCTGACCTTATGACTAGATAGATGGGAGATTTTTGTGTAAGTGGCCTGAAAAATCTTATTATAAATTTGAAAAAAAACCCAAAGGAAAAAAAACTGCAGTCACTCTATTTAAGTAAGGCAAGAGAGCAAGGGTAGTTGATGTCATCCATTCTATTACTAAAAAGTTAATTGCCTTTAATAAAAAAACCTTCCCCCTGGGAACAAACTAGAATTTCAATAGACTCCTTTAGTAACCGTTTCTGGAACTGCATTAATAGGGAGACTAAACTTGCCTTTAGAAGTGGCCACTCCCCAGCAGAACTGAAGCACATTAGACTGATGTAAGAAAGCTTTATTAATCAAGAGAGCACCTATTCTATAAGCAAAGAACTTCCATGCCCAATACTGTCAATTGACATCTTTCATGAACAAAAAAATTAACTTAAAATATTTTTCTATGTTAAAAATATAAAGAAAATTGGACCAAATTACATGTCAAGAAATTGCCTTTTCTTACTTTCCATTTAACACTGCTACACCAACCGTGCTTCTTGGAGTTGACATACTGGCCACAAAGTTCCACTGGCGAGCCTGTGGATCCCATCTTTCTACTGTGTTCAGGTAACTCCAGCCATCATGTCCTCCAACAGCATACATAGGACCTTCTAGTACAGCTACACCTAAAACCAGATAGAAGAACCAATTGCCTGCTGCAAAAATAAAGATCACCCTTTTTCATTGTTCCTTCCAAGTATCCATCAGGAAGATGAAACTTTAAAATAAATAAGTCAAATAAATATTCTCCCCCCCATCCTGTTTTGGCTGCTGATATTAAATCTATCCTATAGGAAATGATAAAAAGAATCTGTTACTTTCATTCAGTCAATCTTAGAGCTCAGGCCACGGCTTGTGTCACAAAAATGCTAAATGAGGTTTAAGGGAAGAATATATTGAACTGAATATAGGTAGGTTAGCTGGCACTTCATAAAAATATGTCACTAATGTATAAAATCTTACATACCAAGGCCATGACGGTGTGTGGACATAGGCGGCATTACACTCCAAGTTTTTGTTTTAGGGTTGTAGCACTCCACAGTGTTCAATGTCTTTAGTCCATCTCTACCACCAACAACATACAGCTTATCATCTAACACCGCAACTCCAAACTGTAACCTTCTCCCATTCATATTTGCTACATGGGTCCACATATTGGTACGAAGTTCATACTTTTCAATGCTTGTAGCACCTTAGGAACAATATATCAGAATTATATTCAAGCAGAACTGCCATTTATAACAAGTGTTTTATTCAAATCAAGCTTCCTCTTTCAAAACATCTCAGCACTGCCCTCACCTCCTCCTGCCACCAGCTGCTCGAACTGGAGGCGCTCTCTACCATGCTACCTAGCTGCCACATGCATGTGTGTGCACCTACATGATGCCCCCTGCCCTGATCACACTCCTCCTGCTGCCTCAGCCCCAAGCAGGCTGGAACTCTGCCATCCTGCAAGGGGAAACCTGCAGTTTGCCACGTTTTTCTTCTTTAAAAGGAGAAAACCCATGTTTTTCTCCAGCAAACGAAAACCCGGATACCTGCTGATCAGTGCTGGCAGGGCTCAGGATAGGTTTTGGTAGTGGACTGAGATCTGACTAAGTTAAGTTTGGGTTACGGCATCACAGAATCATAGAAAATTAGGGTTGGAAGTGACCTAAGGAGGTCATCTAGTCCAACCCCCTGCTCAAAACAGAACCATCCCAACTAGATCAAGCCCAGCCAAGGCTTTGTCTACCCACGTCTTAAATACCTCCAAGGATGGAGGTTCCACAACCCCTCTGGGTAACCTGTTCCAGTGTTTTACTACCTCCTAGTGAGAAAACGCTTCCTAATATCTAACTTCAACTTTCCTCGCTGCAACTTGAGACCATTGCTCCTTGTTCTATCATCCGCCACCACTGAAACCAGTCTAGCTTCATCCTCTTTGTAACCACCCATCAGGTAGCTGAAGGTTGCTATTAAATCCCCTCTCAGTCTTCTCTTCTGCTGACTAAATAAACCCAATTCCCTTAGCCTCTCCTCAGAAGTCATTTTCCTCAGCCCCTTAACTATTTTCATTGCCCTCCATCGGACTCTCTCCAGTTTGTCCATGTCCTTTCTGTAATGGGGGGCACAACTGGACACAGTACGCCAGATGTGGCCTCACCAGTGCTGAATAATATAGAGGGGAATAATCACTTCCCATGATCTGCTGGCAACACTTCTACTAATGCAGCCCAGTATGTCGTTAGCTTTCTTGGCAACAAGGGCACACTGTGGGCTTGTATTCAGCTTATTGTCTACTGTAACCCCCAAATCCATTTCTGCAGAGCTACTGCCCAGCCAGTCAGCCCCCAGCCTGTACCAGTGCATGAAATTACTCTGTTTTAAGTGCAGGACTTTGCACTTGTCCTTATTGAACCTCATGAAATTTCTTTGGGTCCAGTCCTTCAATTTCTCTAAGCCTCTCTGAATCTTAGTTCTACCCTCCAGCGTATCTACCACACCCCGCAGCTTGGTTTCATCCACACATCTGCTGAAAGTGCAGTCCCATCCCATCTTCTGGGTCATTGATGAAGATATTGAACAAAACTACCCACAGGACTGACCCCTGGGGCACTCCACTTGATACCAGCTGCCAACCAGACATTGAGCCATTGATTACTACTCTCTGAGCCTAATGATCCAGTCAGTTTCCTATCCACCTTATAATCCATTCAGCCAACCCATACTTCATTAGATTGTGAGACTGTTGTTGGAGAATGTGTCAAAAGCCTTGCTAAAGTCCAGGTATATCATGTCCACTCCTGTCCCTGCATCCTCAGTGCCAGTCATCTCATCCTGGAAGACAATCAGGTTGGTCAGGCATGACTTGTCCTTGGTGAATCCATGCTGACTGTTCCTAACCACCTTCTTCTCCTCCAAGTGCTTAGAAATAGATTCCTTCAGTATCTGCTCCATGATTTTTCCAGGGACTGAGGTATGAGGGTGAGCAGTCTGTAGTTCCCTGGATCCTCCTTCTATCCTTTCTTAAAGATGGGCACTATATTTTCCCCTTTCCAATCCCCCTGACTTCTTTCAACAGCCATGAATTTTCAAAGATAATGGCTAGCAGTTTTTCAGTCATAGTGGCCAACTCTCTCAGCACCCTCAGGTGTGCTGCGCTCGGCCCCGTGGACTTGTACATGTCCAGCTTTCTAAATAGTCCCTAATCTGTTCTTTTGCCACTGTCGGCTGCTCAGCTCCACCCCAAACTGTGCTGCCAAGTGACGTGTCTGGGAGCTGACCTTGCCTGTGAAGACTGAAGTGAAAAAAGCATTCATTATCTGGATAGATTTCTCTTTTCCACATCATCTGCCACTAGGTTGCCTCCCTACTTATTAAGGGACCCACATCTTCCCTCATCTTCCTTTTGTTGCTGACATACTTATAGAAACCCTTCATGTCCCTTTCTAGTGGCAACTCCAGTTGTGCTTTGGCCTTCCTGATTTCATCCCTGCATGCCTGAGCAATACTCTTATACTACTCCCTAGTTGTTCATCCAAGTATCCATTTCTTGTAATCTTCCTTTTTGTGCTTACCTCACTGAAGAGTTCCCTGTTAAGCCAAGCTGGTCTGCCAATACTTGCTAGTCTTTCTGTACATTGGGATGGTTCTTTTCTGCACCCCAAGTAAAGTTTCTTTAAAATAAAGCCAGCTCTTTTTGACTCCTCTCCCCCTCAGACTGGCCTCCCAGGGGATCCTGCCCATCAGCTCCCAGGGCAAGTCAAAGTCTGCTTTTCTGAAGTCCATGGTCCTTACCTTGCTGCTCTTCTGCCTTCCTTTCCTCAGGATCCTGTACTCAGTCATCTCATGGTCACTGCTACCCAAGTTGCCATCCAGTACTATATTCCCCACCAATTCTTCCCTGTTTGTGAGCAGCAGGTCAAAAGCATGGCCCCTAGTTGGCCTCTCTAACACTGGTACCAGGAAGTTGTCCCCAACATTCTCCAAAAACTTCCTGGATTGCCTGGGCACTGCTGTATTGGCCTCCCATCAGATATCAGGATGATTGGAGTCCCTCATGAGAATCAGGGCCTGTGATCTGGAAACTTCTACTAGCTGTCTGAAGAAAGCCTCATCTACTTCACCCTCCTGGTGTAGTGCACTATAGCAGACCCGCACCACAGCATCACCCTTATTGCTCTAACCTGAAATCAGAGGCTTCCAACAGGTCTGTCTCCAGTTGCATACAGGAGCTCTAAGCAATCATACAGCTCTTTTACATAAAGAGAAACTCCTACTCCTCCTCTCTCATCCTGTCCTTCCTGA
>NW_017729033.1:60065328-60068479 GCF_001723915.1 Gavialis gangeticus | reverse complement strand
ATAAAGAGAAACTCCTACTCCTCCTCTCTCATCCTGTCCTTCCTGAACAGTTTATACCCACCCATGACAGTGTTCCAGTCATGTGAGCTCTCTCACCAAGTCTCTGTTATTCCAATCACATCAGTTCTGGGACTGTATGAGGACTACCCCATGCTGTTCATCCATGTGGGCACCCATGATACTGCCAGGGGAGACCCTGAGTAGATCAAAAGTGATTACAGGGCTCTGGGTGCAAGGGTGAAGGGCATAGAGGCTCATGTATAGACACCGGAGGTAACTAGCCAATTGTCCTACTTTGTCAGGAAGAATGAATGAAAAGACTTCCCTTGTTGCCCCCTTTTGCTTGTGCTTCCTCCAGGTCACCCACTTCCCCACTTACCTCAGGGCTTTGCTTTCCATCGCTTTGCAAACCTAGTTTAAAGCCATCCTCAGATTAGTGAGCCCATCTGTGAAGATGCTCTTCCCTCTCCTGGTCAGGTGGATCCAATCTCTTCCTAGCAACCCTACATCTTGGAACAACATCCTGTGGTCAAAAAAGCCAAAGCCCTCCTGGAGACACCATCTGTGCAACCATCTATTGATCTGCAGCATGCGTCTGCCCCTGCCTGCACCGTTCTCCCTGATGGGGAGGATTTAGGAGAACATCACCTACTCCCATGCCCTTCACCCTTGCATGTAGAGCCCTGTAATCACTTTTGATCTGCTCAGGGTCTTCCTTGGCAGTATCATTGGTGCCCACATGGATGAGTAGCATGGGGTAGTACTTTGAGGGCCAGATGAGTCTCAGTAATCCCTTCATGACATCTTGGATCTGGGCTCTGGGCTCAGATCTCCTGAGACAGCAAGTCAGGCTGGAAGATGGATGCCTCCATCCGCTGCAGAATGCAGTCTTCAACCACCACCACCTGTTACTTCCTCTTGATGGCAGTGGTCAAAATCCTCCCAAACTTGGGAATACCTGGCTTGGCTTCTTCCACCATTGGAACATACTCCTCCTCCTCTGTTGTAAGGGCTCCATATCTGTTCTTCAGGCAAATCATCAATAAAAATCACTCCAGGTCTCTGGGGGCAGTTTTCTGCCACAACAGACTATTTCCATCAAGGCATGACAGGTGAGACTGTGAGGGGATACACTGAGAAGCTGAAGCAAAGCAGGATCAGCATGGCCCCTAGGGGGCACTGCAGCCACTCCAATGCCCGTCTTGTCGCATATACATTTATTACTTAAGGAAAAAAAGTGAATATTTATTTGTGACTTTGATATGTTATTATATGTAACCTTTGAAAGTTCCACAGAAGAGGATTTGGAGGTAAGAGTGGCTCACAAACTGAATATGGGTTCACAATGTCATACTGTTAGGAAAAAAGCTATTGTCATACTGGGATGGGGTAAGAGGCATGTCCCACTAAAGATATGAGCACTGTTCCTTTCACTCTCTTCGGTTGGAATACTGTGTTTCATTTTAGGTACCACATTTGTAAAAAGATGTGGACTAATTGGAGAGAGTCCAGAGGAAAAATGACAAGTATAGAAAATATGACCTATAAGGAAAGACTAATGAATAAGGGAAGCCTGAGGGAAGACAAGATAACGCCTTACGCAGTTTAAAATTTAATACAATAGGAAGGTTAGAAACTGTTCTTCATGTCCAGCAAGAAGCTTTTACTGCAGCAAGGGACATTTAGGTTAGACATTAAGAAAAAACTGTCCATCAGTAAGGATAAACATTGGAATAGATTACCTAAGAAATTGTCACTAAATGATTTTAAGACAAATTTGGACAAATACAGATCCTGAATGCTTTAAGTACAGTTGATGCTGCCTTGGGACAGTAGGAAGATATATGACCTCTCAAGGTCCTCTCCAGGCTTATTTTTATGGTTTCTATGAAAGCTGTAATTTGTATGCTATGTAAGTATCTAATGATGTTTCATTAAAAGTCAGTTCAATGGATTTTCAGTGTATGTTGCCATCAACAGTCATTATATAAACCAGTACCTTTTGTTGCATCCATTCCTCCAACTGCAAACAATACTCCTACTGTTGACTTTCTAGGCTTTGTGCGAGGACTTTGTAACATGGGTCGTCTCTCTGGTAACAGATGGTACTTCATTGCTTCCATAATGAGTTTTTGACATTCAATGTCATCTCTAAAGAGTGCATTATTTTCCATATCTGCCAGAAACTAGAAAATAAATTAAAGCGTCGAATCACTAGATAAACAGCAGGTTAAAAGAATCTCATTCCAATGAGATATTTTGTTCAAAATACCGGTGCCTAATTTAAAATGCACATTCTTCAGGAAATCATACCAATCCCAAAAGTGTAAAAATATACTAACTGATAGTATTTACAACACTTGCATTTTAACATACACTTTGAAACAGGGCTGTCTATCTGATAAGCAGCTGGGAGCCAAATGTACTGCAGATCACCCCAGTAGGGACCACATGGCTGCAAACTACACAAGGATGAGCCATAGGCCCCTGGGCTGCATGCTGGGCAGACACTCCCCTTGCTGCACCATGTAGGAGTCTCTGACCCCCATCATGCATTCACACAGCCTCTGGCTCCTCTACCACTTTCAACACTGGACTGCTCTGTCCCACCCTGTGGGGTGGGGCAGGAGGCAGAAGCCAGAGGAAGGTGGGGAGCCCAAAGATTCTGGCTGCCATTGCAGCTGGAGTAACAGGGGAAGCAGTGGCTGGGCAGAAGGAACTTAACCCCTCACAGCCCACATGCAGGTTGTGGGTCACCAGTTACCAGGGGTGGACAAAATGCGGCCCGTGGGCCAGATGCAGCCCACCAGACCATTCTATCCGGCCCATGGGGCCCCTAAAAAATTTAGAAAATTAATATTTATCTGCCCCTGGCTGCCTGTCATGTGGCTCTTGTTGGCTTGCCAAAGCTCAGTAAGCATCCTTCCGCCCGAAATAATTGCCCACCCCAGTTTCATAGTTTCCAGGGTCGGAAGGGACCTGAGAAGATCATCTAGTCCGACCCCCTGCCATGGCAGGAAAGAGTACTGGGGTTAAACGACCCCAGCAAGGTGTTCATCTAACCTCTTCTTAAAAACCCCCAGGGTAGGAGCCTGCACCACCTCCCTTGGAAGTTGGTTCCAGACCCTAGCCGCCCTGACCGTGAAATAGC
>NW_017729033.1:60055794-60065052 GCF_001723915.1 Gavialis gangeticus | reverse complement strand
CAGCAAATTTGAACAGGGTGCTTTTCACCCCCTCGTCCAAATCACTGATGAAGATGTTGAACAGTGCGGGCCCAAGGACCGAGCCCTGCGGAACCCCACTGCCCACGTCCTTCCAAGTTGAGAAGGACTCATCCACTACCACCCTCTGGGTGCGGCCCTCCAGCCAGTTGGCAGCCTTGCTTTGAAACACTGAAAAAAAGGAGTTTTGAGTTCTTCTTATCTTAATGAATGATCCCTACTCATTATTCCAAAGGAAGACAAACACCTTCCCCCATCATCACTGACAATATATCCAGAGGAAAATATCTCTTGATTTCAAATTTCTCTTTCACATTAGAGCAACAGAACCACAGGACTAGAAGACTGTCAAGGTTCACTTACTCTAATCCCCTGAACAAATGTGGGATGTGTTATTCCAGACAAATGCCTATCCAAACCTCTTCTTAAAAACTTCCAATGACAGAGATTCCACAATTTCTCTACATCAGGGGTTGGCAGCCTTTCCCTGGCAGAGGCCAGAGCTTGGGACCCAGCCATCACTTTGGGTCATAAGCCTCTGCACCCTGTGTCAGATCAGATCAGTGCACCAGACCAGACCGCCTCATGTGCCAGATTTGGCCCACGTGCTATAAGTTACTAATCCCTGCCCTAAACAGAGGGTGTACCTATACAACATGCTAAAAGCACAGTAAACTAATTCTACTGTGTATTAGCGTGTCACCGTGAAAGCTGTGCTAATGCACAGCAATATTAATCTACTGTGCATTAGCATCATGTAAAAAATGTATGCCAATGCTTATGGCACATTAAGTTAGTACCTGTAATAGTGGGTTATGGTGCATTAATGCACATGTAGATGTGCCCAGTTTGTTCCATTTTTCTAGTGTCACAACAATAAAGAAGTTTCTTCTGAGATTTAATCTCAATCTAATTTGCTGAAGTTTAAACACACTACTTTGTGTTCTGCACTCCATGGCAAGGGCGAAAAGTTGTTCTCTCTTTGCTTTATGGCAGCCTTTCAAATAGTTGAAAACTGCTTTCATGTTTATCATGAAACTGCATATGTGGCTCAACAATCATCATCGCTCCAGCAATACATCTAATCTAGTGGTATTAAAATCATTGCAGCCATAGACTGGAAACTTCAAAATACGTTTTAGTCCTGCAACTCATATGCTAAAATGTATAGATTTCTCTTCTGATAAAGTGAATAGATTCCTGTAACCATAGGGCAGTAATATCAGTTGTGGGGTATGGAAAGGAAGAGAACTGTACTTTGCCCACCCCTGTGTTAGCCCCTAACAGGTGCCACTCTGCTCAGCCTTCTGCTAAGACTACTGTAGCATTCCATAGTGAAAGTTTAATACTTGGCTTTTACACAATATTCATGAGCAGTAAATGTGTTGTTTAAAAAAAAAAAAAATCAAATTGAAAGCCAATGTCTAATTTATCTGTAAGAAGGAACAAAACTTGCTTTGATTTTTATCACCATCACTTGCAAGACAGCTCCCTGAGCTTTTTTTTTTTTTTGGACAAAGCTGTGCTTGCTACTTTGATAACCTTAAACTACCATTTCATTATTAAAAAATGGGTATACCTAAAGTTCTAGTGTTATAAATGTCAGAATGCCTTCCATTTGTTTATGTATATTAGCGTCAGTGTTTCAATACTGCCTTTCATTTGGCACTTGGGTCCTGTTCGGCACGCTGTTCCTGAACTTAAAATAACTAGATATAATTCCACGTATATTTCTGCAAAAATCTTTTAATTAACTGAACATATTATTATGTGAATTCAAGTTGATCATATCTACAACACTGTCAAATACTGCATCCTTCCAGAAAAAGATTTCAGGAGTACACATTAAAATATGCTTTCTTGTATTCCAGTACTAGTGAGAAGCAATACCAAGATAATCCTCAACAAGCAATGCTTTACCTTTGATGGGTGGATGTGGGAGAGAAATTCTAAATCAACATAGATCAATATTTCTTGTAAAACTATATTTGTAATTTGGAAATGCAACTTATCTGCTCACCCCAGTAAAGAGCTCTGAAGGAGGGATTTATCATAGCATGAGGCTTAGATCTATGAGAATAATTCTATCCTAACTAAAAAGTAAATAACTTCTAAAGCTATCTGTAAGCAGAAAATTGTGTGTTTTTGTGAATGAGCCTGCTGCATTGTAAATCTCTGTAAATAAATGCTCCCCATTACAACAACTTAAGAATTGACTTATTACATGAATCCAAAGTTTCCAAGGGTTTTGTTATTTCTGTAGATCCTTGCACCAAATTTCAAAGGCATTTATAATGGAACAGTTATAAATGATACATTAACATTATAATCACATCTGAAAAATGGATGCAGAGGAAGGTTATGAGGTTGCTATAACTTGAAATAATCTTATAAAGCTGTTAAAAAAGAATATCAGAAAAGAAAACTGTCTAAAGTACTAAGTGCTTCCGAGGAAAAGGAAGCTGAATTTCTCTCAACTATAAATGCAGTTAATCAACATTTTGGTACAATTTCAAAGACCGCATAATAGCCACTGGCACTTAGCAAACATTTAATATACATAATCAACCATATCACAAGCCTCTCTCTGCAACATCACAATGATGCCTGGGATGTTGATTTTGTCAATAAGCAGATATACCAGAACAGAGAATGCTAGCTTTAAAGAAATTATTATAAATGCAACTGATGAAACCAAGCTCCTATTACAGTTTTTCTGCCTCTGCCTCTAAATCCTATAATACTGCTCCATGATTTCTTTAAGTATATATGAATCTAATAGTCCTCAAAATCTCTACTTACAATGTTATTGATTTTAGTGACCTCTCCAATTTTCTGCTTTCCTTTCTTCCAAATAGCTTCCATTCTTCTAGCATAAAATTAGAAATATTTTCATTATATCGTATTGTGTCTGCTGAAAAGTGTCATATTGCCTAATGATGTGTGATCAAGTAATGAAACACCATACTGTAATTACTGGTGGTCGGATGTAATAGTATTATTGGAGTTTCAACAAAATGTCTTGACTGCATTGTACATAATGTTAAATCCTTTTGAAGGATGAAATTCTATTTTGTTTTAAAATACTTTCATTTTAAAGAGTTTTTCTAAAAGTAAAGAAATAGAAAGTGACAGAATCATGGAATGCAAGTATAAATGTGAAAAAAGGTGGGAGATAGAACAGCGATTGCAATCTGGTATTGTTTTGCTATTTTAACCTGAAAGTCTCCTAACTAATTCCCCATTCAGACTAATTTCACATAATTATGTATTTATTTATTAATTTCTGTAGTGTCTATTTTCATGAATGGTTTCAATTAGAGAAGATGGAAAGAAACAAAAAGAATAAATAAGCAGTTAAATACTGAACAACAAAAGTAACAACTTCCTGCAGGTCAATGGGCTCAGACTTCAATATGTTCCCAAACAAAGTAAATGACAGAGTCAGGGATGCCACTGAGAATATTGCCATTGCGTATGGAGTAATCAAATATAAGTACCCACAGGAAATACTTTCTATCCAATCTCTCCTACCAAGAAGAGGGTGCAGGGTGAAAGGCAAAAAGAGACCCAATGAAGCTTTCATTATGATCTCATGACACCTTGGGGTACAGACAGAAGTGCAGCTCTCAGATGTAATTCAGAACCTTTTCTGCAAAGCGTTCTGAGTTGCACCATTACCCCAGACAAAACAGAAGTTCACTGTTGGTTCCTGGGGGGTGGGGAATCTAGCTGTGGGCTCATAGCAATGGCCACTCTGTCAGTGCTGGCTGCTTTCAGAATGACAGTGGGGAAAGGCAGTGGAGGGAGCTCTGAAGAGTGGGGTGGGTGAACTGGAGCCCTCCCCACCTTGGGCAGGCTCCAAAACACCCACCCCACCCTTGGGGGGGGTAGAATAAAACCCCCCAACCTGAACTCCCTCTGCTCCCTTTCCTCCCTCCTATTCTGAAAACACTGACAGGCTGGGAGCTCCACAGACACAAGTTACAGAGGATGGCACATTTTGAAACATTTTCATCTGATACCCCATGCAATGAGAGGTCATATTTTCACCCAATCGGCCATTTTTGAAGCTATCTACAGCCATGGACTTTTGTTTGGTTGCAGCTATAAACTGCTTTCTGTGGTCAGTTCAGGCAAAAATTGTCACTTTTGTCCACATCCTTAGTTTTTTCACCCTAGAATGTGGACGAGCCTTTCATTACCTCACAAGGCTGTTGAAAGTTTTCAGTTTTTAAAGCCCTTTCACCGTATATAAAGTGCTATTATATAAACAACAGGGTAAGGAGATCAAGCATGGGTTATCTGTACAACACCACGGCAGAACACTAACACAAGACTATAATGTACTACAGCTTATTGATAACAGCAATTATACCAAGGAGTTCAGAGCACCTGGTGTTCTCATCCACTGGAATACAAACAGAGACAAAATCCTACCTAACTGAAAGAACTATAAATGGCAGTAGAACAATAGAATAAGCTGCCCAAGTAAATTCTGGAATCTTCTTCACTAGAGGTTTTCAAGAAAAGGCTGGAAAAGCATTTGTCTGGGATGTTTAGGAATAGCACATCCTACAGTTATGCAAGAAATTGGATTAGCTGACATTTAATACTCTCTTCCAGCCATATAGTTCTATGATTCTATATAAAGGGGCATACAGAGTCCACAAGGGAGAATAAATGGAGAAAACAGTTCAAGATAACTTTCTAATTCTATACTTCCCGGATCTCTAGGTGAGTTTTGACGATGGACAGAAGTTCATTAAAAAAATAAACTGTATAATTCCCATAAATATGATGTTTAAGAGGCACATATATTCCTGAAACCATGTACTTACCAATACCATACCAATAAGATGTGCAAAACATTTTTCTCAGATGTTTGAAATTGAAACAAAATGTTCCTGTTTACTTAAGTTTTTGCCTTATTCTTATATGATCCTGACTGATCTCATCTTCATGTTGTAAAATCCTGCAGTTCATCCAGGAACAGTCACTGACCTTATAATGCAGGAATATTCTGCAACGTGACTATGTATTTATTTTTCTAAGGAGTCAAATCGCTATATAATTCTATGAAAGCTTCAGCATAGACTGTAGGAGCTTGTCTATTTAAAAAGGATATAATCTAGGGGAGGAAAGTATTTTGTATTTGTAATAATTTACCTGTGGAGCAAGCAAAGGCAGCCTAATGTAAGCCAACAGCTTACTAAGATCCTTCCTTCTCTGTTCCAAATCATGTCGAACCCATGTAAGGAGTGCATTCAGTATAGTTTCTTCATTAGGAATATTCATATCATCACTTGCTAAGAGCTTTGCAATTTCAGTGGCTGGCAATAATAGAAACTCCTGGTTTCTAATAACTTCCATGAAATTTTCCTGAAAAAGAAGAAAAAAAAAAAAGGGAAAACTGAAGATATTTGAATAGGCCACTATTGCTTACTGTTGCCACAGAGTTCGTGGAGATGCACAATATGCTGACATGCTGATTTTGCTAAGGAGAGTGTGCATCAGATTGCAATAATGGACACATCTAAGAGAATGTATGCATCAATTGAAATAATGAAACTATCTTTGACATTATCAAATTATTTTTATGTTTTGTAAGCCAAACAGAATTGAATGAGGTAGAACAGTGGAATGAAGGTATGAAGGACTGTAATATTGTAACACAATATTTGATTAATAACAACCACTTTTGAGAAGACCCAGTTCTTGAACACTTCAACTAGGTCATTTCATATAGCCTATTCTTATTTCAGGATAATAAGAATCACAGTATAAAATATTTGTGAGCATTATGTCCAACCAGTAGCATTTTTAGAATATTTTGTAGAAATTCAAACTCACAAATTGAAAAACATTAAAACACAGACGCATATATCTGGCAAGCCTGAAGACTAATTCAGGAATAATTGGAAAGGGTCCTCCCATGCACACAAAGTAAGAGAGCATAAAATGAGAAATGAGTCTCAATTACAACATGGGCTGCCCCTGGGGCAGAACAGCTCCATACTACCTTGTAGAAACTTCATAATTGAGTCCTAAATGAGTAGGCAGAAAGCAGTTGAAGCTTAGAAAACATCTAACACAAGCTTTTAGGAAATCTTACTCCCAAAATTAATTGAAATTGACTTGGCTAGGCAAGTATATGTATACTGAGAATCAACTAAAGTATTTTGATGGTAAAATTAAAAGCCAAAATACATACAAAGATGAGGTTACTGCGAAGGGATCAGTGTTAAGATCTGACCTCTTCAGCATCTTTATTAATAATATGGAACAAACAAACTCACTGTTAATGAAACACACGAAAGATACTTATTGGGGAGACTCTGCAACACTGAGAAATACAAGTAAATATATTAGAGTAAAATTTTCAGTAACTTGAAATAGATTAACAAAAGGGAGAAACGTAATAGCAGAAGAGAGATCTATTGCTGAAACAGGCTATGCAAAACATAGATGAATTTATTATACAAAATAGCAACAAAAATTAACAGTATAGTTTTGGACTGGATACTGGGCGGATGTAATTTCACAGTCCTCCTTTTACAAGACTTTGGTATCACAATACATTAGTACAGAATTCTGTTCAGCATACCCTGCTACTGGAAAGAGACTGACAAATTAAACTAGTCTAGTGAAATGGAAAATATCAAAAGACTGGACAGACTGACTTATGGGAAAAAACCAAACTAGTTAAATGTATATAGAATGGCTCTAAATGCATCTAAAACATGCATAGTGTGACACAATTATCTCCAAATATGTGCAGAGATTTAAAGACAGGTAAGCTGAGTTTAGGGTCCTACAAGGAGATATATGTGGCTGGAAAGTGAAAGAATTGGGAAAGGGGAAGGGAAAGTTAAGATATTCAGTTAAGCTGAATACCTAAAAAAAATCTAAATGTCATTAAGCTATAAAGTAGTCTCTTCAAGGTGGAAGCAATAACTAAGCAGGTCTTTTCTTCTTTAAAGCACACTTAAAGCTGCAACAATAAAATTAGGACCCTGAGCTAACATATTGTTCATTAAATGTAAATGAACCAGCAAAATACTAATTTTCAATACATGCTCTTTTAGAATTTTTACTCCAAAATTGGTTAATATTTTAGAGCCAGAACTAAGATCTAAAATACATTAGCAAAATTTGAGGGTTTCCACTTGCAATATACAGAAGTTCAGTCTTCATTGGGTTCATTGTCTTCACTGTCCTTTTTTGGCTGGTACTTCATCCCAAAAGATATGCAAGTTAAAGTTTTCTTGGTTCTTTGCTCTTAGCTTTGTTGAGTGTACAGGCACAGTGACCACAAATAAAAAGAAAAAGCAACATTTACCACGTTAGGCTTTAAACTTTTTCTATCCAATCTCTTTGGGGAAAAATAACCTTGACTAACTATTTTAACTTGTAGCTACTAGCATTCTGACTTTAGGATCTTGTACCACAGATTAATTATCTTACTTTGTTATTTCTATAATTTCATAACTTAGGCATTCATGGATCTTCTTTTGGAAGGTTTTCCCTATTTAAGCTTCTTCAAGAAAACAGGCTTTCTACTCAAAACAGATATTGAAGAAGTACAAATAGGGAAACAAAAATAGTTTTGTGTTGTTTATTGTAGAAAATCACTTTCTTTTAGGGACAAGTCTAATTTCCTCTTGATCTTGTTCTATTTCTACAGTGAAGAGGCTCCTTTTTATCACAATGATAAAATTTTCTTTGGAAAGAGCCATTCTTAGCAGTATGCTTGGGAATTTTATTTATCAAAATCTGATAGTTTATTTTCCTTTTTAGATTAAGAGGAAAATAAGACAAAAAGGAGTCAATATTTCTCATAATATTCTTAACCCCCCTCTCTAGTCTTTGCTTTTATTGTTCTTTCTTATGGTACTTCCCTGCACAGGAACCCAGTGGCTGTGTCTACATGAGACGCTGACTGCGCAGTCTTTACTGCATGGTCATTTAATACTTGTATAAACTAGTACTAAATGACTGCAAAGTTATTTGTTTATACAAGTACTAAATAACCAGAGTTCCTGAGCAGTAGTGTCACTAAACAGCTTTTTGGTGACACTGACTGTGCAGTAGCTTGTTACTACTGTACAGCAGCATCACATCACACTTCCTGCCATGCAATGCTAATGTGCAGTAGTAATGAGCTACTGCACACTCTTACTGACACGCTGGTCTCATCTAGATGCAGCCAGTATTTTGGAGAATGATTAAGTGCATTTTTATAGCCTTGAAAAAAGAACTTCTCTCCCCGACCCTTGGTTTCTCATGAAGCTGAGAACTGTTACTGAACAAATAACAGCTAAAAGACCATATAATAGGAAAAGATGTTCACTGTACAAGACTTTGCACTAGTGGGAAGCCAAAACTATACCAACTGCTGCAAAAGGGGAGGGTGCTATTTCTTTCCCTACCCAAGAGTTTAATTTTTCAGTATAGCCAGTTAGCAGGTTTCTTTAAAAAACAGTGAATCCCTCTTCTAGGTGTTGGAAAAGAGACAGTATCTTTTACCTCTGGTTCCTTGTCCAAAACCATGCACTCCAAGTTACCATGGTCTTTGCTGTTCTATCCTTCCCTAATTTGAAAGAAATGAGTTTGAGCATTCCCCACTCTACCCTTCCCACCAGCTTCCTGATTACTGTGAATGGGTTAGGTCTGTCTACATGCTTCTGGGTTTTTTTTTATTATTTCTCCTCATAAATCACTAGTAAATGTCATTGCTGCTGCTTATGGATCTCTTGAGTTGCAAAGTGAATTTGATCCGATTCTTCTAATGACTTCGCCACTGACAAAATTATTCACATTTCAACTCTCTTAAAAGCTTAAAAAGCTCTTTGTTGCAGCAGAGATTCCGAAACCAGACTCAGAAATTAGAGCAATTTCATAGTTGCTTCATTTTTGAGGTTATAAGGCAAATGCTTAGAATGCTAAGAATTTTTCATTAAAAAAAAAAATGATGTGTTGAAGTTGAAGCCTCTACCTAGGAAGACTTCCTCTGTAATGCTATGGGTTAGTGGATATTAAAAGCCCTGAAAGCAGCATGGCCCTTGTTACCTTTCTGCATGAAAATATTCCTTTAAAAACTTTTTTAAATAGGTACACTGATACATCGGTTTGATATTGGATTGATACCAATATACAGAAAACTGGCTGTATCGGATATCGGCCTGATGGGGCCGATAATTTGGCTGATAAATGCCTGTGCTGCATGCAGCTGCAGCA
>NW_017729033.1:60055364-60055704 GCF_001723915.1 Gavialis gangeticus | reverse complement strand
GGCAGGGGGGCACATCCACTCCCCCACAGTGAGGGAGAGGGCAGGGGCAGGAACAGGTGTTGCCCAGCTGGGGCAGAGTGGGGCACGGGACAGACCTGCAGCTCATCGAGTTGGCTCCTGCCCCATTGCCTTGCGCCCTGGGAGGGGGAAGGGGGGCGTGTGCCCTTGGATCTTTGTGGGGCAGGGCAGGTCTTGGAGTGGGCACTGGTAGCACTGGAAGGATGCTGCATCCACCCTAAATTTCACCACTGCTCCATTCCCATAGCTGCAGCTGCCAGCCACCCAGTGTAGCCCTGGCTCAATTCCCTACCTCCCCGCATGCACCGGGAAGAGCTGGGGC
>NW_017729033.1:60053952-60055276 GCF_001723915.1 Gavialis gangeticus | reverse complement strand
GCTGGGGCTGCTCCAGGTGGCTGGCAGCAGTGGCGCTGGGAGTGGAGTGGTAGTGAAATTTGGGGGGGATGCAGCATCCTCTCAGCACTGCCGACGCCTGCTCCGAGCCCAGACCCCACCAAGAAGAGCCCTGCACAGCTCTGGCTGCAGCCTGTGCTGCCCCATGCAGATCTGGGGGGCATACGCTCCCGCCCCGAGGTGCAAGCAGCAGTGGTAGCCGCCCCCTCCACGAGTTGCACCTCCAGCCCCCCTGCCCAGCGCCTGCCCCTGCCCCGTCACCTCCCGCGGGGGCGTTGATCTGCACCCCACCATGCCCCTTCCCTCCCTCCTCCACTTCCACCATACTGGACTTACCAGCTGGAGGCAGCTGCATTGGAAATCAGATCAGCATCGGCCAATATGTCTCCTTAAATAACTGGCCCCAAAAATCTCTTATCAGTGCACCCTTACTACATTTTTTTTTTGTAAGAAAGGAAGGCTAAGTATCACTACCATTTGTTCTCAAATGAGCAACAACAAAAATGGTACATCTCTTGATGTGCTGAACACCTACTGGAAAGGGCACAAAATTGAAAGTCCAGTATTCTGGGCCTCCATTCCATCTCTTACTAGACTTGAAATCTGGGCCTTAACTTCTCTATTACCATTTTACAGATGGGAAGCAGAGGCACAAATGTATCAATCTATTTAAACTATTTCACAATCAACAGACAAGTCCACCTTATTTTTGGAATAATTAGTTAATGACACTGATCGGCTCCTACCAGTTTGCATCAGTGATCTTTTAATTCCTCAACAAAAAGTAAAGGACTTATATTATACTCATCCAGAGATGAGATGACATATCATCTTGATGCATCTTGAGATATCAATTTTAATGGAGAGGACATGATTTTAATCCTCAAGATTACAATGAATTCTTCAGTTTGTCACCTGTACTTGGAATGTAGGATAACCTCACCGTATGTTAGGAAGACAGTTGGAAGTATAAAAGGCTGCCTTAGGGGAAAGAAACCAAATCATAAAAGTACCGGAAATGAGGGCACTGGCATAAAACACTGTTTTCCATTAAAACACATGAAGATACTTAAATTAACCTTCTGGATAGTCTAGCAACACCCCTAAATTTGTAGACATATGGCTCATTATGTTGTATTTTCAAAATAAGGTAATTTTTTTGATGTGAAGGGTAAATTAGTTACATTTGTATAAACAAGCTTGATAAGTCAGGGATTTGGGTTTTCCATTTCCCACAGAAAAATAGAGAAAAACACAGATTTTCCCTTTTCATAGTTTCATAGTTAGTAGGGTCGGAAGGGACCTG
>NW_017729033.1:60047816-60053127 GCF_001723915.1 Gavialis gangeticus | reverse complement strand
ATCTTAGTGTCATCAGCAAATTTGAACAAGGTGCTTTCTACCCCCTTGTCCAAGTCACCGATGAAGCTGTTGAACAGTGCGGGCCCGAGGATGGAGCTCTGGGGGACCCCACTGCCCACATCGCTCCAGGTTGAAAATGACCCATCCACCACCACTCTTTGGGTGCTGCCCCCCAGCCAGTTGGTGACCCATTTGACTGTGTAGGTGTCGACACCACAGTCCCCCAGTTTTTTTTAATGAGAATGGGGTGAGAGACAGTGTCAAAGGCCTTCCTGAAGTCCAGAAAGACTACGTCCATTGCTACCCCTGCATCTAAAGATTTGGTGACCTGGTCATGGAAAGCCACCAGGTTGGTCTGACAGGATCTGCCTCTAATGAACCCGTGTTGGTTGCCCCTAAGCATAAGCTCCCCCCGCTGACCCCTCGTGGACACGTGCCAGGATAGTTCTCTCAAAAAGCTTACCCAGGATCAAGGTAAGACTAACTGGCTTAGTTTCCTGGGTCCTCCTTCCTCCCGTTTTTGAAGATGGGAACCACATTGGCCCTCTTCCTCCTTTTGCTGGAGGAAAACATAGATTTCTCATTTTATAAGAGAAAACTGCAGATGTTTCAGTTTTGCAAAGAGCTCTCTGCAGCCTGTTCCAGCCTGCAGAGGGCTGGGAGGGAGCAGGAGGAGGGAAGTCAGGCAGGGGGCACCATGTGCATGTATATACTCATGGCTGCCAGGCAGCCTGGACAGCAGCTCCTGCAGGTAAGTGGGGGCAGAGATTGAGGCCACCAGAGGGAGAAGTTGGGTAGGGCTGTGGTTGAGGCTCCCCAGCCAGGTGGCGTGTGGGGCTTGGGGCCCAGGCCATAACATGCAGCTACAGACCCTCAGTGGGGAGCAGGATGGGGTTGCTGGTGGCTCATCTGGGGGGCAAGGGGTGGGGCTGGCTCCCTCACTGCTGCACGTGCTCCATGGGGGAAGGGAGACCCATGCCCCACAGATCTGCATGTGGGGTAGGGGCAGGTGTGTGCTGTGGGATTGGACTCCCCACCCTACTGTTCTCCCTTGTGGCCTCTATAGCCCAGGAGGTGCAACCTGGAGCTGCAGGGAACAGCAGGGCTGCGCAGTGAAGTTCCTTGCTGCTGCTGGGGATGCACTGCCAGGGCAGCATGGAGCTTGCAGTAGCAAGCAGCTTTGTGTGGCCCCACTCTGCCCTGCAGCACCAGGTTGCACTCATTGGGCTGCAGAGGCCCTGGGGGAGGGCAGGAGGGCAGGAGCCCAAGGCCACAGCAGGGAGCCCACCCTACCCTTGCCCTGCACACAGATCTGGGGGGCACAGGTCTCCCCTGCCCCCCGAGGAGTGTGTGCAGTGGCAGGGAGACAGCCCCACCCCTCACCCAAGTCTGCAGCAGGCAGTGGGGCTGGGAGAGTCGGGCTCCATGCTCCACTCGGCTGCCATAGCTGCCACATCCTATTAGGGGCAGGGGGCTGAGGACCCAGGTCCCTGGCTCCATAGCCCTACAGATGGGAGCCCCTTCTGGCAGGGCTGGGGATGGCAGGGGGGAGTATGAGGCACCAGCAGGGCCATGGAGGCTGTGGGGGCGGGGTGAGGGAACTTTCATTTTAATCACAGATTTGGAGGTTTTTAATTAGAGAATTTGCAAATTTTTATCAGGGAAAACCAAGATTCCTTTTGATAATGGCATTTTATATACCTAGTCCACAAAAATCAGGCCCACAATGTCTGTTTAAAAGCTATTATGTCCACCGCTTGCCACTTTCAAAAAGTTGGCATGTTTCGCTCCTTAGATCCTAAGTATTTTTCAGGCATTGTCATGTGTTTACAAGGCCACAATATTGACTTACTTCGATAATAACCTTGAAGATTTTTCTTATTCTTCTTCAGAGTAGTTTATTGACTGTCAGAGCATACCATTAAATTATGAAACACTCATGTTCTTTTAGCACAAGAGCTACATACATACTTTTAATCTGAACTATCGTATTCAAATCCATTTTACTTTTATTTATACTTGACTATACTACACTGACTGAAACTATGCCAATGCTTTTAAGTGACACTAATGGACACTGTTGAGATGGAGAAAGTCTATTATTGGAGTTGGGTCCACTGAGATTATTCACTGATGGATTTTTTATTCTGAGAAAATGGCCATTTCAACTCAACGTATAACATTTTTTAAAGTGCAAATTGAGTAGCTTATCAAAAAACTTATGGTTACATACAGAGCTTTTCGATAGGAGAAGTTTAAAATGGAGTAGCTGTTTTAAGTGAAGGAACACAATTGCATGGTGAACTGTTCCCAACATCAGACAAAAAAAGAAAAAGCAGCAAAACTAAGAAAGTAAATATATTTAAGTTAAAATATAAATATATTGTTTATTTAGCTCAAATTTTAGGGACTGGAAAATAGTGTGGAAAAAACCTACAAAATATTCTTTAGTTACCATCATTATAACATAAACCATGGTAATTTGTAACAGCATAAGCATAAATCATGTCTCTTAAACAACAGAATTTACAGAAACTATAGTATGCTTAACCCTTTTGCTCTGCTATTTTTAATGGATGAGCATCAAGTGGCTAGTATTAATATTAACATTTTTCTTCTTTCAAACAGCTTTTAAAACAAATAAAATTACTCAGGGATTTATTTTAATTGAAGACTCAATCGGACTATAGATTTCTGTGTAGTTTCCATAGCAACATTAGTTTCAAACCAAAAGAGCTACTTCTGTATTACTCATTATTACTAAAATTCAATTTCATGTCTCTGTTGGAACTAAGCAACCTTAAAAAAAAGCCTTAGGAAGAATCCATCAAGCACAACTAATTAGTTTTGAAAATGGCTTTTTAAATCCATCTAATTTAAATTTCATTCATGTCAAGGCCTTAAAAACAGCAATTGTGGCAATGAAGTAAACAACCATTTTCCTAAAAGGTGTAAAACCATTTTCCTGTGGCCTGAAGAACTTCTTACCAAAAGAAAGATGTGGAGTCCATTACAAACCAACTTTGAAAAAATGAGACAACGCTGGTTCCACTCTCTCCCAGGCATGGAGTACATGGAAGAATAGCTCCTGCCTGGCCATGCAGCACTGTCCCAGGGCCAGAGATGCATCACCACTGACTGGCTGGGCAGGCCCTGGGAGGGGATGAAGCTGGAGCTGTGCCTGAGAGTAAGAAAGGGGAGGGAATGGAGCTGGAGCTGTGCCTGAGAGTAAAGAAGGGGAGGGATCTGGACCAACAGTTTAATGACAACTGTGTGCAGGACAGAACAGAGCAATGGCACATAGGAGATCAATTAATGCTATCATTAATGCCCAGCCTCTTCATATGGTATCCAAAGGCCAAAGTTTGTGTCCCAAGAGCTAGTCAGCAAGGCTGTCATGAGGAGGAGGAAAGAGCATGACAAGTAATTCTAGAAACCCCATGTACAAAGAGGAATTGTCTTGATTGGCCTTATACAGATACATTTCTTGCCCTCCTCACCTAACAACATTGTTTCAAAAGGATACCTCTGAGACAAGAAAGGAGAAAAATATAAAAGAGAGAATGGTGGTTAGGGGATAGAATTTAAGAAAGTTAGAGAATTACTTTTCCTGTAAACAGTAACCCTCACTTTCATTGGGAATATTTTTGCATTTAGCCATTTGTGAGTCTACCTTAATACATAAGTATATTCCCTGATCTTATACACGTACATAAAAGACAGCCTTCCGTTACTAACATGAGAGAATAAAACAAATATCCACTGAGAGACCAATGTTAACAAACTATGTGTAACTTGGTAACTTTCAGAATTTGATAAACCCACTCCAGATTTACCAACAAATAGAATAATGCATGTTTACTATAGTAGCATCTCATCTCAAGGCACTGGACCACATGATGGCAATTTAGCTTCTGATCAAAACCAGTAAGAATTGTACCAGTAAGAATTATTTTTTTGACAGTCTTGGTACTGTTAAAAAGAACGGCTCATGCATATTTTCTTTCAATTTCTTTGGCACATTTATTCTGTCAAAGGACTACACAAACCAAGTGCCCCACAAACTTACCACACTGTACCTGTACTATCCACCAAAATGGATGTATCCTAGTTACCTTGGCCCAGTGTTAGGCATGCACCCATCAACTCATGCACTTGGGAGTGGTTATTGGTTCATGCCCATCACTGCATTAAAATATATCTTCCTAGAGAAGGTTATAGTGTATACCACACCTGCCTGGCATACTTCACTATGGTACTCTCTAACATGGTCCCATGACAGTATGGCTATGGTTACTAAAACAGCATGTTTAGCAGTTCATCTTTTTCTTGAAATAAGTGTATTTGTAATCTGTGATTCTTAACAAATCAAGACTCTATTGAGCAAACCATTTAAGTACATACTTAAATTAACATTCAGAAGCTTAAGCCAGCAGTGTTTAACTTTTTGGGCCTGTGGGCCAGATGACTGACATGGGGCCTGCCTACAGTCTGAAACAGGCTCTAGGGCCAAGCATCGACCCTTGTGCATCAACCCTTGTGTGTCAGGATTAGATCCCAGTGGCCTGGCACTGCACCCTTCTACTGGGATTGGGCCCTGGAGCCCATTGCCACCCATCTCTGGCCCCATGCCAGATTCAGGGCCAGAGGTTCCTCATGGGTCTGGAGATGTGGCAGCAGTGGAACAGTGGCACCGCTCTCCCGCCACCAAATTTCTGGACCTGTGGAGCCCTGCAGGCCAGATGACAACATTGTGGGCCAGAAGCCAGAGGTTGAGCACTCCCGGTTTAAGCAATCCCAATTACTTAAATGTAATAATCCCTCTATCTAACATTAAGCCCCTGCTTTAAAAATACTGTTCTGAATTATGGCTCATATTTGCTCCATTATTTCCAGTAGCCTGCTCTTACATATTTAACTTTTAAAATCATAGCCTCCTACGTAAATTTAAATAAGCACTTTTTTTCTAAAGTGTATTTTTGTATTTATTTTTCCATAATTACCAATCAGGATATTAAACACATTATTTTAAAATTCTAAATGAACATAGCTATTTTAGGGGAAAAGCTGAATGGAATAGGGAAAATGCCTCCTCAATATTGTATAACACAGAGCAATTTACAAATAAATAACATTCATTTACAAATAAATAACATCAATATTTTTAAACAAGCTTCTATCTAAAATACATATATTTGTAACGTTTCATGTCATCTATCAATAAGATTCATAGATGTTAGGGTCAGAAGGGACCTTAACAGAACATCGAGTCCAACCCGCTGCACAGGCAGGAAAGAGTGCCAGGTTCAGG
>NW_017729033.1:60038088-60042816 GCF_001723915.1 Gavialis gangeticus | reverse complement strand
TCCAGGTTATCCTCATCCCTCTTGAAGTGTGGTGCCCAAAACTGCACGCAGTATTCCAACTGCGGCCTGACAAAGGGGAAGTATCACCTCCTTGGTTCTGTTTGTCATGCATCTGCTGATGCATGATAAAGTGCAGTTAGCTTTGCACACTGACAACTCATGTTCATCTTGGAGTGCACTAGGACTCCGAGATTCCTATCCGCTTCCATGCTACCGAGCAGGTAATTTCCTAGGCAGTAGGTGTGCTGGACATTTTTCCTCCCTAGGTGCAGCACTTTGCATTTCTCCTTGTTAAATCACATTCTGTTGTTTTCTGCCCATTTCTGCCCATTGTTTTATGTCCAACCTGTCCAGGTCTGCCTGTTGTTGTTCCCTGCCCTCCAGTGTGTCCACTTCTCCCCACAGTTTTATATCATCCACAAAAGGTAAAAGTATTGTGTTTATGCTGTCCAGTTGATCATGACATCAAGAAATAAACAAGTTGTGTATAAAGTAGATAATATCACTGGACTCTGAAGAGCCTGCCATTTGAATTGCAGATCTGGGCAACTCCCGTCTCTCTTTGCCCCCTGCTTCCCCCAGTAATATTTGGTTCTCTCTTCACAAAGATTTGTAGAACCTCTTCCACACACTTAAAGGATACCCCCATCATGTGCTCTTTGCCAGTAAAATTCACTCATTATTCTCTTTAGCTTCCTCCACTGAAAGACTGACTTGTCCTTTGCTTGCAAAGTAAACTGGGCTAATGTGAATTTTTAAAAGTAAAAAAAAACTGATTATAAGTTAAATTTTAATTATTTGATTTCAGTACTCATAGCATACGTAATGTAAGCAATATTATGAGTTATTTTTTGTACACTGTGAAATACTGAGTAGCATTTTCAAAACATAGTGACTTTCAGTCGAGGCGATTTTGAAATTTTTACACATTACTTTTTTCCGGAAGAGATGGAATACCACCAAAATAGAAAAGAATACTTAATGTCACAGTACATCTAAATAGCTCACATAACAACAAAAGTTCTCTCAGGGTAAATATTTCTTTTACACTGGAAGATATTCTGCATTTTCCTTGCTACAAAAATCAATGAATGGATGATGCTTGAAATAAAGACATACCATGGTATAATTGTGAGCCACTTTGTGCAAGTCAGTGCAACCCTGTGCATCAGCAAAAGAGCGAATTCCAAGGCAATTGGATGGGTGAAGCTGTTTCATTAAGAACTTACAGCATGCTTCTACAACCTGAGAGAGCTGGAGAAGGCAAGCCGTAGATAACAGGCACTCAATGTTATCTTCTTTTAATTCAAGGCGACCTATCAAAATTACAAGACATGATCTCATTATTTATGACAGAATATTGATAGTAATTCCATAAAGAACATGTCCCTAAAAAAAATTTTTAATACTAAGAAATGGTAAAAGAGGGAAACAATGCCCCAAATGGTAATTTCCCTTGTTTTCATCTTTTGTTAAGCCAGACAAAAACCAGATGCAGCAAAGTACCTTTTGCAAACTGCATAACAGAACATAAGACTTGGCAATACCATTCTAAACGAGCTGAAAAATAACTATTTTTTTAAGAAGTTAACTTTTATAACAGTGCAAAAGAATAATTAATACAGTACTCCTTTTTCAGACTGGGTGTGTCTGAAATATGTTGACAATCTGTCAGCTAACTACAAAAGTACTGTATCTTGTTAAACTAAGGTACTATATCTTGTTAAACTGCCTCAAATAATGGCAGCAACAGAAGTCTACCAAACATCTGAAATGGAATAATGGAACGAGATGTTCACTTAACAAGTCATTAGACCAACTTTATCATCCTTTTTAAAAACTGTATTACCTGTATACCCATATTGAACCAAAGCCCACAGTGCATTTGGATCTACACCTTCCATCTTGATTTCTTCCTGTCTTGCTTCTCGTACATCGTTTGTAAACATTGCTGCAAAGTAGTCCGAAACAGAGGAGAGAACCAACCTAAGTACATATGGGAAGAAAAGGGGGATGGTGAGAGAGAGAGAGCTTAGTCAAGCTGATGTTTGTTAATTTATGCTTCATTATTTTGCCCTTTGAAGGTGCACTGTACTGAGAAAAGGATTTTAAACTTGGCAAACTGCTTCATGCTCCAGTTCCTCTCTATGAATAATGAATGCTGTTACTGAAACTACATTTTCTGCTGAGGTAAATGATTTACCCTTTCAGAGCACAGTGACTTTTAATAATCTCCACAGAAACATAATATATAAAAAACAAATACATGGACATTAGATATTGTGCCAAAAATAACTGGAAAACACAACTATTTTTATAATTAATTTTAGAAATGTAAAATAATTACTTGTAAAATAATTTCTAAAAGAATACTTAATTTTTTTGTCATTGCTGTACACAGATAAACTGATGTGGACAAAGTTGACAGAATTTGACTCCTCAGAGCTGGAGATGATAGAAATCAGAAAAGGCCAGACACAGGTGAGAAGTAGTTAGTACTTTAAGCATACTAATAAGTATAGTAAGTCTTATTATGTAAATATTTAATGCCTTTGTTAACTATTTTAGATTAGTGAATGTCCACATTAACACTCAACAAGCAGTTCTTTGGATTATAGAAAACACCTAATATGTACAACAATGCTCCTACAAGCATTTTCCAAGAATTTTGGTTTCTCAGGATATGGTTATGTGACTAGAATGAAAGAGGAAGGGAGTTCTTACAAACATTAGAATTGACCTGGTACATTTTAGGAAACAGAAAAATAAATATTCTCTGAACTACATAAAGCTGTGTTTTAGTTTATGAATGTAAAATAATAAATTGCTGATGGGACTAGCAGTTATTTTTCAGAAAAATCATATTTATGTAGCTTTAGCTTGTTCATTGCAACTTCTTCATCCAAGTAAAGCATCAGACTAATCTTTTTTGCCTACCCCTCCGAGGCAACAGAGAAGGGTGAGGATGTACGGAATAACTATTTCAATCAAGTTAACAAAATTAACTTGATTGAAATGCAATTTGGCCATAACAAACAGAGTTTAAGCATTTTAAATGTTTTAGAGGGCATTGTAACAGTATTATATAATCCTGGTAACAAAAATTCCTTTTGCAGTCCATTTTTGATAAACTAGGTTATTCAGTCCCAGAGGAAAATTAGAATATTCTGCAAGGGGACTATCCACATGTCCTTTCTAGATATTTTATCTTTTTATTTTAAAGAAAACCTATCTTCAATTTCTGCCTCTTAGTGCGAGGCTCTATGCAGGTTGGGTATAATTAGATGGTAATGTCAACTACTCAGTAAGGAAGACCTTTCAGTTTGTTTCAATATGCTCCTGCTGGTCGGCTAGTAACCTTTCATCATAGAACATAGAACTTTGCCTGGGACCATAAAGTTAGATATTCCACCTGAGGAATTTAGTGCTCATTGGGAGAAGTGAAAGGTATTTTAGATGGGCTAGATCTGAATGAGTCTAGCACTCTTGTATTAAAATTCAAAACCAGAAACTGAAAACAAACATTTTACTTAAAAATATTTAACAGGGATAATACAGCAATAGTATTTGGGACTCAATACCAGCAGCTGGCAACCTTGCTGTAGCGGTGGGCTGTGATGACCTGGTTCATATCCGAGGCAGGCAAGTAGTAGGACTTAGCCACCACCGCCAAGGCAGGCACAGCTCCCCACAGCCCAACTATTCAGTGTGGCACAGCACAGGAGAAACTCCCCACTACCAAAAGGCAAAGCCCCCCTGACTCTGTGAGCTGGATCCAGCCCACATGCTGCTGACCCCTGCTCTATACAGTACAGAAATTGGAGAATAGTGATTGCAGCAGTGGCAGAGCCAAAACTTACTGTGCATGCAGACTGGGTTAACAATTTAACTAACCTTGGTTAGAGTGTGATTACTCTTATTTTTTCAAAAGATTACATCAAAATATTCCTTAGCACAGACCTTTGTAAAAGTGGCTACTAACAGTATAGCTCACTCCTTTTTCTATACAGTAGGGGTGTCAAAAATATGGCCCATGAAGAAACATCATCCAGCCTGCAGTTAGCCCAGGGGTAGGCAATTACGTTGGGTGGAAGGCTGCTTCCTGAGTTTTGGCAAGCTGTTGAGAGCTGCATGGGTAGCTCTGTCCCTTGACAGGTATCCCGTCCCCTGGTCACCATCTTTGGAGTGGAAGTCCCGCCCCCTAACCCCTGACCTTTTATACCAGAAGTCCCTCCCTTTGCCCCCAGAAGTACTCCTTTCACCAAGGGGTTTTGCCAGAAAAATACTAAATTCTAAGAACCAGAAAAATACTAAATTATAGTCTGAAAAGCAAACACCTAAACATTCATTAATTTAATTTCAAAAAATATTTTTGTCCTGGTTTACATGTGTTTCTGTAGTGGACATAGAGGTGATTGTATATAACCGCTTAACATGAAGTCTTACTCTTGTATATTGTGGTGGGGGTGGGTATAGATTTGTGGAGGCCTGTGGGTATGTCAGGTATGGGGGAGGGTGTGGGTGCGTCTGTGGGGGTGGATAGGTGTGGGGTGAGGGAGCATGTGGGTGTGTATGAGGTTTGTGTGAGGGGAGGGTAGCTGGGATGTGAGAGGGGGTGTGGGTGTGGGGGTCTGCGTGTATGGCAGTGCGAGGGTGTGTGGGTGTATGTGTATGGTGGGGTGTGCATGTGGGACTCACCCTATGAACACACACACACACACACACACA
>NW_017729033.1:60021750-60033088 GCF_001723915.1 Gavialis gangeticus | reverse complement strand
CCCCCCCCACTGCCTGTGCCCTCTGTACACACACACACACACACACACACACACACACACACACACACACACACACACAGTCCCTCCCTACAACCCCGCCCTTGTACTGTCACAGCCCCATGCCCCCAGTCTGGTGATGCACCTGGGAGCCAAGTGGTACTGTAGCAGTGCAGGGGCAGGAAGACAGGTAAATGGCTGGGGGTGGGGCAGGGCTGGGCTCCTGCCACCAGCTCCCCTGGGTCTTACTGCCCTGACTCCTGTCATCTTTGACAGGCAGCCAGAAGCAGATAAATATCTTCTAAATTTTTTAGGGGTCCCACGGGCTGGAAAGAATGGCCCAACCCTGAGTTAGCCAGGCCATGTTTTGCCCACCCCTGAGTTAGCCAGAAGTTGGGGCTATGGCCAGTGATAGATAGGGCCTGCTGCAGAACCCAGATCTCTGTGGCCCAGGTGGACATGGACAGGTGAGCAAGGGCTGTGCCACACAGCCCTCAGTCACCTACAGCTACCTGGCCTGCTGCTGCTTGCACCCCTCCACTACGGCATGCAACTCCCTAGCCTGTGGCTGTATTCACCACTGCTACTGTTGTTGTTGTAGTGGCTGCATCTTGCCAGACCTAGCCCATGAGGAAGCCCACAGTTGGAATCTACCCAGGACACCAGGTGAGTTTGACACTTTTGCCATACAAGAATAAAGCATGCTAGTATAAGCACATTTATGTCAGTAAAGCTGCTTTACACAGTTTACACTACTTCAATATAATTAATGAGATATTAATCTTATTTTGTCTTCTCAATTAAGGAAGCCTGTTTCTGACACTGCTCCACTTCCCCCCAATTCCTGAAGAACTACTGAATATGGCAAATGGTAACGTCAGTCAAGCAAGTCAAGCAGTCAATAGCAAGTCATCTTGTCTGTAGAGGGAAAATGCAGCATTCCAGGAAACTAGCAAGTTTTATTAGTATAATATTAAACACAATCAAAACAGACTGGGTTATGCTGAAATAACCAATTTATAATCACACTGCATTCAGATCCAAGCACTAGATTCTGGACACTTCCAGCCCACTGAGATTGATCAGCAGGCACAGGTAACAAAGCAAGGAACACAGTCTTTGCAAAGCCACACAAAACATAACAGACTTACAGATCCATTCAAGAATAATGAAAAACTGCACACAAAAACCTTTCCTCCTCAGCTGTACCATGCTGGTGCCCCATACCATGCCACGTGGCACTTGCTGCACCATATGGGCCCCCTCACTGCACTGCATCATGCTGCATGGGACCCCTCTCCCCTGCTATGGCACACCAGTGCTCTCATGCCACAAAGTTTCCCAGGTTCCCTCAAGCTTCTCCAGCCACAGGCTACCTCAGCCCTGTGGGCTGTGCTATGTTGCTCCATCTCATCTGCAGGCATGAGGGCAGGCAGTGGAAGCAGGAGGATGGGGGAGCCCAGAGATTCCACCTACAGCAGCAGGAGAGTGCAGTACCTGAACTGGGAGTCCAGGGGCCTCAGGTTAGGGGCCAGATGAGGCCCATGGGACACCAGCTGGACAGCCCTCAGTTAGAATAAGTTAGTTTCACATGGTCTAAAATGATGCTTTTTTCCCAGCTAGGACATGACTGTAGAGCATTTCCTTGAGATTTCTGGTAACTCCCAGCAGCTGAGCTATGGGCACATGTTGGAAACATGCTACATTTCAGCAATCTTCTGTCCTAAAGGCAGTAGAATCAGCTTGATAAATAATATCACATTTCTGATTAAAAATGTGTTGTATAATTTTTCTACAAAATTAAGCTCCATACACTTTACCACCACATACCAGGCTGACAGTAGTTCCTGGATGACATGGGTTTAAGCTAAAAACATTGGCCTTCTGCCTAACCTTGAGCATGTCACTTCAGCTCAGGTTTTCACAACCACTTCTGCCACAGCCCATCTAATGTCGGAAACAAGTTTTAGTGGGAGTTTTAGCAGGACACAATTTTTTGGGTGTCTGTGTAATTTCAGAGTAATTAAATTCCTTCTAGAAATTTTAAATTAAATTGCTTTTGAAAGTACTGCATGGGCAATACCTTTTAAATTTCTGCACTGATATTTAAGTAGTTTGATTGACTGCAATATTTTAAGCAGAACTGGTGCCTTATCCTTGCTATTGCTTATCTGTAGACTAATTTTCCTTCCCCGCCCCATAATTATAAAGGTTTAGAATTTTTTCAATTGCTTTCTATCTTTAGATGCTTCTTTTCTCTCATATGTATTGACTTAGTTTTAGAATTGATCCTAGGAAATAAGGCAAATGCAAGCTGCAACTACAGCAAACCCTGAAAACATATCAATATTCAAATAGACATAGATGTGTGGAAGAATCAAGCGCATTTCTTATATCTACTATTGCTTTTCTTTCCTTCCTATGCTCATTCATTCTCCCTAATATGCTCACTGTGCAGAAGTGAGCAATTTTAGAAATCTGGATTCCTTCTAACAAGTTTACAGTTAGCAAAATATGAAAGAAAGACTTGATAGTCAATCTGATTACTTATGTGAGGGTTATGTTTGTAATTATTCAACATATAATTAAAGGCTATCAGGATACGGTGAATACTGTGCATGTGAGAAATGAAGATATAAGAAAAATTACAAGGTAACTAAACAAGAGAAAATACCTTTGTAAAATAAATTTAAAAAATTTAAAATAAATCTCTAGCTAGAAATCTTCACACAAGGCATACAAAAATTAGTAAGTAGTGTTTAAAATTAAATATTCTTTTTCTTTGGTCTTCATTTTCCTGGGGAAGATATTTTATACCTTAAGTTTAGTTTTACAAGGAATGGGAATTTGTAAGATAAAAATGGTAGCTACCTTTGATACACATGAACATTGTAGAAATAAGATGACAGGACCTAGGCTCAAAAAGAAAAAGAAAAAAAATGAACCTAAGTGGAACTGGCTGAAATGTGGAACTATCATAGACCCTAATCCTGAGAAGGAAACTTAAAAAATAAATAAATGAATCAAACAAGTCCATGGAAAGCACATTATTAAGTCAAATGTAAATCACCATTATAAACCCTCAGAAAAGCACAAACAGGAACCAATTCTGTAGTCCTTTTTATGGGTTTGCAACAAACACTGGGATTCATGAGGAAGTATGTTCACAATGACAAAAACATCCTCTAGAGCAGCGGTCTCCAAAGTGGGGTGCGTGCACCCCAGGGGGTGCGCAAGACGATCCATTGGGGTGTGGGAAGAAAATATTAGAACTTCTATTTATATTTGGATTTATATAAATATACATATATTGAGGGCGCGTGCTCAAACATTTTTTACTGATAGGGGTGCGTGATCAAAAAAGTTTGGAGACCACTGCTCTAGAGAATTAAGACTCAGATGTTACAGAAGCATGCATGTTCCAGGAGCAAGTTTCAATACAAGCAATATACCAGAGTAGAAGCTACCCTGGCAACATTTTTTTTTCAATATTTTAGCATAAGAATATGTCACAAGATTAATCAAAGTCACACCCTTAGATTTGGTATCCACACCATTTTCCCAGTCCTAGTCTGCTAGAGAAGATGCTTAGCTTAAAGACAGAAAGGTGATTAAGTGATACAGTAACAAAACAGCAAGGTGATACAGACAGAATTACAAAGGAGGACTTTTTCAGCCAAGTGAGTGCCTTTTCCTGTCCAGCATTTTTTCTGTAGTCAATAGAAATCAATGACTACTTAGTTTACTCAAGCCATCTGACAGTGACCTGCTCATTCATCTTTTACGCCCACTGCTTGGACTGATTTCATTATTTTTGTTTTCCTCATTTGTATCGTCTTAATGCTTTGAAAATAAACCTCCTTCCTACATCCCATATGTATAACTTGGATCACATACAGATGTATTTGATTAACATTACTGGGGAAATATTTAAAGTATTGCTCCTTTCAAATCTGATTTTTTTTCCTTTCACATTTGATTTTTTGATAAGAAGGGTTCCTCCACTGCTACTGCATAAACACAAAACATTGAAAGAAAATCTCTGCCTTGAAGATTTTACAAACTAAATAGGCAATACACAAGCAGGGCCAGAGACAGGAAAAATATATTGGCCACTTTTTACAAATGAGGAAATCAAGTATTGAAAAATTAAAAGATTTGCAAAGGTTAATACAGGACTTTCTGGCTAAGTCAGGAAATGTACCCAAATCTTCACTCTGGGGTCTTGATTACAAGCCAATCTTTTTTCCTGATTAGTTAACTACATTAACTTCTATGAAATAATCATGAACTGTAGAATGATTTTATTATTTGATTTTACTCAATTTGTTCTTCTCATTGCAGCTCTCTGACAAAACTTGCACATCTTTCACTTTACAGATTTTTAATAAAGTTATGCAATATTGTTATATTGTACAATAGTATGCGGCTAGACTAGAATTTAATAGATCAGTTATCAGACTTTTGATAGTTTGATACTGAAAATGCATAGATGATACGATAGGCCAGGGTTCTCTCTCTATACTGAAATGTAGATTTTGGTAGAACTTCTGTAAATTATTTAATTATTGTCTAGTGAAAAAGCAGCACTGAATTTCTTCCTTGTATATAAAAAGGCACCTCATAAAGCTGCCCCTTTCTGGCTCACTATTTGCCCTCTTAATGTAACCCTAAGCAATGGCTTTAAGGCAGAATAAGATCAATGATAAGAGCATAAAGAATGGTGTATTCAGAAAAATAATGTAAATAAATGGTAGACAATTTCTCTAACAGACCCAGAGCAATCCCCCAAAACCACAATTTTTAAGTATACTAGAATAAAGAAAAGCTGTAATACCTTGCCTGTAAATATTACTATCACATAGACACCATTTTTTTTCCTAGTTGTGGTAACCATGTTGTTTATTTATTGAATCAGAATTGTACAATCTGGTCTACAAATAGATAAGCTTTTAAGGAAGAAATTCTGATATGAAGTTCTGACATACCACAAATGTCCAGAATTAGTCTATCACTTCTGGTTGTGGTTATTGTAGCCTCTATAGTGCAGCTCTTTTAGACAAACTAATTAGTTCTGTGAACATAGCTATGCTGCTTCCTGTGTAGGAGGTAGCCAATGGCTACTTCTTGAATTGGAAGCACACGGCTAATTAGTATAGCCATATTTACATGATGCTGAGTAGAACTAATTAGCTGGCCTAGTACTTAGTTATATATTGCTTCAGGTTTGAGAGAGAACCTGGGCTCTCCAAATAAGCCCTCCAAAATTGGGGTGCATATCTAAAGAAAGGAAACTGATATCTGCACTGGAATGGAAGCATAGGAATTCTGTAATGACTGTTGCTTCTCAACTGGACCAGTAAGTAGCAGGGGTGGATCCACCCTTTGGCATCACAGATGGAGTTAACCCTCTCACAGCCACTGCTGAATTGATAGTAACTTTTGGCTGAGCAGCCAGAAACTGTTACCAATTTGGCAATAGCTGTGAGAGGGTCAAAACTAGCTTTTGCCCGAGTAGGAAGGAGAAAACAAGTGAGCTGAAAAGTAGGCTCTGCCCTTGCTCCATGCAGTCAGTCATGATTGTCTGAATATTTTTTAAATTTTGCCTTCCCAAAACAAGATACACATCTTATGCTACAAAGTGTAGTATACATGAAAATACAGAAGCCCTGAAATTGAGGACTGCTAGTCAGTTTTACAACTGTTGATGCTACAGTGATCCTTGACTAGTTCAGAGTCTGTGCAATTGCTTGGTTTGGAAATCCAGGACACTGCTTGGTAACAATCCAAGATCAATTTTTCAAATTCAGGATGGAAATTCTATTTCAGGGAGTTTTTCAGAATGCCAGGACACAGCCCCAATTCAAAATTGCCCCAGAAACCCCAGGATCCATACTTTTAAAAAGAGAGCGCTACAATTAAAGATTAAAGAGGAAAAATTTGGAATTTTGAATCACGTTTAAGACCTTGGTACTTCTTATCAGATGGCCTGGGTCTAGGGACAGACAAGGGAGAACACCAGGACCTAGGTGAACAACTTTTCAGAAAAGCCACCCCCGTCAGAAAGACACAGACCAATGGACACAAGCTAGGTGAGGAAAAGTTTCGGCTGGACATACGGAAAAACTTATTTTCTGTACAGGTAACTAGAATCTGGAACATGCTTCCAGCAGAGGTGGTGCAATTACCATCTCTGGCAGTCTTTAAGAGGAGGCTGGACAAATACCTTATTGAGCCTGTTTGACCCCAATTACCTCCTGCCCATGGCAGGGGACCAGATTTGATTTTATAGGTCCCTTCCAGTCCTTCTTTCTATGATTCTATTACACATAAACCAGTTTAAGTGATCAGAAACTGGTTTAAACCTGTAACAGAACAGAAGTTCAGTGCACATAAACCAGTTACAAAACAGCTGAAACTAGTTTAAGATAAACCTGGTTGAAAGTAGTATCAGACTTAAATGATTTAGGACAAACCAGTTTATGAAACTTCTGTCCCAGACCTCTTCCTGGTTCAAGTTAAATCACAGTCTCCCCAGCATCCCAGGATGCTTTGCAGCCTTGGGCTGTGCTGTGCTGTTTGGTTGAGCAGAGTAGGGTTGGCCCCACCCCTCTGCTCCCTAGCCAGAGCAGTGAGGGCTGGCCGACAAGGGGGTGGGAATGGGAAATCTGGATCTCTGCTCGAGTGGGAAACCTTGAACTCTCCTGCTAGCTACAGTAGCAAGTTAGATTCATTACTCACATTCAGAAAAAATAGTTCACTGTATATCTTTTGTTCCATCCAGCCAAAGGTTTTCCCTTCATATATTCTCCCCCTCTCAAAGCTATTCCCTTTCTCCAGTGTTACTTATTCTTTTTTCTGCCCTCCTTCACCTCTTTTGCAGCAGGTTTCCTCTTTCCTGTGGTGTCTCAGGTCTCTCTCTCTATTCTCACTTGAACTGGCATCAAGCAGTCAGATCCCAGTGGTTTGTGTCCACCCACAGAGGCAGACTGTGAGAAGCAGCTTTGGATAAATGTGGTATCTTTAAAAGACCAATTAAATAGCTGGAAAATTCTCTGCAAGATTTTGGGCACAAACACCCTCCTTCAGGCATAGGGAGAGTTATTTGGTGTTTGTGTGCTCTCCTGGGTAGAATAGAAGCCAACATGCAAAATGTAGGTCTATGAAAATGCAAATGGATAGCAATGAGGATTAGAGGGAATGGGAGACAATAGGTGCGAGACAGGTAGTTTGGGGGGGGTGGGGAAGGGGAATATTGACCTGGTGATAGAATGCAGCTGATAAAATGCAGACAGGTACCTGGTGGTATCTGATGACAGTTTTCCCCTTCTTTAAAGAGCCAGGCACATTGCAAAGGCTCCAGCCCCTCAGCAGCATCAAATGCACCAGAGCACATGCACACAGTTGAGAGCAGGGGACATGGCCATGCTTTGGCCACAGTTGAGAGCTTGGGGCCAGCGCACTGAGGTGAAGAAGAGGGGGTTAAACTCCCTCCTTGGCCCTAGACCCCAGCCAATGTTTGCTTAGGGTGGGGCGGACAGTTCCTCTCAGGCTGTTGCCACCCACCCCACTTCCTGCTCAAGTGGAGAACAGGGGGCATGGCCGCACGCCCTCTGTTTGAGCAGGGATGATGAAAAAGCCTTGGAACTTCAGTCCCTTCCCTTTGAAAGTGGCTGGCACCCTGGGAGGTGTGCTCTAGTGTGCCCTGGCTTCTGGCCTGAGCCACTGCAGGCATTTGGCTGCATTTCCTGAATCAAAAGTGAATGTTTGTTCACATGCTTCTCAGTTTAATCTCTGAAGCTTAAACTAACCTGCAAAGACTGAATTGATTCAGTCTCAGGCTTTTTGATTATCTGTACTTAGGCCAAAAGCTTCAGGATGTAAATTACAGCCAGCAGCTATATTCCAGTAGCAAAGTGAAAACCTCTACAATAAACATAAAATTGTTCTGTGTAGAAGACGCATCTTATTCAGGAGCTGGTCAGTGCCCCTACAATGAACCCCTCCTAGGGCTGTCACAAATCTCCTACCTTCTGCTACAATGCAAGGTATAGTTTTTACCTTACTTTCTCTAAAGAAAACAAGCTACAATAGGTTTATTATTTTTTTTTAAATCTCTAAAACAATGAAAACAAGACATTCCATGGTATATATTTCTCCTCTTAAGAAGAGGATGAGAGAATAACAAGTGGCAGTAGGTTGCTTCAGGTACCTTGGAGACACTCAGACACTATAGTTAAGGACATGGTGTTAGAACCAGAATAGAATAGAATAGAATGATGTTCTATAAATAGGTGAGAAGCAGGTACCAAATCAATTGATCTCTGGTGAATGATCTAATAGAAAAAACTGATAAAGCATGGAAAAGGAAAGGTTTTTAAAAATAGGAAGCTAAAATCTATTTTTGAGAATAATATTGACATTAAGCCTTGGGAAACTAACTGCTAATGAACAATAACTATATTTCTGAGTGGTGGTTGAAATTAAATGGTATGGTTGTCAAAAAATACCAGCTGTCTCCAGCTGCAGTCAAATCCACTCAATGCAACTTGACAACAGCAGTAACACATAAAAAGGGTACTGTGATTCTCAAAAGCTTGCCCTATTCAATACCAACCATACTGTTGGTTCCACAAAAAATATCACCCACAAGCAGTATAAAGTCATTTAGCCACAGACAGTTTTGGCATCCACCTGTAGCAGTAGACAGTGCTATGAATGCCCAACCATTGAGGTAAGTTAAGTTTAGGGTAAGTACTAAAATGGGAGAACCTCCAGTATCCCACAACACTTTGCTCCTGTCTATTTTCCAGCATGCTCAGCCACCTCTGAGCTCTGTTCTCAGTCACGCATGCCAGAAAGCAAGGGTAAGGTGGAGGGGAGTGGATTATCCCTGTTAAAACATCTACGGATTAGTTATTATCTTTGAAAACTTACACAGGTCAGATAACGTCTCAGAAGACTGGAAAAAGGCACATATAGTGCCCATATTTAGGAAAAAAAGGGAGGGGACACACATACACACACAAGAGCAACCCAGGGAATTACAAATCAGTCAGTCCTATTTTGATATCTGGAAAGATACCAGAGTATATGATAAAGAAACCCCTTTCTAAGCATCTAGAGCAGGGGTGACCAGGATTCAGCTTGCAAAGCCACGTCATCTGGCCCATGTGGCATTCTGCTGGCCTGGAAATTTAGCAGCATGGTAGTGACAGCATTAGTTGATGGATGACCTGGATAGCACAGAACTAGAGGCTAACTAGGTGATCAGGAATAACTAATGTCAAGAACAAGTCATGCTCAACCACCCTTATTGCATTCTATGACCAGGTGATAAGCCTTGTAGATAAGGGGAGAGCAATGGATAGGACAGCACTCTGAGTTTAGCAAAGCTCTTCATACTGCCTTGTGTGACATGAATAAGGGAAGGGAACACATTTTAGGAGAAAGTACTGTAAGGTTGGTGCATTGCCACTTGGATGACTGTTCAAAGAATAGCTATCGATAGTTCAATAACTGAGACAAGGTATCAAAATGTGGTTTCCCAGGGTTCTGTCCTTGATCTAGTACCATTCAATATCTTCATTAGTGACTTGAAGAATAATGTGCATTTTGTAACTTTACAGGTGACACCAAGTTGAACTAGCAGATATTGTGGAAGAAGGGATCAGGATTCAAAATAATACATTGGAGAAACTGATTGCAATGAATCAGCTGAAAAATTCAATATGGACAAGTGCAAAGTTTTGTACGAAGGATGGAACAATTAAATATAAAAATACAAACTGCGGAATAACTGGTTAGGTTGAAGCAATTCAAAAAAAGACTTCAGAGTTATAGTTGACCACAAGTTGAATATATGATTTAACAGTGCTACTGGTTCAAAACAAGTCAACAGCATACTGGCATGAATTAACAGTTTCAGATGCAAATAATGAAAGCGAGTCTTCCACTCTTGTTCAGCACTGGTGAGAACTTTCTTAGATTACTTGAATGACACTGCCCTTCAAGAAAGACACAGATGAACTAGAAAGAGACCAGCAGGGAACAACAAAAAATTATTTAAGTGACTGACAATATAACTTAACAAAGAAAGGTTGGAAGAACTGAGGTTATTTAGCTTGAACTAAAGGATTTAATAACAGGTTTTCAAATAAAAGTGCTGTTATAAAGAGGATGCTGATTAAATACTCTTTGTGTCCACAGGACCAGAACAAATAATAATGGTCTTAAATTGCAAGAAGGGAGATTTGGGCTTAATAAAATAAGAACTTTCTAGCTATGAGGGTGATTAAGCACTGGAACAAGTTACTTTGAGAGGTTGTAGGATTTCCATTACTTGAAGCTTTCAAGTGCAGGTTAGACAAACATTTGGCTAAGATAGTTTAGACTTGAGCAGTGGGTCAGACTAGATGACCTCCTTAGGTGCCTCTGCAGGTCTGTTTTCCAGGATTCTATATAACAATCATATGTTACCACCATATAAAGAATCATATGTTATCACTGAAAAAGAGACCCTCCTTTGAGCAGATGACTAGATGAATTCCTGAGGTCCCTTCTAATTTTATTTTTCAATGATCCAATTAATTTACATTATTCAGTTACGAAGTGGCAATTATCAGTGACTTAAATATGATTATGGATATTAAGTGATATGACACAATTTTAAATACTTTATATTGGGTGAATCTTAGTGTTTTAGCAAAGTACAGAAAAATAATCTTGCTAACAGCATATTAATTGGTAAGATCAACTTCTCAAGTAATGTAAGTATTTGAAAGGGTTAAAGTTATAGACCAGGGGCCAGCAACCTTTCAGAGAAGCAGGCTGCTGATGGCAACCCAGTTACTGCCATGGGCTGCAATCCCCTCTAGCCACTGCAGGGTCACTGCTCCCTTCTACAGTGCCCAAACTGCCTGCTGCAGCCTCAACCATGAACCAATGCCTCTAGTACATGACACTGATTCCAGTCTCCAATGGCAATAGGGAGGCTAAGCAGCGCCTGCCTTGAGGTGGAGTGACAGCAGCAGGGAATGCCACAGAGGGGGATGCGGTGGAGGGAATTAGCGGTACTGTACAGGATTGAGAAGGTGGACATGCTGAGCCAAGCTACATGCCACCAAACTTCAGTGTCGTCACAGTTTTATAGATGTTAGGGTTGGAAGGGACCTATTAGATCATCGAGTCTGACCCCCTGCCCTGGGCAGGAACGAGTGCTGGGGTCAGATGACCGCAGCCAGGTGTCTGTCTTTTAAACATCTTCGAGGAAGGGGACAGCACCACCTCCCTTGGAAACTTATTCCATATTTTGGCAACCCTCACTGTAAAGAATTTTTTC
>NW_017729033.1:60014277-60016481 GCF_001723915.1 Gavialis gangeticus | reverse complement strand
TTCATTTTGGAGTCAACTAAGACTCTGAGATCCCTTTCCACAGTTGTGCTACTTAGAGTGGTCCTTCCCAGGCTATAGGATTGTTGATGATTCTTCCTCCCCAGGTGCAACACATTACACTTATCCTTGTTAAACTGCATCCTATTCTGTTCAGCCCATTTCCCCAGACTGTCCAAATCAGCCTGGATTCACTCCCTGCCTTCTAGTTTGCATACCTCCCCCATAGCTTCGTGTCATCAGCAAACTTGGACAAGGTGCCTTCTACTCCTTCGTTCAAGTCACTAATGAAGATATTGAATAGACAGAGCCTTGGGGGACTCCGCTGCCCACATTCCTCCAGGTAGAAACCGACCCATCCACCACCGGACTGTGTAATAATCTACATTGCAACTATTTTGTTTATTTATAAGAATTGGGTGTGACACTGTGTCAAAGGCCTTTTTAAAATCTAAGTAAATAACATCTACCTCTATTTCTTCATCCAACCATTGTGACCCAGTCATAAAATGAAACCAGGTTAGTCAGGCAGGATCTGCCTGCTATGAACCCAAGCTGATTGCCCCTTAGCATCATTTTACCCGCTGGTCCCCCACAAGTGTGATCCTTAACAATTTTCTCAAAAGGTCTTGCCAAGGATAAAGGTGAGACAAACCGGCCTATAGTTACCCAATTCCTCTTTCCTCTCTTTCTTGAAAATAGGGACCACACTGCCCCTTTTCCAATCCTCCGAGACTTGTGCTGAGCACCACAAGCGCTCAAACAGTTGTGCCAGTGGCTCCGCTATGACTCCCCCTAATTCCCTAAGTACCCTAGGTTGAAGATCATCAGGATCTGTTGACTTAAAATACATTCAACCCCTCCAGGTGCCCCTTAACTAGGTCAGCATGAACAGTTGGTAGGTTGGTATGTATACTGGGCTTACCTAAGGTCCCAATGGGATGCATATTTGTAGTAGTGTCCAGGAACATGGATGCAAAGAAATCATTTAGAAGCTCCGCTTTGGCCATCTTATCTGTTACCAGTTGCCTTAGTTCATCCTAAAGGGGCCCTAAGTTACCCTGCACCTTCTTTTTGCTTCCTATGTACTTAAAGAATGACATTTTGTTATCCTTAACTTTTGCTGCCAGCCTAAGCTCTATTTCCACTTTGGATCTCCTCACTGTTTCCCTGGAAGCTCGTGCCAAGCAGGTATACTTCTCCTTGGTGACAGTCTCCTGCTTCCACAGCCTGTAGGCCTCTTTTTTTACCTCCAGACTCTCTTGGATTTCCCTGCTCCACCAAGAGGGTTTCTTTGCTTTTTTGCCCCCTTTTATGTGTACTGGGATGCTCCTTTTCTGTGCCTGCAGGATTAGTCCCTTGAGAAACGCCCACCCTTCCTAGACTCTCATCTCTCCAAGGCTTTTACCGGTCAGTCTCTCCCTTAACAAATCTCCTGAGCTTGCTGAAGTTGGCCTTCCTGAAGTCTAGCATTTCCACCCTACTAGTTATCTTCCCCACCTTTCTCCAGATAGTGAACCCTATCAATAGGTGGTCACTGTCCCCTACGTTACCTTTGACCTGCAGATCCCCCACCAAGTCATCCCCTGTGGCCAGTACCAAGTCTAGCAAGGGAGATATATATTCTGCCTGAAAGCTGATCATAGCTTTCAGGTCAGCAGATATATTCCATATACCGAATACAATTACTTTGTGGACCAGATCCAGTCTGCAGGATGTAGGTTGCCAGTCTTTGTTGTAGAATGGTCCAGAACCTAAAATGATTTTTGCCAAGAAATAAAACCAACCTAGTTATATAGTTTGAAAGGTTTCCATTTAACATTTCTGACTAAAGGTATAGGTTTAAGCCTTTGTATATAGTTTGGAATATTTAAGCAACCATAACTGTAAAAGTACAATATGAAAGATGTGGACAGGATAGGAATTAGCTTCAGGTCCGTCATTTTTCATCTTATGATTGTATTTTTTTTCCATGGGAATACAAGAAGTGAGCATAAAAACAGCCATAATTTAATTGAAATTGTTTGTGCAAAATTACAAGAAGAGGGACCTTTACAGCTATAGAATCTGAAGATCATAGGAAAGCAGGGCTGGCAGGACAAAACAGGATCAACCCTGACTTAACCATCTCAGCCAAGTGTTTGTCCAACCTGCTCTTAAAATTTTCCAAGGATAGAGATTCCACATCTTATTGCGGTAGTCTGTTC
>NW_017729033.1:60004686-60009277 GCF_001723915.1 Gavialis gangeticus | reverse complement strand
CTTAACCATCTCAGCCAAGTGTTTGTCCAACCTGCTCTTAAAATTTTCCAAGGATAGAGATTCCACATCTTATTGCGGTAGTCTATTCCAATACCTAACCATTCTCACCATCAGAAAGCTTGTCCTAATCTCCAACAAAGTTCCCCTCCTGAAGTGTGAGGTCATTGCTCCTAATCCTATCCTCTACTGCCACAGAGAAAAACCCATTTACTCCAGGTAAAGCTTCACCAGTGCAAAAGAGCAGAAGGATCATTTCCCTCGATTTGCAAGTGACGAATCAAATCCAGGATACTGTTATTCTATTGGTTTTTTAAATGCAACTACATTGTTGGCCCACTTTCAAGTATTATTATTATTTAGATTTATATTCTGGCCTATTCAGAAAGGCTCAGAGCAGCTTATAGTAACTGACAAACAGCCATTAAATTAAAAAAAACACAACAGGAGACTCCCCAAATGATACCCCAACATGTGAAAACTCCTCCCCACCCTATCATGCACTTCCCCTACCTATTCAGTCCCAGCTGTGCTGCCTAACCCCATTTACGTCTAAGTATAGAAAACAACTCGTCTATTTCCACCTCAATCCCAGGGGCATAACTGGATGTCTAAGCACTGTGCATGGCAGTTGTGCACAGGGTAGTTTCACTGCCTGTCCTGCTGGGGATGCAGCAATGGCCAAACCAGAGCTTATGGTCCTTTATAACTTTGTTTTGTCAAAACCTGTTCCTTCTTACAGATATTGCTTCTTTAAAACAAAGAAAAAATAGTGAACCATCACAACTGGGATGCATAATTATAAGCACACTAATTTCATTCAGTAAGAATGAATCTTTTAGATATAGATTTTTATTTTATTATATATCTAAAATATATTTTAGATATTTACCTGTGAGCTGGAATTCTACGATCACCAGCAACTAATACTACGTCACATAACTGTTTGTGTCTCAGGTAGTTTTCCATCTTTTTAAAGGTTTGTTCAGCATGGTTGAGTGCCTGAAAAAATTCATCTGATGTACAAGGCTCCATTGTTTGAGAAGAAGACAGAGTTTGACTGCTGTTGGAGGTCCTGGAAGATACAATTAAAAAAAATCTTATAGCTAACGTTTTACCACAACAATTGAATACAGAGTGGAAAGAAAGAAAATAACATTTATAATTTTTTTTCACTATTATCATCTTTTATTCTCAGTTTTCTCTCTCTCCATGAGCCTCAGCCAAAACTCACTGAAGAGATGAAACATGATTTAGCAGTTAAGGAAGTACTCAGGAGACCCAAATTCAATTTCTAACTCTGTCACAGTTCCAATATAAGCATGGGTAAGATACTTGGGAACAAAACAAACAACTCGGATGGAATTTAGGCATCCAGGTTGTGAGTGAGAAGTTCAAAATTCTGGTCTAACTCTATAAACATCTAACTTTTTGCAAATAAAATTTACCAGACAACTAAAGTTCTACTCCCGTACATGCTTGGAAGTACCACAAGTGTTGACAAGGATAAGCAGCTTGGTGCCTAGCTCAGTGATTTTCAACCAGGGTATCACAGCCCCCTGAGGTGCTGTAAGATTTTTTTAAGGGTGACGCTTATGTTGGTATGTAAACATTTGCATGATCCACAAAATAAACCCAGAAATTTGAAATAGGAATCCAGAACGTCAAAAAAATTCTGACCTGATGTGGTCTTTCAGAGTTCCTTGCAACAGGAGAATTGCTCTATTATTTTTCTGGAGTCAAAAAACAAGCTGGAATTTTCTGAGGGGTGCCTTGAGTCTATAAACACTGAGAATCATGGGCTAGCTTACACCTAAGCTCTCCTGGAATCCAGAAAGTAGGCATTTGTCAGCCCACTTCCTCTGAGGGATCCAGTTCAGAAGGCATGCTAAGAATGTAACCAAATGCATGCCGAAAGAGCTGGGCTCTACTCAAGGCACAGTGCCACCTAAAATCTTTGTTTGAGGAGGAGTCGATATAGTGTCATTCCCCTCCCCTCCTTAGCTGTGTCTAAGCAAGCGTGGCCATGTGGTGTGTGGTACCACACACCTCACATTCAGGCATTCTCACTGCTATCTTATAGCATGGTTTGTTTTTTTTCTGATCCTGGGACATCCCAGGGGGTCAAAAAAACACACATGGAAAAAAAAGCAGGGCAGCATGTACCACCCAAAACCAGAGCCTGGCCAGCCAGAGTCAAACTCCAGCTGCAGGAGTGCTGTGGCTATGACTGCAGCTTCTGCAGCCCCCCAGGACCCCAGGTAAGGCTGGTGGGAACACTGCAGTTGCTGGCTCCAGCCTCCCCTGACCCCACCCAGGGTAACCTGCTGTGAGCCAGAGTGCACGTGGCACAGGTGTTCCACGGAGATGAGCAGCAGCAGCACAAGGTGTGCCACTACACTTCTTGTCCCTGGGAAAACAATGTGCGTTTGTATGGACGTGGCCCTTTTGTACAATAGCCAAATGATTAGAGAACACACAGTATGGTCCACATAGATTCAATTTCCTCTTCAATCTGAAGGCTTCAAACTTATGATAGAACCCATCTCCCAACTCCCTACAACAGGAGTTTTCACCCTTTTTGGGTCAATGTACCCCCAGCAGCTGGGTGTGGAGCAGCGTATCCCTGGCAGCCAGATATGGCGGAGAGAGGGGTGCCATGCAGCTGAACACAGAATGGCAGCAGCCACCATATGTGACCTTCTCCTGCCCCACATGTCCAGCCATGTGGGCAACACTTGCACAGGATGGTGTGTGTTGGTGCTCCATCCTCACTTGCCCACGCGTACCCCTTGGGGCCTTCTCAAATATCCCTAGGGGTACATATACTCCTGGTTGACAGCCCATCCTAGAGAGTACCCTAAACACTAGGGGTACACCAATAAAGATATTCTTGGCCAATACCTGATAGTCATTGATTAACCAATCATATCAGCCAATGCCGATCTGATAACCATTATAAAATGCTTTGCAATAAAACTACTGACATAAGTAAATGCTTTTTTTGTTTGTTTGTTTCGCATTTCACACACACACACACACACACACACACACACACACACACACACACACACACACACACACTTCCTACCTGAGCCAGCCCTCAATGAGGAAGGTGGTAACCACCTTATTCCCATGCACTTTGTCCCCTCGCTCACAGCTCCTACCCACAGCTCTGCTCCCCGCACAGCCTGTGTTGCCATCCCAGGTGGGCGGGGTGGACCCTTGTGCAGACAGCAGACACTTTTGGAGCACTGGAGCACACTGCTGCCACTGGTGGGCCCCACACAGCCAAGTCCTGTAGCCACCAGGAAGAAGCTGCTTTTGGAAAGGTTCCCGGTGCCCAGTGGAGTGGAATGTCCCTTGAGATGAGCCTTACCCCACCTGCATGCAGCACATCTACACGGCAGCTTTGGCGCTCAATCCCCTGCTATGCATGTGGCATTGCCATGGCAACAGCAGGAGGTCCCTTTGTTGTTGATTGTGGTGCCCTAGCATGACTGCTCCTCGGTGCCCCCTCCTGCTGCTCACTGAGACCTGTAGTCTGCTGTGGGCTTGGGCTGGTGGCAGGATGCAGGGATCCTATGTTCATCAGGGTGCTCCAGGCACACAGCCATAATTATTGGCTACAGCCATCAAAAAATGCCAATAGCCAACAATGGGGGTATAGGTTGTAGTCATGATGGTCTAAGGACATAGGCAGACAAGGTTCAACTCTAACTGAGTTGGTCTAATAAAGATATCAGATTTACCCAAAGAACCTTGTCTGACAATAGCCAACAATGTCATTTCTCCTTTTATTGGTACCAATCTGATAGCCAACTTATATAGTGGTGCACCTCTATTAAATATTATGGCTAGGGACAGAAGTTACACATAAACCAGTTTAAGTGATCAGAAACTTGTTTAAACCTGTAATAGAACAGAAGTTCATTGCACATAAGCTAGTTTCAAAATGACTGAAACTGGTTTAACTTAAGCCTGGTTGAATGTAGTATCAGACTTAACTGATTTGGATCAAACCAGTTCATGAAACTTCTGTCCCAGGCCCCTTCCTGGTTTGAGTTAAATCATAGTCCCCCAGCATCCCAGCATGCTTTCCAGCCCTGGGCTGTCCAGTTGTTTCTCAGTTTAATCTCTTCATTTTAGACTAACCTGCAAAGACTGAATCCATTAAGCCTCAGGCTTTTTAACTGTCTCTATTCAGCCTATACATTTTTCTGCACAGAGGCACTTTCTCAGTTCTATTGAAACTGTGCCAGACACACTGGCCAAGAAAGAACAAAGAGGAAACATGACTGTTGCTTACTGGTTAGGGCACTCAGCTGGGAGGGTAGAGACATGTTCCAGTTAAACCAAAGATCATGCTCCCTCTTTCCCTGACCCAATTAATTGTTTAATTCTTGTCTCCCATACTCTGAGAAAACATATAAAAAGAGGCTAGTGTATAAAAAAAAGGCTTGCATTAACTACAGAATTCTATTTAGGCTAATTTACCCCTGAGGGTAACTACAGAATCCTATTTATGCTAATTTACACTAACTTGAATATCTATTCACAGCACAGTGTTTTGCAGTGAAGATGCATCCTTAAA
>NW_017729033.1:59999429-59999686 GCF_001723915.1 Gavialis gangeticus | reverse complement strand
ACTACAGAATCCTATTTATGCTAATTTACACTAACTTGAATATCTATTCACAGCACAGTGTTTTGCAGTGAAGATGCATCCTTAAAAAAACAGACAATGACAATGCCAAAATTTCCTCTGTAAATCTAGCTTTCCTGGATATACTGGTACTTTTTTGCCTCACAGGGATGTTGTAAAGATATATACATTAAGAAAGAGTCTCAGAAACATTAATAATAGGGCCATATCATACCAGTACATGTGATAGAGGTGCTTCA
>NW_017729033.1:59993279-59994429 GCF_001723915.1 Gavialis gangeticus | reverse complement strand
TTGAAACTGTGCCAGACACACTGGCCAAGAAAGAACAAAGAGGAAACATGACTGTTGCTTACTGGTTAGGGCACTCAGCTGGGAGGGTAGAGACATGTTCCAGTTAAACCAAAGATCATGCTCCCTCTTTCCCTGACCCAATTAATTGTTTAATTCTTGTCTCCCATACTCTGAGAAAACATATAAAAAGAGGCTAGTGTATAAAAAAAAGGCTTGCATTAACTACAGAATTCTATTTAGGCTAATTTACCCCTGAGGGTAACTACAGAATCCTATTTATGCTAATTTACACTAACTTGAATATCTATTCACAGCACAGTGTTTTGCAGTGAAGATGCATCCTTAAAAAAACAGACAATGACAATGCCAAAATTTCCTCTGTAAATCTAGCTTTCCTGGATATACTGGTACTTTTTTGCTTCACAGGGATGTTGTAAAGATATATACATTAAAAAAGAGTCTCAGAAACATTAATAATAGGGCCATATCATACCAGTACATGTGATAGAGGTGCTTCAAAGAGTCTTTTCTATATAATTCATCCAAGGTTAATGTATATTCAATATTTAACTGTATATAGATATGGAACAGTTTGTTTTAAATATATTGGAGTCAAAATACGTTTCAATTAGAAGCATTTTTCTTAAATTCCCTTCCTTTATTTTATTTTATTTTTGGTTCGGTTTTGTTTCATCTCTGATTCTCAAGGGCTGCATCTACACAAGACGCTGACTGCACAGTTGTTACTGCAAAGTCATTTAGTACTTGTATAAACAGGTACTAAATGACTTGTATAAACAGGTACTAAATGACTGTGTAGTAACCTGAACAGCTAGTGCACAGTCGCGCTGATGAACTGCTTTTTTGTGATGCTGACTGTGCAGAAGCCTGAGAAAGCACTGCGTCACGCTTTCTGCCACACAACACTACTGAGTAGTAGTCTCAGACTACCGTGCAGTCAACATCTCATGTAGACATGGCCAAAAAGAACCAATATAACACTATGCATATCAACAAGAAGAAGATCTATAAATCACAGTAGTTTTAAAAGGTGTGAATATAAGTGTACAAAATAACTAATCTGAGCAGACCTGGACATAGACATGGGAAAACTGGGTGGCTGCCTGGAGCCTGGACAGAAAGGAGGCCC
>NW_017729033.1:59985507-59988279 GCF_001723915.1 Gavialis gangeticus | reverse complement strand
GTAGACATGGCCAAAAAGAACCAATATAACACTATGCATATCAACAAGAAGAAGATCTATAAATCACAGTAGTTTTAAAAGGTGTGAATATAAGTGTACAAAATAACTAATCTGAGCAGACCTGGACATAGACATGGGAAAACTGGGTGGCTGCCTGGAGCCTGGACAGAAAGGAGGCCTGAAAATGGTAATTTTTTTTCCTTTGTCTGATTATTACTATCATTATCTGATTATTTGGCGAAGGGGGTTCAATCCTAAAAGTTTGCCCAGGGCTGCCAGGAGTCTAGGTATGGTACTGCATCTGAGGACAGAGTGTTTACCCACAGTAGATATATTTCTGATATCCCATTGATAAAGATATACTAACAGTAAAAGTGTTACCTTATTCTCCAGGACCTCAGTGTTTCAACAGGGCTATTCATGTGTTTTAAGCATGGATGGCCCTGTTAAAGTCACAAGACTACTTGGGTTTTAAAACGTTTCACACTGAGGAACAGAGACCACAGTTTAAAAACAATTACCTTAAAAAATTGTTTCTGGAAGTAAGATTCTTGAGACCACAACTTCAGACTAATTAAGTGTTTTTGCTTAAGAAACTGGTTCACTGTGCAGTAGCGAAGCAATTAACTGTGCTGGTACTTAAGTGATCATAATTACGTTTCAAAATTAATAGCTTATTAAAATAAAGAATGGGAAGGTGAAATGCACCCCTATCCTTGCACTGTTTTAGGCTACATTGCTGCAGTTTCTAGAAGTGCCTAGCACAAAATTTACAATGTGAACACTTTGGCTACAAGCACAAGAAATTGTCAGCTTTTTAATTTGGTGGAAGAAATAACAGAGTCCATCAGAAAACATGTAAATAGTGGATTTCTGTTGTTTTTGTGAATTATACAGGGGTATGGCTATTTATTTTACTGAAAAGTTAGAATGACAGTTCCCCTTATAGTTATACATATTTAAAATTACTCCATAAGAATTCTAAGCAAGTCCTAACCTTGCATATATCATAACTTAGATTGCAGAATCATCATTCTTCTAAGCACCTGTTTTCACTATTTTGCTTTTAAATGTATTCAGTTTTTAGATTAAACTTCTCATTTCTTGTTCTCTGCTAATAAACTGGATGATTTTTTCATTCTTCTTTACAGGATGAAAATGCACGTTTCATCCTTTTCCTGTTGTAAAAAAAATCTAGCAAAAATATGGAATTTGACTCTTAGCAGGGCCAAAATTAACTTGGAGAATGAGCGTCTCTGGTTTGAAAGACCAAAACAGAATTCTGTGCAGGGTTAGGCTTCTAATGCCCTGTGAAGAGGCAGGTTTGCACGTTAGTTGGTGGTATAGGTAATGGCAGCAAACAGCTGTGAAGCACTGCTGAGGTGCTCCAGCTATTTGCTGTGGATTTTATTTCAAAAGATAGCATTTGTCTGACCAGCTGGGCAGGACTGCATACGATTTCAAGCTGATCAGAAAGAGCCCTTTGAAATAAAAGCTGCATTGAACAGCTGAGGGACTCACCTTTAATTCAGCAATCCCCTGTAAAACAAGTGGATTGCAAACCATCCAGATACAAATTATCTGAGTTTTACTGTATTCAGTAAATACAATTTTAAAAATTGCATCAGTAGTAGTACCATTAGTTCCACTGGTTTAATTGAGGCTTTGTCTTCTCTGCCAAAAAGTTTGTTTCTATCAATAAAATAATGTACAGGTTGGTAAATCAGCTGCCCTGTTTTAAAAGACCAATGGAGGAAAGATGCTTTTGTTTTACTACATAAACTTGACAATGGCAACCACTGGCTGGGCTGTAAGTCCTGATCTCACTTATACAAGTGTGACTGTGCCTGGTCTCTACTAGGATTTTGACTGATCATAGACAATATAAGACACCAGGTGCTGCAAAACCTTGACCAGACAAGGGATCTCCCACAGCACTACAAATGAGAGCATTTTTTTTTTTTGTGAAATATCCATCGAGCAGAAAAATATATTGCTCAAATATCTGGTCAGTTAAGGAGACAGTTAAATGGGCACATGCTGCATAGTTCAAAGAACTTAACTACTGGCAAAAGTAAAAACTCCCAACAGTTAAAAAATGTCTTGATTACACCACAGATATTTAATTAAAGTACTACAAAAATACAAACTGCAATTGTAGATACATTGCAACAGTACAAAAATGAGAGCTACAGTACTGTCTTATGTGGATAATTTATTATATATCACAAGTGAAACGTGAGTATCTTAACAGAGACTAGATCCAAGCTGAAGAAAAAGACCCATTCATAAAGCTATTGGATCTTGTAAAGAGGTAGAGATCAACTATCTCCAGATTTTCTCCTTCCTTTCCCTTCCCCACCCCCTCCGTCTCCACTATATTTTCACCTTTTTCTTCTTTAATCATGTTAAAGGAAATGATTTTATTTTATAACACAGGGTATGCACTGGGAGGTCTTTTTTAATTAACAATTAAAAATAAGAAATGCAAAACTGAGTGGATGGCATAATCTGTAGACAGTCTAAAAGCAAACATATGTAAAGGTACTTAAAGAAAAAGAATAGAAAATATTGAAAAAAATGCCATTAGATAAATAAATGAACACCTCCACCTAGAATGTTGTTCTTAGGTCTGGCCACCCTAGCTCAGGAAGGATATAGCAGAAACTGAGGAGGTTCTGAGACAATTGACAAAAATTATTAGGAAAAAAATGCCAATTGAAAAGAGGTGAGGTGAAAAATGGAACTATTTAGGAGAAACAAATAATAAAA
>NW_017729033.1:59971106-59980507 GCF_001723915.1 Gavialis gangeticus | reverse complement strand
AGTCTAAAAGCAAACATATGTAAAGGTACTTAAAGAAAAAGAATAGAAAATATTGAAAAAAATGCCATTAGATAAATAAATGAACACCTCCACCTAGAATGTTGTTCTTAGGTCTGGCCACCCTAGCTCAGGAAGGATATAGCAGAAACTGAGGAGGTTCTGAGACAATTGACAAAAATTATTAGGAAAAAAATGCCAATTGAAAAGAGGTGAGGTGAAAAATGGAACTATTTAGGAGAAACAAATAATAAAGGGGGAGAAAATAATGCATCTTATTAGAGAATATAAACTGGACGCACTTATTTAAACTCTTACAAAAGCAAGAGCAAGAGGACAGCCAATTAAATTGAAAAGGGACCAAAAACTGACAAAAATATTTTATATCTTGAATGATTAGCTTCAAGATACTAAAGTCAAGAATTTCATTAGGTTGCACAACTAGACATGGCATTTACCTGTATTACCAAATATCCAGATTTACCAAATATGGGAGTTTTAAAAAATAGCAGTAAATATACCATATACTACTTCATGCAAGAGTCAATAAACCAAATGATCACCCTCTGAGACAATATATTAGACCTGATATGCTGCATGACCAATCTGATCTGATATAGCATTTCTTACACTCTGATTAAAAGTCCAGCAGCAACTTTAGTTTATGGAGAGAGAGAGAGAGAGAGAGATGTAGTTGTTATATTTACCTTAAGAGCGAGTAACTTAATATAATTTCAGGTTACAGAGAGCATAAAATATTAAAACAAGTTAACTTATATGTTCGGACCTGCCCTTTGCATTTGTGAATTGAATTTAATTTTGCAACTTAAATATCACCTTTTGTGGTTTCATATAGTCTCTGGAAATAACTTTACAATGCAGTGAGTTGTACTGCTGTCTCTTTGCTAGTTCATGTCTTACTGGAAATGGAAATCAGGAATTCACCTTATCGTCAGAACTTTAAGATATCCTAGCTTTTTCTATTTTTTTTTTTTTAATTAACAAAAGAGAAGGTACATGGCAAGCAAGAAGTAGTAGACTATTCTAGGGAAAGGAGGTAGCATGTAAGAAAAAGTCAGAATGTGGGAAAAAGGCAACAGGAGTGTTAAAATGAACTAAGAGAAGCAGAACAGGTAAGAGACGTAATAATTATAGTGGAAAGGGGTAACTATTAGGAAGTGCGGATAGAAGGTGTTTTAGAGAAAAAAGAATAGAAATCCTTGAACTTGAGATCTTGTCTACGCTTAAATCTTAAGTAGCCCAGATAGTCACTGCAGCAAAGATGCAGTAACATGAGCTAGACAAAACTCTTGGGGTAGAATGATATCTTTAAGATATTGCTTCTGCCCCAAGAGTTCTGTCCACCTCTGTTTTTTAGACCAACATGACTAAAACCTATATCCCTGTAGCATCACAGCATCCCTGGTGGGCTTCTAAAGCCTATGCTGAAGCCTGTACCAATAAGTCTTCACTGTGATTGTTACCTGAGCTAGCTAAATTAAATCTAGTTCAGGTAAACCTACACATATTGCAACTATACTTCCAAATTTAAGAAATACTTAGCCAGAGAAGGGATTCATAAGAGAATGTGGTATGCAGAACAAAATGTTAGTGCTATGGTTTTGGAGGAGATAGAAACAGGAAAGCTGAAGGCAATATTTTATAGCCACCAAATATAGAAATGACTAAGTCGCAGGCAACTTTTTCAAAATGGGATAAACAAGAAAAATATGAATTGCCGTCATCATGCAGAAAAGGAGAAACAGCTTGAGACTAAATACTTAGGTAGGGGGTGGTAATAGTGAGGAAAAAGCACGGAGGAAACTTTTGAGGTAAATTTGGCCAAAAATGGTGACAGAAATTAAGTAGAAAAAACAAATCCTCAGTTCTGAAAAGACCCGATATAGCACTACCATTTAGTTCTCAAAACTACAAGATACATGGATACATTTATGAAAAACTGAACTTTATTTCTTCCTTTCCTCACTTTTCCTTTCCCAGAACAGAGAAAATAAATAAACAAATAAATAAATGCCCTTGTATTATTCACTCTAGTAAGATTAATGTACACAAATAAATATGTTGAGTAAGAAGGTATTCGTGGTAGAACTATACTAAAAAAAATTCAGTCAAAAATACACAATCAGGCATTATTTTCTGTTTGCCACTTGTAATGCTTCTGTAAACTATGTTACTACCTGCAAATGTCTTCACATACATGTAAAATAAAGTTCTGAGTCACTAACAACTTCAGTGTTGCAAAGAAAAAAACTATTTTAATAAAAATCAGATTAAATGATTGTTTTGATATTGGCTTAGTTCCTGGACATAGGCACACACAATACAAATACTTTCTATAACTTCCACCATTAGTTTTAAGAATCTTAGTTTCATCCTACCATAAACCCACAAATAAGACGACTACAAACAACCCCAATTTGAAATAATGGCTAGTTTGCACAAGGAACGATACAAACACATACAGCATATTTTCTATTTCAAGTAATTTAACAGTCTACAGACAACAGAGTGGCAGAAAAATGATATGACCTATTAGGGACTTGCCTACATGGGTTACCACAAAGTTAGCTGGAATGGGCAATTACAAACATGGTAACTACTTAGTAACTCCCTCTGGCCACATCCACATGAGTAGGGCTGTGCATTTGCAGCAACACAAATTCTTGCAGTTACTTTGTGCTGCAGTGCACGCCTCTGCTCATGCTGTTTGCAGCACGACACATTGCTCTGCTGCTTCATGTGCTACAGACAGCCAGGGAGTGGTACGTGGAGACAGGGGGGCTGCCTGCTCCCATCTTCGCACTGCAGAGTCCCATATGCTGAGGCACCCTGAGTCCCAGCCAGCTGCTCCCCGTCTGGCTGAAGTGCAATGTGCCTTGAGACAGGGGAGCAGGCGCCCTGGGAGCAACCCTGAGCAGCCCTCCAAGAGCTACTCAAATTAAAGAGCCTGAATCGTCTTCTACATCAGCATCTCTGCACTTCAAAATGGTGGCAGGGGCACTTTATCCAAAGCTCATTCAATGAGATTTAGATAAAGAGTCCCCACCAGCACTCTGAAGTATGGGGCCACTAATACACAAGACATGAAGGATGGCTAATACACAAGACGTGAAGGCTGGCTGGAGCATGGTAATTACCATGCTCCAGCAGACTCAATTTACTGAGTCAGTCCTGACTCGTCATAATTGCAGTGCATCAGTGCAGCCTCTGCATTCATGTATAGGCATCCCTTAACAACCCTTTAGATATTCCTGGGAGAAATGAACCAGCTGACATGCTTAGTATACCAGGTACACTCCAAGAAATTAAAAAAAAAAAAAAGCTAATAAAAACCAGTAGTGTTGATAGTATAAGAGGATTAACAGTGAAAGGAATCTCATTTCTAAGTTCCACTGATATCAGCATGGCATGATTTAAGACTTCCAGAACACCAGAACACTGATTTAAGGATGGTTCTGCTAAATATTCTCATTAGACGTGATAGAGGATGACATGAAGAATAAAGCAGTGCTACCTGAACCATGCTATCCTTCCATATGGCCTGCACCATGGCAGTGTGCTAGAGAGCAGTGTAGAAGCAAAAAGTCAGCACACAAGAGACCTTCCCATGCTATGGATATTTTTTAGCACCTGCTCTCCATCATTTTAGGGCAAAGGGAAGATGTGATTATCCAAATCTTTCCCAAAAAGATTCTACTAATTTAATTTAAAGTGACCACCCATCTTAAATATTGTGGTTATGTCCTGTCATGCCCAAAGGACTTCTTGTAATGGAACTTTTGTTCCAAATTTGAAAATTCGTCCCAAAACTTTGCTAAGCAAGACACTACCTGCCCCCTGGGAATGCAGTTTCTTGCAACTTGGAGATAAAACAGTCTAGTCTCCTGAGAGGTAGTCAGCTGTGATAATCTGAAGTGAGGCAGAAGGCAGGACAGGGTGGCACTTTATAGATCAGAGGTACGCAAAATGCAGCTCACCAGGGATTCTTTCTGGCCCACGGTGTGTCCTCTGGCCCTGCCTAGCAGTTGCAGGGGTAGCCCAGCGTGGCAAATGCAGACCTGGCCCTGCTGCCTGGGCACCCTGTCCCGTCTGCCCCATACCGGCTGCCAGAGGCACCAGACAAAGTGGGTGGTGTCTCCATGGAGACTGGCCTCAGGGCCCCTGCAGCCGGGCAGATGGGATGGGGCCATGGGTGGGCAGGGAGCTGAATCCAGGAGTGGGACAGGCTGGAAGAGTCAGGGCTGGGATCCTGGGGGAGGGATCCGGAGTCTGGGACTGAGCCATTATCGGGACATGCTGCATGTCCCTGCCCACAGAACTGAAGTCCATTGCACGGATGTGCAGGGAGCAGATTGCTGTGCCCCAGCCCTGTGCTATCACCACCCTGCAATCCTGGTCCCAGTACTGCCTGCCCATTCTGCTGCTGGACACCTCCCCATCCACCTGGCTGAGTGTGCCTTGCATGCGGCGGTCCCAGGCCAGTCTCCATGGAAACCCTGTCCACCCACCTGCTCCAGCCAGCATCTCCTGGGTAAGACCAATCACCCAATGCTGGGTCAGCACTGGCCCCCACCTCCCTCCCCCCAACCACTCACCAAAACTCCTTAAGTGGCCCTCCAGGCCAAATAACTGCCCACCCTCCTGTTATTGACTAACTTGCTCAGAAATGCTTCCAGAGGCGGCTTTCAGGGGCAACAACCTACTACTTCATAGAATCATAGAAATGAAGGGCTGGAAGGGACCTCGAAAGATCATCAAGTCCAACCCTGCTGCTCTGGGCAGGAATACTGCTGGGATCAAATGATCCCATAAAGGTATCTGTCCAATCTTCTCTTGAAGACTTCCAAGGTTGAGGACTGCATTATCTCCTTGGGAAGTCTATTCCAGATTCTGGTCACCCTTACCATAAAGAAGTTCTTCCTTACATCCAACATGCTAATATCCTGAGCCAGAGCTATATAGCCATGTTTACATGACACTGAGCCCAGACAAGTATGTTTGTATCTCAGCAAAGTTAACTTACCTGGATGCATTGCAATGTGAAGGCCACTAAGCTACTCAGGTCTGCTGAAGCACCAATAGCTTGCCTGCCAGAACACTGTGTGAATGTGACTACTCTGCTTAGCAGTGGGCTGTATTAAGACAGGGCAGAAGAAGACTGGTTGTATAAATATTGTAGTTTTTACATTTATTGCTACATAACTAATGGAATCTTCTAAATTGCAGGACTTGATTCTTATGGGGAGCTTTAGTTATTAGGCCATCTGCTGGGTGGTAAGCACAGCAGTGCACAAGCAGACCAGCAAATTCTTGAGTATACTGGGGATAAAGTTTTTTATACATATAGTAGAGAGGCCAACTACAGAGGGGAAGGTCTTGACTTACTGCTCACAGACAAGGAGGAATTGGTTGAGAATGTGAAGGTGGAAGGTAACTTGCGTGACAGTGAACATGAATGACAGAGTCTAAGATCCTAAGTGGAGGAAGGGAGAGCAGCAGAGTAAGGACACTGGACTTCAGAAAAACAGATTTTAGTAGACTTAGGAAACTGGTAAACAGGATCCTCTGGGAGGCAATTCTGAGGGGGGAAAATGAGTACAGGAAAGCTGACTGTACATTAAGGAGGCCCTTTTAAGAGCACAGGCGTAAGATATGCCAATGAAACAGAAGAATGGGAAGTGCAACAGAAGACCAGCCTGGCTACACAGCAATCTCTTCAATGATTTGAAACTCGAAAAGGAATCCTATAAAAGTCAAAACTTAATCATAGCACTAGGCAAGAATACAAAAATATCACAAGGGCATATTGGGGAAGCCATTACAGATAGAAACCAGCAAATCTCTCATTGGGTTGAACACTTCTCAGATCTACACTCACAGGAAGGAAACATCATCAGCAAATAACGGGACCAAATACCAACTCTACAGGTCAGGCCACTGATTCATTATCAAGTGGCAAGGCTCCTGGAAAAGATGGCATCCCAGCAGAAATTCTCAAGTGTGGAAAAGAAAGCCTACCACCATATCTTCATCAGCTGCTACTTAAATGCTGGAAAGCGGGTGAGGTACCACAAGATGTGTGTGAAACAAACATCATTACTCTGTATAAAAATAAAGGAGATAAGGGCGACTGCAAGAACTACAGAGGTATATCGCTACTAAGTATAGCAGGAAAAGCAAGGGTCATCTTGGTGTGCCTACAACAGCTGGCGAGACATGTGTACACTGAATCTCAGTGTGGATTCAGGGCTGGAAGATCAACCATACACATGATATTTTCCCTGCAGCAACTTGAAGAAAAGTGCAGAGACCAAAATCAACCGATGTACATCGCCTTCGTGGACCTAACCAAAGCATTTGACTGACACCATTGGCAGAGCAGGCGTATTTGCGGTTCTAGAAATGATAGGATGCCCACCAATCCCGTTAAGTCTTATACGTTCCTTCCATGACAACATGAAAGCAACTGTTCAGTTTGATGAGTCTTCTGACAGCTTCGAGATTAAAAGCAGAATAAAGCAGGGATGTGTTCTGGCCCCTACACTCTTTGGAATCTTCTTCTCAGTACTCTGCCACTGCGCATTTAAAGACGTGGAAGGTGGAGTGTACCTTCACACAAGATTGGATAGGAAACTCTTCAACCTGCCACAACTCATAGCAAAGACTAACAGTTAGAAAGGTGCTTATCAGGGACCTTTTCTTCACCTACGATGCTGTCGTTAGGACCAGGACAAAGACCTACTACAAGAACTCATGGATCACCTCTCAAGAGCTTGCCAGACATTTGCTCTCACCATCAGCATAAAGAAATCAGTTGTACTAGGACAGGGAGTTCCACAAGGTCCATCAATCACTCTTATTGAGAACCAGCTAGAAGCAGTCCAAAAGTTCAGCTACCTAGGTTCTACAGCAGAGGAGAGCAATTATTTCAGCTGGAGGGCCGCTTAACGTGTTTTGGTGAGCTGTATGAGTAGCCCCACCCCTTGACAGTTACCTCACTCCCCTGGTCACCATTTTGGGACCCAATGTCCCACCCCCTAACCCCTGACCTTTGCCACTGGAAGTCCCTCCCTTTGCCACCCGGAAGTACTCTTTTTGGGAGGGGAGGGTTGCCATCTTGGAACCAGAAAAAAACAAAAACAAATCACACACTAAAAGTAAAACACCTACCATATTATTGTCATGATTTGTGTTTACATGGTATATATAGAGAAGATTGCATAATAACTCAAAAATAAAGTCTTGGTCATATATATTGTCGGGGGGGTGCGGGCAATAGGGTATGTTGAGGGGTGTAGATGTGGAGGGGTTGTGAGGGCAGGGTGTGGGCGTGTGGCATTTGTGGGGTGTGAGGGATCATGGCAGAGAGTGTGGGGACACACCCTCCCCGCATAGCGCACACAGGCCCCGTTGGCAGCACCAGGAGCACCAGCAGACAGTGAGTAATTATGCCCAGTGTAGGTGCTGCCGCTCAGCAGTGCATGGCTCTGGCCAGTGCTGTACGCAGGGGTGAGAAATGCAGCCTGGCTGGGCTGTCTCTATTGTGCAGAACTCCCTGCCTGTATGTGCAGCTCTTCCACATGCACACCATGGGAAGGAAGCTCCACGCACTGGAGCCCACTGCTTTCCCTGCCCCCTGCCACAGGTCCCTATATTCTGCTGGAAGTAGAAGGGAGCCCCTTCCCCTGCTTCCCACCCGGAGACCCAGGAGCTATGGCACGGAAGCCAGTGGGCTTATGCGCATGGCCCTTCCCTCCCGTGGCATGCAAGCGCGAGAGTTGCATGTGCATGCAGGGAGTGCCATATGATCGAGGCAGCCTGGCAGGGCTGCACTCCTTGCCCCATGTGCAGCACTGGCCAGAGTTGCATGCAGTTGGGTGGCAGTGCTTGCACTAACACGAGCACCTACTGCCTGCTGGTGCACCTTTTGCTGCCGATGGGGACTGTGCATGCCATGGGGGGACAGTGCGAGCGGTCCGTACACGCCCCCACAATCCCTCACACTTGCACCATGCCCATTCAAGCTCTGCACTCCCCCTCCCCACCCCCAGGCGCAGGCTCTGCGCTGCCACCAGCCCCACGCTCCGACTCAGCTGCAGGTCCCCTCAGCCCCCACCACTTCTCTACTTGCTGCCCGGAGCAAGCAGAATGCCAGGGAAGCTGCACAGGTCCTTTGGTGGCTACAGCCGTAGCTCTGTCCAGAAGCTGCATGCTAGCCGGGTGGGGCCTTTCTGCCCACAAGGGTGGGAACGAGGCACAATACGGTATGTTGGCAGGGGTGTGTGTACATGGATGCCTTGCTCCCACCCTCGTGGGCAGAAGAGCTGAGCAGGGTACAATTAGTTGGCAGATGCTTGCAGGCCAGATGAAAGTGCCTGGTGGGCCAGATCTGGCCTGTGAGCCGTATTTTGCTAGCCCGTTTTACACTGACCACCAACCTCTCACTGGATGATGAACTTAATGTTCATATCGGAAAGGCTCCCATTACTTTCAGCAGACTAACTAAAAGAGCATGGAACAACTCAAAGCTTACCATCAAGACCAAAATGTTAATGCACAAAGCTTGTGTACTCAGTACTCATATATGGTGGGAAAACATGGACTGTGCTGGCTAAGCCATCTGAGCATATTGGAAGATGGACATATACCCAAGAGCATGCTATACAGGGAACTATCGGAGGGAACAAAATCAACAGGATTTCCCAAGCTTTGCTACAAAAACATATGCAAGCGAGATATGAAGACATTTGGAATTGATCCTGACCAATGTAAAACCTTGGCTAGTGCTCAGAACAAGTGGTATCATCATCTCTACCAGGGCATCAAAGTCTACAGGAATTGGCTCCAACAGCTTGAAGACCCTGTGGTTGTCATCCATGGGGGAACGAATGATGCGGCCAGGGGCAACCCTGACCACATTATGAATGGTTTCAAGGCTCTGGAGGACAAGCTTAAGGAGACGGGGGTGCATGTGGTATTCTCCTCCCTTCTTCCAGTGAGAAGGCAGGGACGGTGACATGAGGCCTGCATTGGCGAGGTCAACCAGTGCTTACTCAGTTGGTGCTGCCAGGCAGGCCATGGGTTCCTAGATAATGACGTATGCTTTTGGGTGGGGGACCTGCTGGGGTGGGATGGGCTTCACCTCTCTCCTAAAGGCAAGTGCGTCTTCTCTTCCAGGTTGGCTGATCTCGTACGGTGAGCTTTAAACTAGCCTTGCTGGGGGAGGGGGCTACAGGAAGACAAGGAGACACCACCCAAGCAAGACAGGTGAAAATGCAAGGAGTGCCCAGGTAAGAAACAGGGGTCCAGACAGTCTCCCAAATTGGGGGGTGGCACATGCAGCTAGGCAAGGCCTTAAATGCCTATATACCAATGCTCGTAGT
>NW_017729033.1:59969958-59970364 GCF_001723915.1 Gavialis gangeticus | reverse complement strand
AACCGGTGGAAGGGGGGTGCTATCTCCAAAGAGGAGTATACCTCCTCTGCTCGGGCCTGTAGGGGGGCTGTCAAGAAAGCCAAGGCGGACATAGAGCTAGGACTAGAATCCAAAATCAAAGATAATAAAAAGTCCTTTTTCAAATATATAGGGAGAATGAAGAAAGCACCAGGAAATGTGGGGCCCCTGCAAGATCCTCTGAGAAATCTGGTGGTTGCGCCAGAGGAGAAAGCAGACCTCTTTAACCAATTCTTCACCTCCGTTTTCTTGTGCAGGGACCGGGACTTCCCTGCCGTGATGTAAGATGGATGAGAGGAACGCCTCCAGACCTTAGGTTGGGGAGGACCGGGTTAGAGAGGGGCTAGATGTGTTCAAATCAGCGGGTCCAGATGCTCTACACCCCAGG
>NW_017729033.1:59961763-59969252 GCF_001723915.1 Gavialis gangeticus | reverse complement strand
GATCTACAAGGTCCCTTCCGACCTTACTTCTATGATTCTATAAGAGAAAAGAGGCCGTAGGAAGCAAGCAGCTCCTGAACCACCCAACCATGATGCAAACACTTGCAACCACTGCCACAGATCAAGTAAATCTCAGATGGGACAATTCAGTCACAGGACACTACAAACCATCTATGTCATAGGCTGCAACAACCACCATCTCTCACAGACAAAAGGATGCCAAACACAAGGGCATGCAAGGAGAAAGTTAGGAAAGCCAAGGCACAATGTGATGCACCTGGCAAGGGATATAAAAGGCAGTGAAAAGGGATACTACAAGTATGCCAAAAGAGGAGGACGACAGAGAAACCTTGGGTTCCTTATAGACTACAAAAGGTAATCTAGTTGCAGATGATGCAGAAAACGCTGAAGTATTGAAATGTCTTTTTTACTTCACTTTTCAAAAATAGGGCCAGCTACCAGATGAGTGCAGTTGCAGCAGGAGAGAACAGCCTGGAAGGAGACAAACAGCCTGGGGTAACACAAGAACAGGTTAAGAGATTACTTAGAGAAAAGTTAGATGCTTTCAAGTCAGCAGGACTGAATAGAATGCACCCTAGGGTACTGAAGGAACTGACTAAGGTAACTTCAGAGCCACTGGCTATCCTCTTTGAGAACTCACTGAGGTCAGATGAGGTTCCATTTGACTGGAAAAGGGAAAATGTAGGGGCTGTCTTTAAAAAAAGAAAAAGGGAAGAAGGAGGATGCAAAAAATTACAGACCAGTCAGCCTGACCTTAATACTGGGAAAGGTCCTCAATGAAAGTATTGTGAAGCACCGAGAGGAAGACAAGGTTATCAGGAAGAGCCAGCATGGATTCACCAAGAGCAAGTTGTGCCTGACCAACCTGCTTTTCTCCTATAAGGTGATAGGTTCTGTGGATGGGGAGAAAGCAATGGATGTAATATACCTTGATTTTGGCAAGGCCTTTGCCACTGTCTCCCCCACAGTGTTCTCATTAACAAGCTAAGGAAATACAAACTAAAGTACGGTAAGGCGGATGCATATAACTGGTTGGATAACCGTACTCAATGAGTAGTCCCTCAGTGGCTCTAATGTTTCGTTGGGAGAAGGTACACAGTGAGGCTCTCCAGGAGTCTGTCCTGGGTCCAATATTGTTTAGTATCTTCATTAATACTTTGAACAATGGGATTGAGTTTACACTTAGTGCCAAGTTTGGTAGTTGCACATACTCCACAGGGTAGGGCTAGGATCCAGAATGACCAGATAGACTGGAGAAATGGTTCACAAATCAACCACATGAAATTCAGCAAGGGCAATGCAAATGCAAAGTCCTGTACTTGGGTTGGAATAACTGAATATACAAATACAGACTGGAGAATGATTAGCTAGACTGCAATATTGCAGAGAAACACTTGGGGGTTACAGTAGACCATAACACTGAATACGAGTCAACAGTGTTTTCTGGTTGCAAAAAAGAGCCAAGAGCATACTGGGTTGCATTAACAGGAGTGTCACTTGCAAATCAAGGGAAATGATTTTTCTGCTGTAATTGGCAATACTGCAGCCTTACCTGGAGCACTACGTTCAAGTTTTGGTGTCATACTCCAAGAAGTATGTGAACAGTGTGGAAAGAGTCCAGTGTGGAGCAAGAAAAATTCTTAGGGGCCTGGGAGGCAGGACTCAAGAGGAAAGGCTAAAAAGCTAGGGCTTTTATAATATGGAGAAGAAAAAACTGAGGGGGATCTGATAAATCTTCAAATATCTGAAGGATGGTTAATCATCAGCAATCCTTTCCAGTCTAGAAGGATTGTCTTCCATGATCATCTTATCTGTGGGTCCAAAGATGGCTGAGAAGGCCTAACCAGGATTGTTGCAGTTTGGGCACATATTTCCATGCAGGGTGGGTGGCTCTGGGTTCTTGGTTTGGTTTGTGACACGCTGTTTCTGCCATTTCCATTTTACCATCTCCTGTTGTCATTGTAAGATTTCAAAATATTGAGATCCTTGCACCAAACTCTTCCTTTATTTGGGGCAGTCCTGGACAATGGTCTCCCACAAATTGATATTGATGTTGCATTTTTTCTTGGCCTTGAGGATGTTTTTGAAGCACTTCCTCTACCTTCTTTTTAAGTGTATACCTCATATGTCGACTGAGCTGGGAGAATAAAACTTGCATTGGGAGTCTGGAGTAGGACATCTGAATTATGTGGCCGGCCCAGTGAAGTTGATGGCAGATGATCATTGCCTTGGTGCTCATGGTATTTGCTTGTGAGAGGTGCATCTCTCTACCCAGTGAACTGACAGGATCTTCTGCAGGCAACATTGATGGTACTACTTCAGCAACTTGAAGTGTCTCCTGTACATTGTCCACACTTCAGTTCCATGCAGCAAGGCGGGGATCATGACTGCTTGATAAACCCTGAGCTTGGTTTTGGATCTCATGTCGTGGTCTTCAAACACCCATTTTCTTAGGCGGATGCCTGAAGATGATTACAGAGTAGATGAAAATGGGCTTTTCTCTGTGACCACAGAGACAGGACTCGAAACGATGGCCTCAGCCTTCAGTAGGGGAAATCTGAGATGCAGCTGGCGATTAGGAATAACAAGGGTGGTCAAGCATTTGAACAGACTATCTAAAAGAAGTGGCAAAATCTCCCTCTTCAGTAGTTTTCAAGAACAGGTTAGGTAGACACTTGGCTGGGGTGGTTTAAATCAGGGATGATCCTGCCTTGATCAGGGAGCTGGACTATGACCTGGTAAGCTCCCTTTAAACCCTACTTTCATAGAATCCTATGAACAGGAGGCAAACTTCAAGATATGTTCACTTGGTCAAACTCTCATGATTTATACGTCATGTTATCCAGTAGTTTAAGAATATTCCACTTGCAGTGTCTTGTACACTTTTGATGAAGGGCATGCAGGAGAAATGAAGAAGTATGAATCTTTTCTTGAAGATGCACGTGTATGTATCACATGATAACGTGAATCATTATTATTAGTTATACATCAAATTTCAAAACATTGAACCTATAATTTACAATACTTCACCTAAGTCTCTCACATTTAATCAAGCAATGAAAATAATAAAGTAACAGCAAGGGTTACAATACAATATAAACAATAAATAAAAAATTAAAAAGGCAATAATTAAGGGTATGATTCTTCCAGCTGTAGCTTGAGTCAGAATATATAGGAAAATAAGGACGCAGTTACTCTGGTAAAGGAAACAGAAGCCAAATAGGATGTGTACTTTAATTTTATTAAATTTACACTTGTTTGTAGAAGTATATAACCCCCATCACTTTCAAAAAATCCCCCAAATAACCCAATCACCAAAAATAAAATTAAAATATTAAGACTAGAGACATTTTCTTTCATACCTGAAATGGATAACTCTTCTTTCCCATTGTATTACTAAGTAGTTTTATTTGCCATACTTCAGTTCCTTCCCTATCCTTGACCTTTTCTGCAAATAAAAATGTATCTGTTGTATTTTAACAATTACATCAACCTCTCAGAATGAAAGATTGAATTTTAATCTCAATTGCTTGCCACCTTGAGAAATTGTTTTATACAGTGCTCTACATTGAAAAATTACAATCCAAATTAAGATATTTCTAAAAATATTAAAAGGTACTAGCTCTGTAGACTGAATGATGATGTATTCATGACATCTCTAGGAACTACTTATATTAAACTGCTTTAAAAATACATACTGAAAATCACCTCAAACAGAAGATCCTACATATGTATATTATGGATAGCTGCATGTATGTGTGTGTGTATATATATATCATACCAAGGTAAAACAGATTCTTCTAAACTCTCTGGATACACTGTTCATTCCCTCGCAATTTTGGAACATGATTACAATTCAATAACCAAAGCAAACACATTAGGTTGACTAATATTTTTCCCCGGGTATTTATTTTTCCATCCTTAAAGGATATAAAGAATGCAGTGTTTATGCTTATCTGTTTCCCCCTGCACCAAGAAGATTCTTCTATATGAAGGTTTTCATTCTTCAAAGGGAATGAAATGCACTATACCTGCCTATCCGCTTTATTAACACAGTACCCCTTTAAATAGTTACACTCTTTCATAATGTCAAGTCTTTGCAAAATTAATTCAAAAGCTAAAAAAAAACACTATAAAATGAATTTGAAATAAATATGCATACTACAGTAGTTACTGTAATACCCACCACAACAATAAAGAACAGAGCAAAGCACCTTCTTTGTAGTACAGTTAAGTAATAAAGGAGGTAGCGGAAATAAAGCAAGCAAGAAAGAAGGGAATTTATGTATTACTCCCTTTCCACCAATCATTAAGAATCTTTTGCTAAAAGAAAATAATGTTATTATTATTATTACACATTATTTATTCTTTAGCAGCAATAATAGGGTTGAAGAGAGAAAGAGACAATCATCATATTTTAGACATAAAAGACCCATTTTGTTTAGTCTAAATTAGGCTTACAATTAAAGACACTCCTGCCTTAGTTTACCACACAAGCTGGTTGGCAATATATTACATTCAGTGCATGAAGTAAACATTTTTTCCTCAGGTTATACATGCCTAGACTTTTAAGACTGAAAAATAATATAAAATGCAAATATAGGCAAAATTGGAATTGAAGCATATAGTCTACAGCCCCTAATTTTATTTTACCACTGTTCTTGAACAAATTACACACATACAGATAACTTGCATATATATTATTCTTTCTAACTATGAGGCTAATTCTTAGTCTACCTACACCCAGAATAAGTGCTATTCTACAGTAATGGGGGTTGGTGGGGGGACAGCCTTTAAAAATTGTTGTGCAATGTACCTATAAAGATTATATGAATATAAGCATATTTTTAATCAATTGGTAACTAAGATAATCATTTAATTAACTTTAAAGAACAACTTTATTATAAGCAAATGTCATTAATTAAATACATTTGAAGTAGCAAATAATATTAAACCACATACTTTTAATTTTTTTTAATGAAAAACTGTCAATTTTCTGAAATATTTAACATACAATGTTAGTTTAAAACAAAACTATGTTAAAAACAGAAAATGACAACAGATTTATTACAACAGGAAAGTAACAATTAACCTGCATGAACTGCTGTCCGATTCATTTTCTTCTTCACTCCCCCCATCATCTGCTTCAGCTCTGTCAAGCCAACGTGCACCTTCTGAGTCTTCTGTAGAGAACTCAAATGTAGGGACTTCAGAGGTGGATGCCATTGGCCAAAGAGGTGAATTCTGGAAATCCTGTTGGCTGGACCTTCTGTACCCAATTGACGCCAAAGGTAAGGGCAGGTTACCTGGATCTAAAAACTTTGTCCCACCAGTTGTTGCATTTTGTCCTTTATTCCAGAAGTCTCCCTGGTGGCTATCAACAGCAGAATTAGGGGTCGATGCCTGATGACCAAACCACCTCCATCTGATTTTTAAAATCTGCTTCACGTCAAACTCTTTACGAGAGCCAGACATCCTCAGTGAAAGCAAGTGATCGTCTAGGCAACAGGGCAAGAAGCAGTGCACATAAAAGAAGATTTGTGCACCCAACCAAGACAAGAGAAACACATGCTCCAGCTGCCTGTGGCAAGCAGATTTTTTAGGAAAAAAAACAGACAGCATTCACATAAAAAGAGAGATTTTTTTAATCATGTATCATCTGGATGTAAATAAATGGTAAGGGATGATTTGGGGATAAAAGGACAAGGTGGAACAATCACCTTAATCAAGAAAAACTCCAATCAGCTTACATTAAAGCAGCCTATGCACTTTCTATTGCTCTTCCCTATCCTCCGACCATTAGCTTTCACAAACACTAACAGCATTCATTAAAGCCCTTTCAAACACTGAATGCCACCCCTTTTTCTTAAAACACAAATGACAGAACACAATTCCTATGCTGCATCTCAGAAACTCTCCTGCTTATTCTGTTAACTCTTGCCTACTACAAATGGAAAAAATAGTGATTTTAAAGAGCAAATGAAATATCTCTCTTGCACTGCTGGAAATCATTTACAAAAAGGCTAAAAAAATCCATTATACTGTTTGTATTTGAGAAGAAACTGAACTGGAAATGATTCCTTATTTCTTTTCCATTACATAGTGTGCATCAAACCTTTAAAACAAAAACTAAAAAAAACCCAAACAAAACAATCAGATTGAATGGCTCAGGGGACTGGTAATGGGTTACAGAACCTTTCATCTTGATGTGGTTGTTTGATTCGAATCTGGGTCTGAGTGACTGAAAGTTATTACCGAAGGTTGTTTGGCAGTCTCTGTGAAATGAGCTAATGGTTTTTATCCATTACATACCACAAAAGCCATAATCACTACTGAAGCTGAACGGTCAAGTTATCATCCAGATGGTCAGAGACTGAAGTGAGTCATCAGGACCACACTACTTTTTACCCCTTAAAAATCGGTCCTGTAGGTCACATTAAAGCCACAATGATGGGACAGAATTAGAAAATAAACATTGCTTGCAGGAAGAGTTCAGCCTTCAAACCAAACCAAACCTTAAATTTTAAGTTTATAAATATTTATAAACTATCACATCAAAATTCTGTATTTGGATTTGCAGAATGGAAAGGAAAATGGCAGGAGTGTAACTTACTATGGATTATACTTAATCACATATTACATTTAACTTGCTACATGAAAGAAAATACCCCATACCTACATGATGCAGTGGATCATTTGAGTAACCAAGTGGCAGAGTTTAAGACAAAATAGAGACTGTTAATAGTTTAGGAGGTGCAACTAAAAATATAGCACAGATTTTATTAGCATCCTTGATAAACAGAGTAGGTCTGCATTTTCATTCATCAGTAAATTTATTCTGTTCAACTCTGGGTACTCCAGGGTATGCAAATAGAAACTGGACAAAAATGTTTCTTCCTATTTACTTTTGGCAATAACAATATGTCTTACTCTTTCTTTTGTGAATTTTATAACTAAAAATCATGCGTTTATCATCACTTCAAGATTAGGTTATTTTAACAGGCTTTAAATGGGCTACATGCCGAGTCCTCACAAAAATTTAAGTAATGCTGAATTTTGCCACCCACTTATTAAACAGATTTTCATGCCATGAGCAGGTTATGTTAATACTCTGGGATCTATACTAATGAAAGCGCTGGTTTTAATCTATCAAGCACAAAATTGCTCAGGAGCTGGTTACTAACATAACAGACTGCTTCTCCCACAGGCTATTACATTTGCTATGACTAGAGATGCTTCAACTTTACATATTCATATAAGAACCAGATACCAGCTAGGTCTTCCCCATGAAGATCCTCTCTTCATTTTAGAATTTATACACTAACTCCCTGGTCCCCAAGACCCTACACTTGTTAGTCACTGAAGCATGCCCAGATGATTAGGAAGACATTTGGGATGCAAGAGAAGTGTGTGGGTGTACACACACACACACACACACACACACACACACACACACACACACACACAC
>NW_017729033.1:59948288-59961704 GCF_001723915.1 Gavialis gangeticus | reverse complement strand
CACACACACACACACACACACACACACACGTGTAGTTATTGTTGCTCCCTTTGTTTCAGCAGAGCAAAGCATGAACTTACTTAAAGATGACAATAATCTTATAACTGGCACAGAACATTTAACAGACTATAAACAAGATACCTTCCCTACCCTACTGTACATGTATAATTGACCTCACATTTCAATTTCAATGAATATCACTATAAAATGCATGCATTTTTAGATGATCTTACCAAATACTAATTAAAATAACTGAATTTGCAAATTCAAGGATAGTATTGATTGAACATGGTTCTACTCTGAGAAGTCAGATCATAGAATCATAGAAAAAATAAGGCTAGCAGGGACACCTGGGGGTCATGTAGTCCAACCTCCTGCCTGAAGCAGGATCATCCCTGTTTAAATGATCCCATACAAAGCCTGGTCTAACCAATTACTAAAACTACACAGTCACCCCCTCACAACCACAAGGCATAGCACCCTAACCTGCCACAGGTAAAGCAGGACAATGGTATATAACCTTGTCTCCTATTGTAGCCAACAAGAATAGATGAGACAAGACAAAGAAAATATTAACATGTGGATACCCCATAGATGCAACACAGGCTTTGTATGTACTAAAACATTAGTTTCTTTACTTAGTAGCATAAGAAACAACAGAGCAAGAAAAAAGAAGGTAAATCATACACCCATTTCCTCTGACCAAAACTGGTCCTGCAGCTAAATCGATTCTCCCTGTCTGTAACCTGGTACTAATGTATACTTCCCTCTTCCTCGACAATTCCCCAAGCTTCTTGTGGCTGTGAGCCGTCTTTGGTTTATATACCTCTCCCTTCCAGCACCCAACTACCACATTTACTCGACTACAAGATGAGATTTTTTTTTTTACCCCAATCAGCATACCGGGGGGAAAAGACCCTTGTCTTACATTCACATACAAGGAAGCCTCATTAAACACACTGTCTAACATTAAACTGCTGCCAAAAGAAGCATGTGCTCCATAACAGAAAACAACTATGAAGGTGATTAAATGAAGCCAGCACTGAGCATGACTATAAAACATATAGCCCATACTGGCCAAACATACTGATGGGAACCTTGTTTTTTTTGTTTTATTTACAAGTTTAATTAAAAATACATTTTTCATCGTATACTTACAAAGCTTCACATATTGAGCAGTCCCGTTTTACCAAACCTTAATATCATAAAAACTACATATCCAAAAATGTACAACTACATATATTAAATCCTTAAAAATCATAACACTTCCCACAAAAAACACTTACATAGCTCTTTTTCTTCATAGAGAACCCCATGAAAAACTACTACCTCAGTAATCACCTGAAACTCTCTGCCCCCTCATCAGTTCTCTCTGTTAGTTCAGTTAAACAAGTGTGTCCAGTCCTCCTTCCTCCACTTCTCTGCCTCTTCTTCTCGAATCGCTTCCTTGTCCCAATTGATGTACTATTTCAGTTCATGCAGCCCTAGCTTGAGGCACTCTTTCAGTGAAGGCCAACCCCTTAATAACTCAGAGGTTTCTTACTTTCCATAAATTAGTTTTCACACATACTAATAAAGTAGAGTTGATGATAAAAAAAACCAAAAAAAAAAAACCCCAAGGATTTTTTAAATAAATCTGATTTTTAAAATTTAAATAAGATTTTTTATCTAATCGTATTTTTTGTTAAGATGCCTTTTTTGATTAAAAAATAAACCTATATAAAGATAGATTTAATTTAAGATATGTTAAAGCTCTAAGATATCATCATGGAATAGGGATTATAACTTCTAATTACATACTATTTGAGACAATATATTCACGTAACCTTTTTAGAAAAGTTTTATAAACAGGTCACAACAGACCATGGACTATATTAGAGGCCCAACCCTATGGGGTTCCCAGAGGCTCCTCCATAGATTAGTAAAGGTTAAAGAAAATCACTCTACCCAACGGGACTCAGTGATCAGTCTAGAACTGGGGTTGTCAACCAGGAGTACGCATACCCCCAGGGGTACTTGGAAAGAGGCTAGTGGGGTACGTGCAGGCAGGTTTTTACTAAGATTCAGTTTTGCCTTCAGCATCTGGTGATCCCTAAATGCCACAGTTACAATTCCTTTCTTCCTTATCTGTTTCTCTTGACAGAACACAAATCAATTCTTGACCATTTCTTTCCACTGGGGTCAGAGTCCTTGTGAAAATTTTCTCCCTTGCTCACACATCTCCTAATGACTCTTCTTTTATTATATTTGCTAACAATCTGGATGAGCTGTCTATAATTCCATTTCCTCCTTCCCTTGTTCTGTCACCCACTTCTAGTATGCAGTTGAAGTCCCGCACTATTACCTGAGGTCTCCCACTACTAGTTTTCCAAGCAGAGCTTTTCTCCCCTCCTGCTCTGATGGTGCATATACATCTAATTCTGCTCCCACAACTGATAGTATCACTTGCTGCAGTCTGCCACTTATGTCTTCTACCTGCTTTGCTTTCACCTTTGGATTCTTAAATGGTATTGCCACTCCAGTTGCTTTCTTTTCATTTGTCCCTGACCACCAGGGCAGTCCCCATCTTTACCTTTTCTCAAAGTGCTTATAATCCCTTTCCCCCAGGATCTCACATTCTTGTAGATAGATTGTGTCTGCCCTTACTTGTTTTAACGCTGGTTCGATCTGTTCCCATTTTTTCCTTGTTAGTACACTTTTGACTTTAATAGATGCTATAATCAATGCTATTGTGCTGGTTTTAAAGAGTGTCCCTGTCCCTTAAAGGTTTGCTGGTGCTGCTACTCACTGTGGTGGACTCCTCCCAATCCCCCACTCTTATGCCTGTCACTTTTGCAAGCTACCTGGCTGCCTTGGCATCTAGGAAGGCTTCCATTTTCCCACCTCCTCACCATTTCCCACTTTCAGCTCATCCCTTTGAACTGGAGCCCAGAGGAGTTAGTGGTGGAAAGCTGTTCTCTGGCTATGACTCCGACTCATTCCCCCCATTTTCAGGTTTCTTTTCCCTGCATTTTCTTTCTTTTCCCTCCCTTACTCCCAAGCTTTTTTATTTGTTCCACCTCCATTCTTCTGCTTGTTTGATTTCTTCTTTTCCCCTCCACCATCTCCATGTTTGGGTTCTCTCCCACTCCCCTTTCCCCTTCCTGTTTCTTCTTGAACCACCTCAATTACAGATCGAATTTTATTAGTAGACATTTAGGACTGTGAGTCCAAAAAGATGACAAAGCCAGTAGGGAAATACAAATCGCCCAAGTGAGGGACTAACATTAGAGGGATGGGGGTGAGGAGGGGAACGCAACTAGGTTACAAAAAATACAATGTTAGCCGACTAAGCCTGGGAGTGGGGGAAGGGGGTTCGCAACCCTGAGAGAGAAAGAAGATAGATACACACAAACCCATACAATGGTCTGCAATGGTGGAGGAAGTAGTTCGAAGAAAGTGTCTCAGTCCATATAGAGTCTCATCGTGGGGTCCTGTTTGGGTGGAGTGGGGTCATCCATTGCTGAAGAATCCTCTCAAAGTGAAGTCCATCTGGTGCAGGGGGGGGTTCAGGCCAACTCCTCTGGGTCCAGTCCGGCGGTGGTTCATCTGGTGGGGTCAGAGTACTGGCGGTGGCCCTTGATGTGTTCCACATAGATGTCACGGGACCAGTGGATGGTGTCAGACACCATGAGATAGTGCATCAGCTTGGCGTAGCGGGAGGAGACACGGCAGGCACACAGAATGCTCTCGTTGCTAGGGTCCCAAGCTCCGAGCGTTCCCACAATGAGCGTGTCGACTGTCACGTGGTAGCCGCGGCCCCTCAGGATGTTGGCCAGCGGAGCGTACTTCTCACACTTGCGAGCCCGGGCGTCGGTGAAGGCTTGGTGCCGGTTCTTGAAGGGGATGGTTACATCCATTATCACAACCTTCTTGGCCTCTTTGTTCGTGATTACAATGTCGGGTCACATCTGGCTCTCGCAGCCTGGGATGGTGAGGTTTATTTCAATTACAGATATTACATGCCTCTCTTTCTCCTTTCCTGCCTCCTGTGGAGTCTCATCCACCATTTCTACTTCATCTTACCCTCCTCTTCTCCCTCAGCATCCCTTTCTGATTCATGCTGTTCCTGAAGGGGTCCAACCTTGCTTGCTTTGGGACACCTACAGAATAGGTGTTCCTCACCCCCCCCCCCGCTAGTGCATTTTAGGGATTCCTGGCACTCTGCAGCTCTATGCCCCTTCCCATCACACCTGTAACACACCATGAAGGGATAGTATGCGGACAGGTGCCCCTCCTTGCCACTGCTTTGGTTGCCCATGGTATATTATAAAACTCTGGTGCGGCCACAGTTGGTTCACAGACAGGAAGTGCTGCACGCAACTTCAGCTCCATTTGTTTGCTCTCAACATAATCTGTGCCCTCCATGACCCTGTCCCAAATACCGTATTTGTCTCTCACCTTCTCTACAAACATTACTTTTTTCACATGCAATTCCATCCACCTTTCTATATCTTCTGACTCTAAGAAACCTATATACATTCACATACATACATGCAACACTATAAATCACTCACTCTCTTGACTCTTCCCCTATTAACTTTATCCCTCTTAATTGCTCCCTCCCGCATTCCTCTGTATGTTTCTTCCAAAAAATTTCATCCCCTTTACTGTTGCAGTAAGTAAATTCCCAAGTCTTTCTGTTTTGGAAAACAATCAGGCTAGTGAGAGGCTCTGCCTGCCTGCACTTCCAATATTTCAAGCAATACCTTGTCTATGAAGTGACATCTGTTCATTGTCCATCCTGTCTGCATCCAGTCATTGGTTGATATTGCTTTTATCCTGTCCCTGATCCTCGCTGACATCTCTTAGTGCATCTTCTGTGTCTTCCCAGTGGGGCAGCATTCCATTGTGCTCCTGCCACTTTCTGCCTCTCATCCAATGCATTTTCTCCTGCTGTTCCCAGCCTATATCCCATTCTCTTCTGCTCCTGTCTTCCCTTTGGCCTTGTTTCTCTCCCCATCACCTTCTTTGCCACTGGCTCTGTCATCATTGCTACTTCCACTGATATTCCTATTGTCTTTGTCATCTTTTTTCTCCGCTTCTCCACCTTTGTCCACTCTCCATCTGTCTCTAGACTTTCTTTTCCACTCTTCATTTCACTTTTCACCTCCTGGTTACTTGCTACCACTGAAATTGCTCTGAACTTCAGGTTTCCCTCCTTCACTCTTCACACCCTGACACTTTGTTGATCCCTATCTCTGCCCTTAAGGCATTGAGCAGGTTTTCAGCTGAACACTTGATCTTAGCCCAAGAGGCCTAGAGAATGTTGATGGCAACCTAGCATAAGGATAGGTTAAGTGCAGCCCATCTGAATAAGATATATGGTAATGACCATTGCACGCAGTCCCCTTCAGCATCAACTTTTTCAAGTCATGGTGAGTCACTACATTGAATATATTTTGACTTCCTCTTTACTCCGACAGCTGAGCTGCGCATTTCTTTCTCATTTCTAATTATTCCTATGTCTACATCAGCCTTAAACATCATCAAACCAGGCCCCAAACAGTTCACTCAGAATCCCTTTGTTGCCCCCTATCTGAGCCCGTCACATTTGATCAATGTGGCCCTACTCTCCATGACGTGGAGTCAGACCAGGTTGCCCTGTGCCTGAGCTGTATGTAAATTTTTGGAGGATTCCAGGACAAGACGACCAGGTTAGAGTTATGAGCAGAAGCCAAAAAAAAGAAAAAAAAGAGGAAGGAACACCCAGGAAATTATAGGCCTGTTAGTCTTACCTCAGTCCTGGGGAAGCTCTTTGAGAAAATTATCCAGGTGCACATTTGTGACAGGCAAGTAGGGGAGTGTATGCTTAGGGGCAACCAACATGGGTTCACTAGAGGCAAGTCCTGTCAGACCAACCTGGTGGCCTTCTATGACCAGGTCACAAAATCCTTGGATGCAGGTGTTGTAGCGGATGTAGTCTTTCTGGACTTCAGGAAGGCCTTTGACACTGTCTCTCACCCCATTCTTGTTAAAAAATTAGGAGATTGTGGTGTCAATGTCTACACAGATGGGTCACTAATTGGCTGGAGGGCTGCACCCAGAGAGTGGTAGTGGACGGGTCATTTTTGACCTGGAGGGATGTGGGCAGTGGGGTCCCCCAGGGCTCAGTCCTCAGGCCCGCAGTGTTCAACATCTTCATCAGCTACTTGGACGAGGGGGTGAAAAGCACCTTGTTCAAATTTGCAGATGACACTAAGATGTGAGGAGAAGTGGGCACGCTAGAAGGGAGGGACAGGCTGCAATTGGATCTGGACAGGTTACAGGGGTGGGTGGATGAGAATAAGATGGGATTCAATACTGACAAGTGCAGGGTACCGCACCTAGGGAGAAAGAACCAGCAGTATATCTACAGGCTGGGGAACATCCTTCTCATCAGCACAGAAGCAAAAAAGGATCTCAGAATCATTACAGACTCCAAGATGAACATGGGCCACCAATGTGGGGATGCGGTCAGGAATGCTAACCGCACCTTGTCATGCATCCACAGATGCATGATGAGCAGGTCCAAGGAGGTGATACTCCCCCTCTATGCAACATTGGTCAGGCCGCAGTTGGCGTACTGCATCCAGTTCTGGGCACCGCACTTCAGGAGAGATGTGGACAACATCGAGAGGGTCCAAAGGAGGGCCACTCACATGATCAGAGGGCCTGCCCTGCTGCCCCACGAGGAGAAGCTATGAGACCTGAACCTGTTCAGCCTCCACAAGAAAAGGCTGAGAGGGGATCTGGTGGCCGTCTAGAAACTGGCCAAGGAAGACCAGCAGGCAATAGGAGAGTCCCTGTTCCCCCGAGCACTACCGGGAGTAACAAGGAATAATGGCCATAAGTTGACAGAGTGTAGATTCAGGCTAGATAACAGGAGGCACTACTTCACAGTCAGAGCAGTTAGGATCTGGAACCAACTTCCAAGGGAAGTCGTACTTGTTCCTACCCTGGCGGTCTTTAAAAGGAGGCTAGATAGACACCTTGCTGGGGTGATGATCTGCTCAGGTCCCTTCCGACCCTACCAACTATGAAACTACTTAGCATAGAGATCCTGTGGGGGGAAGGGGAGGTATATGGAGTACATACACATTTTGAGCAGTGCTGAGCTGTGGGATCACTGTGGTTTGAAATGCTGTTGACTCTGCTGGGGCTCAGACCAGTGAACTATGAGCCTTTTTGATTTTGGCTAATATCATGCATACTTTTTACTATATCAGAGGTTGGCAACCCCTGGCACACGTGCCAGAGCATGGCATGCAAAGCCATTTTGCTCAGCATGCCACAGCTGACCCAGGCTCTGGGCAGCTGCAACAGGCTGTGGGCAGGCTGCAAACAGCTGGCCTGGGCTCTGGCACACTGGCACTGGCTCCATTCTGGTGGCAACTGCATGGGTTCCTCAGGACACAGGGCAGGGAAGGGGCTGAGGCAGCTCTGTCTGCCCAAAGGCACTAGTACTCCTGCCGCCAACAACAAGGATCAGGCCCTTCATGCACCAGGTTGAGGTGTAAGTCAGGGTTGGGGTGGTTTTGGCACTCCAGCTAACAATGTTGCTGACCTCTGCCCATATAAGTAGGTATACAAGTGCTGCTGCTTAACAGTGTGTGTTTATAGAGTACCTGTGCTAAAACTTGCAGCGGCAGTTCCGGAAAAGGTAAAATGCATCAGTTCTGGATGAACAAAATCTATAGGTACCTGTAGTAATTTGCCTATATACAGAAGAATTTGTGGGACAGAGGGTAAGGAGGCTACCTGACCCCACAGATTTATTTTCCCTGCTGTAGCACAATGGGAGGGGAACAAACTCAAGGAGAACCACCAATATTTAGATTCTGTACCTGGAAGATTATAACAAACATATAAATTTTCTAATTACTGGGGGAGAAGACCATCTTCTATTTGAGTAAATATGGTAGCATTCAGCTGGTAGGGTTTCTCCACATTGTACTTCACAAAGTCCAAGTAGACAAGTTGGCGGAAGTAGCTTCTTTCAGCTCTAACCAGCTCACTAAGCCGACTGCTCACTGTAGTTAACTTAATGATTGTACTTTGACAGCTCTCCGTCATATGTAATTTGATGGGTGGGTTTACTTCTGAAGCCTTGTCAGCAAAAGGTGAATAGAGCAATTTTCACCACAACAATTTTATAGCATCAACCAATATTCCTAACTTTTGCAGTGTTAGGACTGCAAAACAGACTCCTCAAATCATTACAAATACACAGAACAAAGAAACTAAAAACACTGCCAGGAGCCATGATAAGCTAGACTGTAGGAATTGAGCGAAAGCTGTGGGGGGAGGAAAATCCTTCTTTTTCTGAAAACTAAGTATATTTGATATGATATTTTGATAGGGGAAGGAGGGCAGGCACAAAGAAGTGGGGGGGGAGAGAGAGAGAGCGAGAGAAAGCACATGAGCGCGCCACAAATGCACTAAATATGGCATGCAATAACACCATGTTCATAAGGCACTCTAAGAGAAATGCATTTAGGTCCCAGTCCTTGAAAACTTGTTCACATGTACTTTTACCAAGTTAATCAGAACCTTCAAAGTGCATAGTTAGGCATATAAATCTGTAGCTCTGAAGTTTAAGAACCAAAAAATCTATGCCTAAGCACATCTTTTCACATCAACATCAATTGATATAATTTAATACTTTATAGTGAACTGTAAAAGCATAGGATTTACCCAAGGGCAAGTTGTCTTCTATTTGTTAACATAATTCTGTTGAAATTAATGGGCATTTAAACACTTTCTGCAATGATGCTCTAACCTTGACAAGTTCCAATTCCAATGATTATAAACACACTGATTTTCTTTAAAAGACAAAAGCCCTGAGCTCATAAGTATTTAATCATGCGTATAACTTTACTCACATGAGTAGTTCCACAGACACCAACAGGACTACTGAAGTAAGTAAAATTCTAAAAAGAATTAAGTGTGTAAATGACTAGGGTTAAAGTTGGCCAAATTCTGCATTCTGATTAAGAACAATGTAAAATACATATGGTACTAACAATAATTTGTTAAAATTGAAGTAGCAGAAAAGACTGCAAACTCCAAGAATGTATCAAGAGATTTTTAAAAAAATAATTTACTTCACTAACAGGACTTTGGAAAAATTTATCAGCATGAAGATGAAAGAACAGAAGAGACCAATGTCAACCTTTTTCTCTTTTATTAGCTAAGAAAGTTGTGACCCAGACATTCTTAGACAACAAAATTATGACCAGTTTCATTTATCCAAGTGCTAAAGAAGAGTTTTAACTATGTTGGATAACAGTTTAAGCAAAAGTATTTATTCCAAGATCAGCAGGTGCTCTTTAATGCCAATTACCTCATTTAAAAGGGACATAGCTAACATACAAGTTGAGTGAGATTTTTCTGTAGATAACAATTCATTTGAATTTTGCACATGCATTTTCATAATAATGTAAAGTACTTTGAGTGAAAGGAAGTTAAATCATCCAAGTAAATCTTTTAAAAAGCAGATTAAAATAGGTAAGTCTAAATACTTCACACTTATCCAGTATTTACTAATGAGGATAGCAATGCTTAAAAATCAAACTTCCAAATGAACAAATACATAACTAATAATGACCCTGTCTGAAGCATTTTTAAGACTTGAAAATTAGCACTCTTTTACTCTGGGTGATGTTTTTCCTATGACTGCTGCTACCTTTTGACTTAGCATGATTATATCATTATTATTAGCCATCAATGCAGCATCAGATATTATATTTTCAAACTAATCATTGTCAGACAAAATATAAAAATAAATGCATGCTGTATTTTGAAAAACCTTTTTTGATTTTCAAGTTAAAGTCCGGGGGACAAAAGACTCATCTAGTCCTTAGATGTTAAGCATCAATTAAGAATGAAAGTACCAAATATAATTAAAGATATATAGTCCTTGTTTTAAAAAGCTAGAATATTGTCTTTTCTAATTCAATACAGTCCTCCTAACTGTAAACACTGCAATTCAAGCTTCCCAACATAATTATACTTTTAAAAAATGGATACAAAGTAATATGCTCAGCTTCCAGTGTTTGCAAACATTGGACATGGATGCCAAGGCAAAGAAGTTTGCCTCAATGCTACAAATTAGCCCTGCACCCTTCCCCAAGTACCATTCCAACCCACTCCCCCTGCCTGATCTGCTGCTCTGCTTTCTTCCAGCCCTGTGCTCCCCTGCCCAACCTGCTACTTTGTTTTCTGCTCCCTTCCCCCTCTCTAATCTGCTGTGTGCCACACAGGCTGCCCAGGCCACATGTGATACACACACCACAGGCTGGCCATCCCTTCTTTAAATAATGGATAAAGCAGCTATCCTATAGCCCTCCTGTTCCTTCCTTCACCCTCCTAAATCTGCCTTTCTTAGACAGACTGAACCTGCATATTCTCACACAAACCTCAATTTCAGTTTGGCACTGGGGAAACATACACCCAATTGTATTGAAAACAAGAAAAGGGAAGATGTGTCATCCATCTCCTGGTGATACTCCAACCCAAATCACCATTCTTTTCTAATAATGATCCAGCTATGTGCAGAATTAATAATTAAACAGTCTTGTGGAACCATGTGCAAGAGAGCCTCAAGCAACAAAACAACTGCTCAAACTAATTCTTTTCAACTTCCTTGCCAGGGAACACTAGGAGCACTTTAGAAAGGACTGCCTAAACAAGCTCAGAAAATCTCTCAATCAAGGCTATCAAAGGATTCTTACTGAACTAAATAGAACATCCTGGAGATCATTTCCTGTTACCATGAGAAGGTAATCAAACAAGGATGACAGCATCTGAACAATTACTACATTAATTTCTAGATAGATAGAGAGGGTTAAGGAAATCTAACAATTTCCAAATCATGCCACAGTAGTCTCACCACAATCCTTTCAATTCTTCTTAATCAATGGAAGAACAGAGAAAGTATAAGTCATAATTTTGTTGGCATGAAATGAGATTATGATATTCAAAAAGCTAATCAATGCCTGTTTGGCAGAAGGTTAACTGTAGGGTAACTCAAGGTTCTATTTTAGGTCTTGCACTAATATCAAAAGAATGACACGATACAAGAGGAAACAATGAGAAAGTAATATTTACAGATGATTTACTTATTTAACAAGGTTTATAGTACGGCATCAAGAATAATCAAGAGCATGGAAAGCTTGCAGATAAAGCTGAATGGCCACAACTGAGACTGCCTAAGAAATAGTATAAATCAGTGGTCTCCAACCCTTTTAAGCTGGAGATCATTTTTGGAATTTAAAAGGAACCAAAGGTCTACCCCCTCCCCCCACCCAGCAGGTAAGTCTGAGGGGAGGAAGGGCCACGGGGAGTGGGGGGGCGGAGCAGTGGTCCTGCTCCCACAGCTGCAGCTAGAAGAGTGCTAGGAAGAGCCAAGCGCTGCACCGGCTCCAGCCCGTCCCAGCCTGCGGGCAGACCTGCAGGCACGCACACCCGTGTCCCCCCCCGGACAACCTGCTCACAGCTCTGTCCCCTGTCCCACCTCAGCTGTGCAGGAGCTGCCCCTGCCCCATTCCATACCTCAGAGCTGCTCCAGCTGCTGGCGCTGCCCCACTTTTGGGGGAGACATTTGCCCCCCCACCCTGATCTGTGCACAGCAGACTGGGCTTTACGCTCCAAGCCCTGCTGCATGTGTCCCCCGGGCCTCCACCCCTTCCCTCCTCCACCGACCGACCTGCTGGGCTGGGGGTAGGGGGTGCATGCACGCACGTGCGTGCTCAGCCCCCACTGCCCAGGATCGACTTCAAGAGGCTTTGGGATCCCCTGTTTGATTCCAATTAACTGGTTGGTATAAATAAAAGGAGATTGGATAAAAGTGCATAAAATGAATTGGAGCAGGCAAAAACTTTGGCTCTCCCCATTTTATGACATAGGAAAAAAGCATTAAATACCTATAAAAGAAAAAACTTTTACCATAGGTACAAAACTTCCAGACAAAAGAAATCATTGTGGCTCATAAATTCCAATTCAAAAGAGAATTGACCATTTACATGGGTGTCAAGAATAATCAGAACTGTCCTAATTGATAAATAAATTACTATCAACTGAAGTTCTTCAAGATGGATTGTCCCTTATGTATTCTCACTGTGTGGTATGCATGTACCTTAAAGATAGTTTTTGCCTTAGCACAACTTTTGCAGTATGCATCACAACACAGAACCCTCCATGGACTTTTTAAAGTTTCCAGAGCATGTGAAAATCTTCCCTCCTTTGCTCTTCTTGCTCAGAAGCACACCCTCTCTCTGCCCCTTCCCTCCCATCCTCTTTCATTTTTATGCTGACTTGGGGCCAGGAAAGCACCACAGGTTTTCTTGCCTTCTACATGGGCATTGGGCTGGGGGACAAAAGCATGGACGGATGTGGGGAGTGGGGGGCTCCTCTTCCTTGTGGCTGCTCCAGGCAGGGGTGGAGACTACCGTTTTAACTTGAATACAAGACAAGATTTCCCTCCCCCCACACCAGCATGGGGAAGAAAGTCTCTTGTCTTATAATCACATACAAGGAAATCTCACTAAATACATTGTCTCTCATTAAACTCCAGCAAAAAGCAGCACGTGCTCAGCAACGGAAATTAATTATGATGTTGATTAAATGGAGACAATACTGAGAATAACTATAAAATACATAGCTCATATTGAGCAAACATGCTGATTTAAGCTTTTTTTTGTCCCTTAAAATTTTTTTTAAAAAATGAGAAAGTGTTCCTTCTACAGGAAATTGGCACCAGACCTAGAAATACTGCAGTACAAGGCCAGCACTGGGAGGGCCTGACACCCTCCTCTTGGTGCCAAAAGGCAAAGATAAATTAGCATAGCATAGCCTATCTGATTAAGATGTACGGTAATGCTCATTAACCACAGTCCCCTTCAGTACCAATTTTTTTTCAAGTTATGGTTAGCCACTACATTGTAAATACATTTTGACTTCCTTTTCCCATTTCCAGTGATTCCTGTTTCTTCACTAGCCTTAAATCTCTGGCAAACACCACCAAAGGGGGCCCCAAACAGTTCACCCAAGATCCCTTTCTTCGCCCCCTCTCAGCCTGGAGCATATGACTAGTGTGGCCCCGCCCTCTGAGGTGAATCCAGACCAGGCTGCCCTATGCCTCATCAGCATACAAGTTTTTGGAGGGGGGGACTAATTAACACATGGGTCCTTTGTCAGGGGGGGGGCACGATAGTTTCATAGTTTCTAGGGTCAGAAGGGACCTGAGCAGATCATCAAGTCCGACCCCCTGCCATGGCAGGAAAGAGTACTGGGGTCAAATGACCCCAGCAAGGTGTGCATCTAGCCTCCTCTTAAAGACCCCCAGGGTAGGGGCCAGCACCACTTCTCTTGGAAGCTGGTTCCAGATCCTAGCCA
>NW_017729033.1:59916864-59948250 GCF_001723915.1 Gavialis gangeticus | reverse complement strand
ACCTCCTTATATCTAGCCTAAATCTACCCTCTGCCAGCTTGTGACCGTTATTCCTGGTCACTTCTGGTAGTGCTCGGGGGAACAGGGACTTCCCCAGTGCCTGCTGGTCCCCTCTGACTAGTTTGTAACAGGCCACTAGATCCCCCCTCAGCCTTCTCTTCTGGAGGCTGAACAGGTTCAGGTCCCGTAGCCTCTCCTCATAGGGTCTGCCCTGCTGCCTCCTGATCATGCAAGTGGCCCTCCTCTGGACCCTCTCGATGTTGTCTACATCCCTCTTGAAGTGTGGCACCCAGAACTGGATGCAGTACTCCAACTACGGCCTGACCAGTGTCGCATAAAGGGGGAGTATCACCTCCTTGGACCTGCTTGAGATGCACCTGTGGATGCATGACAAGGTACGGTTGTGGCCTTCCTGACTGCATTCTCCACACTGCCGGCCCATGTTCATCTTGGCATCAATGATAACTCCAAGATCCTTTTCTGCCTCTGTACTGACAAGAAGGGAGTTCCCCAACCTGTAGGTATGGTGCCAGTTATTCCTCCCCAGGTGCATCACTTTGCACTTGTTGGTGTTGAATCCCATCCTATTCTCATCTGCCCACCCCTGTAACCTGTCTAGGTCTGATTGCATCCTATTCCTCCCTTATCTGGGAGGAATCTGGATATCTGGAGTACACACACTTACTAAGCAGCGCTGAGCTATGGGGTCACCATGGCTTGAAATGTTGTTGATTTTGATGGGGCCCAGCCCAACAAACTATGTGGTAAATCACAAGCCTTTGGCTATGGGCTAATATCATAAACAGTTTGGAGTTCCCATGGTTCTACGAAGTCCCGAAATGCTTTTGGGACAAATACAAATGTCACAGTGAGATCCTAGTAATGCTGGTAAACCATCTCAAGATGCAGGAGGTGGTGAGGCCAAGATATCATATCGCCCCTGGAGCTACTATCTGGTGACAGTGGCCAAGCCATGTGGGAGCAAATTTTCCATAAGGACCTGTAGAAGAAGCATGGAGACTCACAGTGGCAGGTTGTCCACTGGGCACTCCTCATGCAAGCATGGAAAAACAGTGCAGGGCAGAGCAGTTCATTCAACTGCCCCATGCAGTCCTGCTGGTAGGAGGCAGAAACAATAGACCAACTCTTCTGGGACTGCCCATACACCAGAAATGTGCGGAAGAGAATACGCATGCTCCTCCTGGGGGTGACAAAGAGGCAGTTTTGTATGGGTATTTGACTAAGCAGCAAGGAGCCTTGACAGTGCGCTTTGACCAATTCATCTCCTGCTTCAAGAACGCCCTATGGAAGACCAGAAACTTGCTCATAAATAGACACACAGACCTCCCAGCCAAGGACTGTATTAAAGTGGAACTGAGTGGTACTACACAAAGACAGCAGAAGAGGACAGGAAAGAGATGGCGAACATTGTATGGAAGACAGAAGCCTGGCATAGACTTGACAGAGGCAAGCCCTCTGAAGATGGCAATGAAGATGACAATGATGAGTGAAAGGCCTAGGCAAAAGGGGGGGTGGGGGGGGGAGAAAAGGGGGAGAGGACTGAAGTAGTTCTGTATGTAACTGTGACAGTTTCAAAGTGACAGTGATGAGCGTACAGGCAGGTGAGAATGCGGGTATGCAGTACAGTCTTTGTAATGAGACTAAGAATGATATAACTGTAAAAGTGTGTTTTGGACTGTCAGGTAAACCACAGTGGTCACAAGACAGGTTGTTAGAGGACCAGTGATACACACACACACACACACACATATAGAAATAAATAGTTTTGCAAAAAAAATTTGGATTACATATAAGTAACTGCCACAGTGCTGCTCAAAAGTCTGTTTATGGAGTACCTGTGCCAAAACTTGCAGCAGTTTCAGAAAAAGGTAACATGCATCAATTCTGCATGAATTAAGTGTATGGGTACTATACAGAAATTGTTACAGCTATATTTAATTTCAAGATTATTGTTTTTAAATTTGCTCCTCACTTCTATGTGATCTGGGAGAGCAGGGCCTGACAATAAGGGTAGGGTGGGAAGGGGCTGCAGAGGGAAGATAGAGGGCAAAGGGTCTACCAAATCCCCATATTTATTTTCCCTGCTGTAGCAGTGGGAAGGGGACAAATATGAGGCAAAACTCCAATAATCAGATTCTATACCTGGAAAACTGTAACAAATGTATAAGTTTTCCATATACAGAATCCAAATAATGGGGAGTCATCTTATAAATCAGGGTTGTCTCCTATTTGAGTAAATATAATACTCTCCCACTATGTTGTTGCCACTGCCCCCGCCCCAGCTGAACCAAGGCCCCACTCATCCCACCTGGATCTGGAGCTTCCACACACTCAAGGAGTGTAGAAAGCAGCAGCAACAGTATTTTCACTTACTTTACAAACTTACATTTTGCCCAGTGGTGTGGGCGGAGGCTGGGAGCAAGGGGTGCAGCCACCCCTACAGTGAGGGTTACTACTCCTATACCCGTCTTTGGTAAGTACTGGATCCATCTCTGACATCCCTGAACTCCCCTCTCTCGGGTTTAGACACCTGTATCAATGCTGCAAGGGAGCCAGACCTCTCCTATCCACATGGAATCCCAACCCTAGAACACACTCTTGAGGATGGGCACCTACATGTATTTTTCAGAAGAACTGAGCAGAGCTCAATTTTTTTAAAATAAAGCAGGAGGAACAAGTGATGCCCATTATTCATGTAACAGCCTTGCAGTTAGAACACGAATCCAGGATATGGGAGACCTGGTTAACAGGCCCTCTTTAGCCTCAGGAAATTCAAATCCACATTTTCCACCACCCAGGAGGGCTCTGATCACCACATTACCAGCTAAGCTACATGGGGACACTCTCCATTGCTCCAGTTGAAGCTGGGTCATTGAGAAGCATGATTCAAGGAGCTAAAAGGAGTGCACACAGCAGAGCAGGATGGGTACCACCACCTTTTCCAGCTATGGGTCTGAATGGAAATGGAATCGACTGTTCTGTGCTGACTTCAAGCTGTCACTGTGTGACTTTTGTTTGCTTTGAGCACACCAACAAGTCATATCTCTTAGGTGCTTTAAGGATCACTCTACCAATTTCTGGACCCACAGGAACTGGGGTTAGGCACTCCTAGGCACCAAGCTGGTTACATCAGAGCAGTTCTGGTTTGTGAAAACAGGATTACAAATGCCTAGGTAGGTTTATAAATAAAAATGGGGGCACCTAGTAAGTTTATATGCCTCTAGGATTGAGTTGTTTTTGGGCAGGGTTTTTTTGGTTTGCTATTTTGGATAGGTTAATACAGTGGTCAGACCATCTGTCTTCTTCATCCAGGTTTGTGACAGATGACACCCAATAATGCCTTGTAGTATAATAGCATACAATCTGAATAGGTAATATTATTTACTTTGAAAAAAGAATTTATTTTGACTTCATATTTCCTTTGAAACTTGTTTACATTCCATGGTATTCTTGCCAAGTCTTGTTCCATGCCTTTACTCAGGATGACGCCTTCAGTCCTCACAACCTCCTGGGTTTGCTCCTTTGGCTATTATTAACAAATAGCAACCAAATTCTTATACAGGCAACTCCCACCTAATGCTGTTTTGCTTAGTGCTATTTTGCTATAATGCTTATTTTAAATTGATACCTGATTCCACTTAATGCTCAGCGAGTTTCATCATAACGCTCACAGTCACCATCTTGGGTCATTAAAAATACTTGTACTCACTATCTTGGGTTGTTAAAAACTTACGGTTTCACTTGACGTTTGTTTCACTTACTGCTCGGTTTTTCAAGAACTAATTAAGAGCAATAAGCAGGGGTTGCCTGTATCAGTTTTAAGAAGTTTTAACTTTGCAATACTTTCTGTATTACATAACTATGGTATTATTTTCCTAGCCATTAGCTCTCAGCTGATGGAGAAAAACTCTCCCCCTCAAAACAGCTGCAATTAAATAAAATGTGCTATATAAAAATACAATAAAAATAATGTTGTTTTCCAGAAATTTCTACTTCTGTGAAAATGGAATAGTATGTGCACTTATATTCACATGTAACACATCTATCCTGTAATATGAAACAAAGCTACTTAGTTTTCTTATGTCAACCTACTGAGCTTATGCCCCGGGCACTCAAGATTTAATTTGAAGAGTGCATGGACTAAATAGTACAAAGGAAATTTTGATCTTTGTAATCCAACTTGGTATCAGCTGCTTTCTATCCATACTCATGTCAAAGATCTACTCCCACTTCACTTTCCTCCTTTCCTGTCAACCTAACACAAAGTAGAACAGAGGGTGTGCTAAAGTTAGATTTCCCTTAGCTAATCTCAACAAACATACATGTATTTTATCACCAGGTAATTTAAAGGCATTCTAATGCTATCTGTGCTCTGTTAGTAACGCTAACTTTTAGGGCTGTGTGAAGCTTCGGTCCTCAATTTGATTCAGCGGAGATACGGCCCGATTCGGTGGTCCAACGTCCAAATCCAAATCGAATCAGAGGACCCGTTAATCTCTCCGAATTGAATCAGAACCCTCAGCATCGATTCAGAGAGATTCTGAAAGATTTGGTGATTCAGACATAGACACAGCTTTAAATGTTTTTTCTACATATCTCTAGGTAGCAGGCAGCTCATGAATGCTGTGATGCTGGGGCACATGGAGTGTCCCACAGAAGCATGAGGGGCTCCTCAGCATGCTCAGCAGCAGACCTAGAAGTAGACCAGAAGCACTTCTGGCCCACTTCTGGGTATGGCAGGGAACGTGCTGGGCCCCTCCCCCCCCCGCGCTCTCCTCCAGCTCAGCGACTGGTGCCTCCTGGGTCGGTTGTGGGGGGGGGCTGGGGTCCCCCTGTGGCTGACTGCCAAGCTAGGGGTGTGGGGGGGCCCCCCAGTGCACTCCCTGGCAGACCCAAAAGTGGACCAGAAGTACTCCTGTGTCCTGGCTCCATCTGCTCCAGTATTACAGCATTCACAAGCCACACCTGGTACCTCGAGGTATGTAGAAAAAAAAACATTTAAAGCTGTGTCTATGTCCAAATTGCTGATTCTCTGAATCAGCATCAAATCTTCAGATTCGGATTCAGCCAAATCGAACTGGGGACAGTGATCCGAATCAAATCACTGTCTCTGATTCGGGCCGAATCCAAATTGAATAGGGCCCATTTTGCATACCCCTACTAACCTTATAATCACATGCATCTTGGTATTTAGAGAGTCACTAGAACCTTAAAATAAAGCTGTAGGCTATGTGCCATATTTTCCTGTACACAAAATGCATCTTTTCCCCAAAAAACAGCCAGTAGGAATTAGGGTGCACATTATATCTAAAGTATGCGAACCTAATGCATGGAGCCAAGTCATCCAGCTTGTGGGGGTTCCCTACAGATTCAAAAATCTGGCACTGAGGAAGTAATGGAATTGCTAACTGCCATAGCAACTAGCACTCCCACTGCTCCCCTGCCATCAAATTTCCAGTCCCTGTCCAGATGACATGACTGCGTATACTGATGCACAGCTCTAGCCACAGGCACCAAAGCACCAGGCAGCAGGCTCAAGAACAGGTTCAGCTCACTTGCTGCCACCACTCAATGACATTCTGGGGATGATCTTTTTTCCTGCATGCTGCCTTTCAAAAACAAGGTGTGTACTACATTGTGGAATATGTTATAGGCAAGAAAATATGGCAAATTCTTGATCATGTGATTTTTTTTTTTTGGTTGTGGTCCAGAACAGTACTGGAAATTCTTGGCTGCAGCATAACAAGTTAATATACTAAATAAAGTAATGTATATTGAGGCTATAAAGAACAATGTCCCTAACCAGAAGTACTCCTTATCCCTCTGCTCCCATAAATTATTTTCCACTTTATTTGCTTAAGTAAAGTATTAAAATAACGAAATACTTGTAAACATTTAAAAATTAAAGTATGACAAAACCCCAAAATATTATACCAATTATACATCTTTCAACCTTTTCTTTTATAGCTACAATAGAGTACTTTCTTGTTCAACTCTGAATATGTTATCTATTTGAATATAACAGTGGTATAATAATTAATTTTCAGTTAATGATTAAATAATCATTAATAATTAGTAAATCATATGAAATTTACTGACAACAAAGATCAAAAATGCCCAAACAAAAAACCCCAAACTAAACACACAGGGAAACTTAATCCATTTCCAGGCTTTGATGTCTTTAAATTATGCATAGCAGAACACAAAAATGCTCCAATAATTTAAGTTACACCTGCAGTCACAGCCTTATTTGCTGCTAATGTATTTAAGTATGTATGCTGATTAGACGCTAACATACCATGTATCAAAATCTTTTTGGAAACTACTCCTGTATTTATTTATAAGTCCAAGTTAAGGTTCCTCACCTTCTTCCCCTGGTTAGCATGGGGGAACAAAAGCCTCATCCTGGATTTGAATACCTGTCCAGGGCAGGCAAGTAGCTCAGCTCCTGTTTTGGTCCCAGGGTCAGGGCTAAAGCCAGAACTGAGCAGTCACCAGCCTGGGCTGGAATGGCTTATCTGGCAGGGAAGGAGGCACACAGCTGGGGGGAAATGCAGAGTGGACTTGAATGGGGAGGGGGAAAATCTGCAACATTTTCTTCAACCCCCTGTCCTCCATGACTATGCCTGGAACAGGGGAAAGGGGTGGGGAAGAGTTGGCACAGGGAGAGCAGTTGGCGTGGGAGGCAGGCTATAAAAGGTGGGAGCAGGTGATGGGGGAGGCATGATGCAGGGGGGCAGGTGCAGACACAGAAGGGCAGGCAGCAGTCAGGCCCAAGACAGGAGACAGGCAGTGGGGGGGGGGACAACAACAAGGGCAGGTGTCTGGCCCCTTTCCCCCCCTGGTGCTTTCCTCACCACAGTTGGGGGGGGGGGCAACAACAAGGGCAGGTGTCTGGCCCCTTACCCCCACTGCTGCTTTCCTCACCACAGTTGGGGGGGGGGGCAAATTTAAGAAAGCCTCCCACTAATTAGATTCTATACATGGAGAATTATAACAAATGTACAATTATCCATGTATAGAATTTAATTATTTGGGGTGGGAGGTTGTCTTAAATTCAAAATAATCTTGGATTCAGATAAATACAGTAAATCAACTTATTTCTGGTTCAGATTTAATCTTTCATTATCAGTGTGGGCACTGGCAAACATTATCTTTTCATATTCTCTCTCAATACTTAATGACATTTGTAATACAGCCTTTTTCAACTTAATATTACATACCTTCAGTTAGAACAACGGAGAGATTATTGATTTAGGGGTGGTGGTAGATGGCAAGGTAATGGTCCCAGAGATATTAGAATTGGATTTGGTTCAATGAAACAACATTTTTTCTTCTTCAAAATGTGAAGTTATACATGCTTTACATAAATTGTCTTATAACAACTGGTTTGTTTACAAACAAAATGCATCAGACATTAACAGGATATATACATTTTTTTTTTTACTGGGCTTACCAAAGCCTAAGCCAAGTGATTAAATTAGAGCTGCCAAATGAAACCCTTAACTTTTTGTAACCACAAATTTGGCTCATTGCACACTGTTAGGATAGAAAAATACCAAGCAACTCACAACATAATTAATCATCCCTTTCCAACAGTATGAACCTCCCACACAGAACAGCTAAGCTTTCTAAGTCTGCTATCTCATGGAAACAGACCCCTACACTTTAAAAGCACGACATGACTAACTGACACAACACCCACATGTCAGCTCTGCACAGTTGGACCATTTGAGTCAACCTTGTTTAAAATCAGATAGCCAAAGCATACAGAGGAGGATATCTTTTAATCTCGATTACTAAATAATACCACAAATCTAGAATCAAGGCACGTACCATGTTAGTGGGTGTTCCAAACCATGATCCATGCTCCTATATTATACCTCTCTAAGATACAATTTTAAAGTTGTGTGAGGGGAGTGAACCACGCAATTCTCATTAATATCAATTGACATCAAGCAGATCCTCACATTCTGCTTTGAAAACTCATTAATTTTGTGTTAATGATCATTACCAAGCTTGCCCCCTAGTTTAATTATATAGATTTTTTTTTTTTTTTGCATTTGTTAATCACTACGTAGTGTTCATTAGATATATAATTATGGACATTAATTTATCTTAAAATGTTTGGGAATCATTGCAAGTTTAAAGCTTGTATTAAGGAAAAGAGGCATGCAAGTATGCAAATAGACCTGATAGAGCAGGGGTCAGCAACCTACAGCCCTAAGGCCTCATCTGGCCAGCAGCAAAGTCCCCAGAAGCTGGTAGAACAGCTGGACATTTGTGGGAGTTGCATACTAGTGGGTCCAGTCCCCTTGTCAGTCTCACGCCTCCTTACCCATCCACTGTAGGAGACACCACTGCTGTGGGGGGAGGTGCTGGTACAGCAAACATCCAGGGGTTTAACAAAACCCCTCTACTGCAGTGGCTGCCTCTCTCACCAAACTTAATTTGCTGACTGCTGCTCTTGACAATTGGCAGCAAGTGCAGCAGCCAGATAACAGAAAGTCACCACATTTGGTGACTCAGTGCATTATACCCCAGGCTGCTGGCCATACTAATGCCTCTGCCTGCCGCAGTGACACCTCATGTGGGGGGGGGTGGGGAGGGTAGTGAAGCAGATAAGGTGACCCAGAGCTACACCTCTGTTCAGGGCAGGCTGCAGGTGGGGAGGAAAGGAGGGGAAAAGGGTGGGAAACAAGCAGCCTAGCAGTGGCCAGGTTGCAAGCAACAACCTACCATTGTTAAAAGGAAGTCAGCCCCTATAGTAGAGGAGCCCAACTGACGGTCTCTGTTTCAAGAGCTGCATACTGATGCCTACTGCTTTAAGAATCTGGGTTGCAGATTCCAGGGAAGAGCCCTCAGGGAAGGGAAGAAGAAAGAAAAAAAATAACTGTTACAAATGTTCAGACTCTCCCCTATTATCCTCCCTCAAAAAGAAGATTCCATAGAAGGGAGATGTTTGAGGGTAAGGCAATTTCAGTAACTTCAAAATGGTATATTGCAGCAGAGATCAATTGACAGAAGCCCCAGCTTAAGAATAATTGAAGGAAAAGCCTATAGCCAGTGAAGATGGCTTCCATTCCTCTGACCCCCACTTCCTTTCCCAATAAAGGTGGTTCAGACTTTATGTGGTTGTTAAATCAGCCCCAGTGTTACTGCCAAGGAGCTGGAGACAAAAGGGAGAACAGAATTTCCTTCCTCCCTCACTTCTGAATACTTTGGAAGATTTAAAAATAAGTTTTTACTGGTTCTTATGCTGTGCTCCTTCAGGCTAAGGTGCTTGGACCTGCTCTGTGAGCTAGGATAGCATAGTAGTAAATTAAAGTTACATAAGAAAGAGTTGGCACAGGAAGAGCAGTGGGTGTGGAAGGCAGGCTATAAAAGGTGGCAGCAGGTGATGAGGGAGGCATGATGCAGGGGGGCAGGCAGCAGTCAGGCACAAGACAGGAGACAGGCAGTGGGGGGGACAACAACAAGGGCAGGTGTCTTCTCACCACAGCAGTGGGGGTGGTGAAATTGAAGAAAACCTCCCACTAATTAGATTCTATACATGGAGAATTAAAACAAATGTATAATTATCCATGTATAGAATTTAATTATTTGGGGTGGGGGGTTGTGACCTCAAGAGTCGCCTCCAATTATTTTACACTATGACCACTGACTAACAAGAAGAGGTTCTACTAAGTCTTCTTAAAAGTATATTTTATACAGTGGAGAATGTAACAGACCAAAATCTATTAACAGTGTAGTAAAGCAGGAACACTAGGACCCTATTTTAAAAGAAAATGAAAACGAAAAACAAAACACCCCACAAGTAGTCAAGATTCAAAAGAAAAAGTTGTTTTTATTAAGTTATCTCTATATAACTCTGGTAATAAAAACAAGGGGGAGAAAGAATGAAGTATCAGTCGATAAAAATGGAAAGAGGTGAGGGAGAAAACATCCAGAGTTGACATGAGAAGGGAAAAAATATGCAAAAAAACCTTACAAACCTTAAAACTCTTGGACAGAACATCCACTAGACAGAGGCATATTCACAGGGAGATATGGAGAGTGGGAGAAAGAATATTTCTTTGCTTTACCAAGAGCCCTAGAAATTATTAAGTGAAAGAAATGAGATTTTTTTTTAGTCTGAAGGAAAACGCTCCAGAGTATCTAAAGAGATATCCACATGTCAAAGCAGAGATGGAGAATAGGAGTTGTGTCATTGTTTTACCTGCATTAATTTTTACACTGGATACCATACTTAGTCCACAGAGTAAACCAGAGCAGATTTAATAGAAACAAGTTTGTTAGATGGAAGACAGTTCACAGATACAAATTTCAATAAACAGAAAAGGCCTGGGAAGGCAGTCAGCAAGTTAGCCCATCAAAACAAAGTCTTCAGGATGCAAGAAGAATGTTTCAAGTTTTCAGCTGCATTATAGTAAGAATACTGCACCTCCCACTAAATACACTTTAAAGATGTGCAGCAATCCCATGTAATTCCATACTCAACATAACTGGTTTCAAAAGATACATGTATGTGTGTTTTTACTTCTGCAGCATACAGAATTATTACATAATTCAATAAATAAACCAGGTTTAATAACCCCTAATTAAATATTTGTAGTGAACTGTATGTTTGTGCATCCCTGGGGAGGAGGGACAGGGATGGAGATTATTCAGTGGAAGGGACAGGAGGGGGCTTATTCCACCACTTGCCCCAAGCAGGGACTGAGCAGTGGTTGGGGCAGGCAGACCCAGCTGCATTCCCCTGGGGTAGAAAGTATAATAACCCCATCTCCCTGCCTTCTCTGCCTCAGGGGCCACACTGGCCAATGCTGCAGCAGTGAGGGGGGAGCTCCTGGCAGACCCGGCTCAGGTCCCTACCGGTGGGATGGAGGGAGGAATTAAACCCCTCTGGCCAGTGCAGCCTAGGCTAGCTATGCCCCCCAGCACAGCTTCCTTGGAGCTGAGGGCACACTCTAGCACCCCCTGGCACCTGGCCAGAGCAACTACAGGCATGTGCCTGTATTTCCTCAGTCCAGAAGCAATGTCTGTGCTGTTACAAACCAGTTCAACCTAGACAAATTAGACAAACCTGTAAAGGTTGAATCAATTCAGGCTGTGGCTTCTTGAATGTCTGTTCCTAGCCCAAGAGCGGCCACTAGGTGGCCAGGTCTGGAGCATGTTGGTGAACTTGGGTAGGAAGGATGTGCTCAAACCTGTCCTTGCCAGGACACACTGCTGCAGCAGTATATACAAGCCATGAGTTGATAAACTTGACAACTTGAAACAAATATAATTTTAGTAATCATAAAAGACATTATTATTTTTTAAATTACAGATTAAATTCTGAAACTATTCTATACCAAAAAATGTTTTTCTGTGATATTGTGAAATCCAAGTACTCTTCCATTTGGTTTGAGTAGAAATTAACAAATTTTGGTACTAGGCAATCAACTCCTAGCTCAAATGAACAAGGCAAAAACAAGCCATTTCTTTCAAGCTTAGAAATCATCAACATCCTGAACCAGACTCATTCATATTAACCCAAATAAAACAGATATCCCATGGTCTGAAGAGAACTTGGGAGTTAAAACTTGCTCTTTTCATTACAACGAGGGGAGTTTGGGTTCCATCTCTCCTCTTCCTTTCTCTGGAACTCAGATTCCTCCTACATCGCTGTAGTACTACGCCAGGGCTGGGCAATTACTTCAGGCGGAGGGCCACTTACCGAGTTTTGGCAAGCCACCGAGGGCTGCATGACAGGCAGCCAGGGGCAGATAAATACTAATTTTCTAAATTTTTAGGGGGCCCATGGGCTGGATAGAATGGCCTGGCGGGCCGCATTCAGCCCACAGGCCGCATTTTGCCCACCCCTGTACTACACCAATTCCAACTTTCTCTTCCTCAATCCAAAAAGAGCAAAATCAAGCTTGCTACTATCCATAACAGAGAGATTTAAGGTGAAACAGCTCCTTTCACAAGCTGCTGAAAACGAGATTTTTCAGGAATTTTTCAAATAAATGTTTCTTTCACCAAAATATGATAATTCATGAAAACAACTGTTCACAGGAACAATTACTGCCTCCCAAAACTTCCTGATCTGAAGAGTTTTAAAATGGGCATTTCACCTTTATAACTGAAAAGTTCAATGTTTGTATTCAAATTATTTTATTTCAAAATATATTTTAGTACACAACATTTGAAATCCAAATGAAATGTTTACGTTAACCCAATCCAAACAATTTTTTTAAAATGGGGGGAGGGGCTGGGGGAAATTTTCAGATTCAGTAAATTTCAAGCTGGTCTTAGTTCAATTTGAGACAGAAAAACATTTTCCAAGTCTCAAAGCATTTTCTTGGATGGAGAAAAGTGTTTTACAATCAGACCAGCTGGGAACTTTATGCGATTTGAAACCGACTCACCTTTCTTCTAAGCTAACCTGGTAAAGCTTTGTGGAGTCAGTTTCCATCAAGACCTCTCTATGCCAATACAGTATAATTTGGCATGCCATTGCATCAGCTGTCCACATGCATCAGCCTTTGCAGCAGAATACTCTCCGGCCAACGTGAACAGCTTGCATTTTTCTGCTTCCAAACTCCTCTATGTTTATGGTAAAGTGGCTTAGCTCAGGCTACCACCTTACTGGGCTGCTCACCGATTTCTATGGACAAATGCAATAGAGTGATTCAGAAGTGCATTCTAGTAGCTGGTCAAAGGAAAATCCAATAGCTACAATCTTGTATTAATCAGTCAATATAAAGAGGAGGAAATATTCCACGTGTGACACCATTTGAAAGGTGCTCCAGAAGACATCTCAACAGATCCAGCCTTTTAAAATGAGCGATGACTTCAAAACTTTTTGCCAAGTTCTTTCTAATTGGCTGTATAGTATTATCACCATTATTGTTCAATTTCTTCCATTCTTGTAGTAGGAAAATTTAGCTTCTCCTAAATTTCTTGTGCTTTCCACAAGATGAATCACGCTTTGAGTAAAAAAAAACAAAAAACCCTAATATGTTATCATACAGAGCACCTGCTCCAAGATTTTTGGAAAAAGCTTTTTATTTGCAAAAAATGCTGATTTTTTTAAAATGGAAGATCACCAGCCAAAAATATAAAAATATTAAATATTTAACACATGCTTGACCCCCTAATAAATACCACTTCAATGCAGTATCACCAAATCAACCATTTTTTGATGTACAGTAGGCAAAGGATCCTTCAGGAAAACACTCTTAAACTATACTAAAAACTTGCTTTTTCACTCCAACTCTCTCATTAATGGTACAAGTATTTTTATAGGGAAATTTACATAATTTCTCAGTTCAGTCCCTTCAGACATCTTGTTCTTAAGCCAAGCAATATTTTTGCAACTTTGCAGAACACAGATCACAGCTTCTCCCTTGCATAACGCCAACATATCATGTAAATTTGCTAGCTTTTGGATGCTTATAAGATAAAAAGGTTGCTTCTGAAAAACCTAAGGCTAAATACAATAAAGGACTCAAAACACCTCAAACAGGGCTCATAAGTATATAAACCATCTAAGTCCAAAATTGAGATCCTAAAAATTCCCAGTCTACCGCAGCTTAATTTCACATATTTTCATTGCTGCTTCATGGCACATGCAGTCAGAGTTCAGCACTTACTTTCAAGAATCTGGCCTTTCCTTTCCCATGGGACCTGTTCTCATGCTCTGTGGTTAAACAGAAACATTGACTATTTTAATTAATTTCTTTGAAAGATATTTTTCTCTTGATGATTTTCCCAAAGCAGACATTTCTTCCTACATTACCTAATCATCCATTGTTAGAATCATTATTAAAAAAAGCCTCTCCATATTAGTTCATTAACATTAGCAAGAGCAATTTACAAATTAACAAAAACAAGCCAAAAGACCTCTTTCATAAAAAAACTCAAGTCTTATCTATTTTTTTAATTACCGGAGGTGGTAGTTCTGAGTCTAGCTATTAAGAGAGAAGAGTTTAAATGCCGTCTTCACAAAATTTGCATCTCTACCCACAGCACACTAAGCCGTTCCAATCTAGTGAACACAGGACCCTTAAATCCTACAATTCTTTTTTCCTGAAGAATTGGCACTAATATATTTAATCCTCCAATAGCACTGCCAAACCAGTCAGCAATGCCCCTGAAGACGCGCTTCACATGATTCCCAGAAACGGTTTCCCATTCCACGTTAAGATGGACAACTGGACAATGGTGGCATACACAAGCTGCCAGAGAAAACAAAAGGACACAAATCTGAGCTGCAAGGCCACCAAAAGCTTTTAATTCCAAGAGAAGCCAAGTCTGTGTGCCTGGGCAACACAATCCCCAAGGCCAACATATTCTGCTGCCAGAAGAAAGTGGAAGTGAAGAAAGTAGGAGACAGCTTTGATTGTCGTCTACCAGTGATTTTACCCTCTCATCCCAGACCATAAGTCATGCTAATGCAAGATGAAATATGTTAAATACTGCATCTGGTTTTCTTTAGGCTAAGTGTTCATGCAATATTATAAAATAGTCCTCAACTATTTGCCAATTTATCTTCTCCTTTTCCTCTTCCCACACATACATCCAACCCTGTTTTTAAAATCTCTCATCTAGTTCTAAAAACACATGCAATATATTGAGAACACTTATGATGAGGTGATAAAAATGGATGGATTTCTATTGAAATAAACCAGTTAATGTGTTTTGGAGTATAATTGTTCTCTGGCCAAAAATCCAGTCAATTACAAAAATACAACTGAGATTTAAATTAGCTAGTTAAAAGAACTAAACTGCCAAGTAACTAAATCTAAGTTTGATTTATGGAAGTGTGAGAAGGCCACATTTTAATTATTAAAACTTTACTATTTTGCTCTAGAATCTAAATAGATTCTCCTATGTACTAGTAAAATGCTTCAAGGCTGAAGAGGTTATGCTGTTAAGCTTGCCAAGTCTTATCAAGTTTATGCTAGAGACAGATACATACAAAAGCACTTTTAATGAGTTAATACAGTAATTATAACTTAACTGCATAGGTTTGCTACTACAGTGACAGTTAACAGACATAATTTTCCTTGATGCTTTCTTACACGCAGTATTTTAAACTTCGACTTGTCTAAAAACTATTTAGCTAAGATTAGACTTAAACAATATAGAATTCGTAATTCAATTGAAGTGTGGTAGCTGTCATGCTAAGGAGCTTAGCTATGCAAAAGTTAACAAAATGACAACTAACAACTACAACGCAAACTTTACTCAAAAACAATAAAAATGCTCTTCTGCATATTTCTTCCTCCACACTGCGCATGCACACAAATGCTATCCAGTCTTCGTTATAAAACTAGATACTAGTTCACAGATATCAAGCATTATTGTGCATTTATGAAGCCATGCACACAGACTTATTATCATTCAAAACTATACAAGTAGAATGAACAAACAGCACCTTCAACTGTTCTAAAAGTACTTTGTTTTGGATGTGAATATGAGAAAACTCATCTTCAAGAAAAAGGATTGAGATACTTTGCCTGAGCAGGCTGTGCGCTATGAAACATAAGAAGAGTTTGCAGGTTTTTATAGTATGGGCTTTGGTCACTTTCTTACAGAAAAGTTCAAAACTGAACTAGAGCAATTATGCTTTTAAAAAGAAAAAAAATACTGAAAAAGCCAGCCTGAATGTCTAAAATATCTTGCTTGACTGCAACTGTGAAGCATGACATGATGCCTTTTTTCTGAGCAGCTTTCTGAAGACTGTATTAGAGATGCATGGAAGCATCAGTAGCCTACATTCCTGAAACTAGATACCAATGTTACTTCCTACTAAAAATTTAAATGGCAATGCCACTATATTTCAAGATTTATAATTTAATACTTCTAACATTTCATATGGAATTATCTTATAACAATATTATACACCTTTTAAAGGGTGCAACCATGCGCATGTCATATAAATGTTACTATCTGCCCTAGCAGCAGACATCAAAATGTTGCCGTTTCAAGTGAACAAATATTGGACAAAATCCTATACAGCTACATTATTTCACAGCATGAAATCTCAAACCTCTGCCTTAAGGGATTAGGAGTGAAAAGGGAACTTGGAGGGTACACTGAGAAAGTCAGTATATCAAGAATGATTTTGAAAGATTTTCACTGGAAAGTAGGCTTCTCCTTATTTCTATTGCTTTTAAAATTAGGATTGCACAGCAGCCTAATGGGCTGCCAAGAGACAAGCACGTCTTTGCGGGTTTGAGAAACATGAAAAACAATGTTCAGAATCCTTTTTTCTTTCTTCCTTTCCTTTCATTTCTGTCTCCTTTCTCTCTCTCCCACCTACACGTAAAGAGGAGCAAAAAGGGAGAATGCAAGACTCCATTTTCAGAAGTGACAGCTTAATGCACATTGCAGGTAGATCTATGTACTGAACGTCAATATTTTGCCAGGCTACATGTGCAAATAAATAATTTTTGCATTGGAGAGTGTTTCTGCTGATAAGAGCCAATGAGTATGAAAGGGGGGCCATTAAATGACACACTTGTTCTGGAAAGCTTAAACAGAACTGATATAAGGAAGAAAGGGAATAAGAATATTGGCCCAATTAATCTTGACCATTAAAGTATGTTGCCTGTGAAAGATATATTTGTGAATTTGTAAGATTTTCTGAAGAAAGCTTTGGAAATATTTACAGGCCAACCCCAATGCTTTCACCACCCCATTATTTTATCACTGTTAGTATTTTAATCATTTACAGAAGCCAAAAACTTCTGGGAAAAATAATTGATTGTTCTAGTTTAAAGCCTGCCCCACTTCTGAGAAGCTGTTAGGTAGGACATGCATCCTTTGTTACTAAAGAATTCACTGTATTCCAGATTTTCTCTCTCTCTCTCATGCAATTTTTTTTTAAAGCTATTTTAAAAAAAATCCAAAATTGCTCAACATCACAATTAAAAATTTTCAGGCTGGCTAAACTTCTGTCTGGATTTCTCTATTTAGATTTTTTTTTTTTGTTTTGGTCCCAACTGCAACTTCTGAGTGCTACTAAGGCAGGGGAGGGTAAAATACAGCCCACAGGTCAGATCCAGCCCATGGGGCTCCTAAAAAAAAAATAAAACAAACAGAAATTAATATTTTTCTGCCTCTGGCTGCCTGTCAAATATGAGAGGTACCAGCAGCACCATGACCCAGGGGGAGCCAGCAGCCGCAACAGCAGCAGCAGCAAGGCCTGCCTGGCCATGGCCCATGCCCAGCCCCCAACCAGAAGCCTCTACGTACCAGGGAAGACCGTGGGCAATCACCCCAGTCCTTGGGGCTGGGCTGGCTCCTGCCAAGTCTTGTGGTCTGGTGATACAGCCGGGAACCATATGGTGCTGGAATGCAGTGGTGGGCAGCAAAGTGGGGAAATGGCAGCAGCAGGTGGGGGCTGGGGGGCAAGTGGCAGTGAATGCCCTCAGTTAGCTGTTTGCCCCAGTGCTATTCCTTTAAGTTACCTTTGTTTAGCCTTAATTAGGGACCAACAGGATACTCTCTTTCTTAGGTAAGGAAATGAATATTGCTTTTCTGGATTTCATCGAATTAAAAACAAAGTATTCATTATTATAACAAGAGAAAGTGTTTTCCTGTAGAAAACATGACAGGGGGTACTGTAAAACTTAATAAGTACAACCATCAGAACTGATTCTGTGACTCACATGGCATAGCACTGTAATTTCTACACAGAAATTGCTTCAGCAGATCTCCACGAGGGAGTAATGTGTACTGTTCAATAACTGTTCTGGGTTTAATATGCTTGATAAAGAACCTCTTTAATCAGCTCTGCAGCTCCAACTGCTTCTTATTAACAGATGTGCTTCTACATTGCCCCTTTCCTCCCCGATTTCTCATGCATGAGAAACTAGAGATACAATTCCCCATAGCGAAACAGTCAAATGATATTTTCCTAGAATTATAACAAGGAAAAATAGAACGGGGGAAGCCATCTGTGGTTAATATGTTCATTTATAGGATATACTAGTATTGGTAATGTGACAGAAGTTAAAATCAGCTCATTTTCATAGCTACACCTGAACATATGCAGATACTAGATAATACTGGAAATAAAGACTGTTGTGGGGGGAGATAATTCATTATTAGAGATCCAAAATTAAAAATGGTTTCAACCAGTCAAGAAAGCAGCAGCTGATCAGTTTGCCATTTTTAATAAAAGCCATAAATCTTAGTTTATTTGGACAGAACCTCCCTTTTGTGTGCCCCCCCCTTCTCCCTCCCCCCACATTTTTCCCTGCAGTATTTCACTTAACACAGACTTCAGACAAATCTAGATACCTACATGCATTCATTGTTTTCAACATTCCTTTATCACTTCGCTTTGTGGTGATGTCAAGGCTATGCCTTTTGAAAATTACCTTAGCTCTCACAGAAAAAGAAAGAGGAAAGGAGAGACTCTTTTAAGCTAAAGCCTGTCACATTACAGGAATAATGAGATTTGACCAAGCTGTTAGTTCCCTTTCATCATAACTACTCCTCTCACTGTAACATTTTCACTTACAGACTGAACATTAAAATATTTCCTGTTCTGTTTTTGCTCTATTGATTAAATAAATTCTCAGCTTGCGTATAAGTCAGACATTTCTTTTGAATTTTCAAAAGAATAAAGCATTTTATAGCAATACTGATTGACATTTTACCATAAATCAGACTTTGAAGAACAGCAAAGGAAATTAAGTCACATAAGACTGATCCAAACTTAAACAATCTGACCCACAAAGTAAAATCAATTCACGCTTGTACAAATATTCTTTACTTTTGAGGGCCTTACAGAATAAAGACAAAAAGGAAAAACAGATGGATTTCAGTCAAATGTAAAACTGCCATGTTTTTGTAAACAAGAGGTAATTCCACAATGTTACTCAAGCATATTTTGCAAATATAATAAAACCTGTACAATAATTACCTCTACTATGTTTCTAGCTGTTCATCATGCCATGTAGTTCTTCCATTTGTTCTTCAAAATGTTTCAGGCAGATGGAAGAATCTGAGGGAGGAAAGATGCACATTAAAATACTAAGAATGATAAAAAACCTGCAAGGTAGATTAACCAGAAAATTAAGGTTATTAACTGGTAACTTTAATTCAAGATGGATGGTACACATTCACACAAGGAATTTTCATCAGTGAGATTGCATTTAATAGCTGTGGCACTTAGAGCACTTAATACTGCAGTTCTCAACCTTTTCAGGCTTGAGGCACCCTTCAGAAAACACCAGCTCTTAATTTTTACTTGGTTTTTGACTATAGAAAAATAATAGAGCAATTTTTCTGTTGCGAAGAACTCAGAAAGACCACAATGGGTCAGAACGCTTTTAACACTACGGATTCCTATTTGAAATCTCTGGGTTTATCTTGTGAATCATATTTGTAAACCTAACAGTGCTAATATTGTGTGTCACCCTTGAAAGGATCTCAAGGCACAAGGCACTCTGGCTGAGAATCACTGACTTAACATATACCCTCCTGCTTCTTCCCTCACCATTCTTCAATATGCTGAAGGAGAGGCTATAAGGGTATGTGGTGCTCTAGTAACCCCATTTCCCTCCACTACCTCCTTATGTCATAGATTCATAGACTGTAGAGTCGGAAGGGATCACAATGGATCATCATGTCCAACCCTCTGCCCCTGGCAGGAAAGAGGACCGAGGTCAGACAACCCCAGCCAGGTGACTATGAATCCTCCTCTTGAAGACCTCCAAGTTAGGTGATTGTACTACCTCCCTTGGAAGCCCATTCCAGATTCGGGCCGCCCTTACTGTAAAAAATTTCTTCCTAATGTCTAACCTAAATTTACTCTCCACTAGTTTGCACCCATTATTCCTAGTTACTCCCTGAGGCGCTGTGGTAAATAGCGGATCACCAATTCCCTGTTGTCCTTCCTTGATAAACTTATAGGCAGCCATAAGGTCTCCCCTCAGCCATCTTGTGAAGGCTGAAGAGATCCAGATCTCTCAACCTCCCCTCGTAGGGTCTTTCACAGAGGCCACTAATCATGTGAGTGGCCCTCCTCTGAACCCTCTCCAGATTCTCCGTGTCCCTCCTGAAGTACAGCGCCCAAAACTGGACACAATACTCCAACTGCGGCCTGACCAGTGCCGCATAGAGGGGGAGCATCACCTCCCTTGATCTGTTAGTCATGCATCTGCTAATACACAACAAGGTGCGATTGGCTTTGTTGATGGCCTCGTTGCACTGCCGGCTCATGTTCATCTTGGAGTCAACTATGACTCCAAGATCTCTCTCAGCCTCTGAGTTGCTGAGGTCATCCCCCAATCTGTATGCGTGCTGGGGATTCCTCCTTCCTAGGTGGAGTACCTTACATTTATCTTTGTTGAATTGCCTCCTATTTCATTCTGCCCATTGATCCAACCTGTCTAGGTCAGCTTGTATCTGTTCCCTGCCCTCCAGTGTGTTAACTTTGCCCCATAACTTGGTATCATCTGCAAACTTGGAGAGGGTGTCCTGCCCTGTATGCTAATTAGGAGCCCCAAGAGAGCATATACAGAACCTCTCTCAAAGACCTCTGATTATATAAGCAAGCAATCTATATTTCTTTGCATTTCTTGATACATTCCCGTTCCTTGGATAATTTGGCCAGCAGTAATCTGATCAAGAAAGTAAGGATAGCATCCTAATCAGAGATGGGTTAAACAGGTACTCTGCCAAATGGAGCACCTGATCTGCATACTAGATCCAGAAAATACTGTTTATTAAATGTGTATAATGCCACTCCATAATGCCACTGAACATATTCCGGTAAGGGGAACAGGTCCACAGAAGCCTGCACTGTTGGCCTGGAGCTTTATGAATAGACAGACACACAGCTGGAACTGGTAAGGCTTTTATTATATTAGAATAGAGGCCTTCAATACTAAGAAATTTGGGACCAGACAAGTATGAAAGATGGAAAAATCTTCCTGAGCTAATTCATAAACTTTATCAGCCTTCTTTTTGATGTTGCTTATATAGAAAACAATCTACCCAAATAGGTTGGTTACAATTAGATCCCTTCTTCATAAATGGACTTTCCTTTTTTGAGAGGATTAACCCAGCACATCAAATATTGGGTGAGAAGCTCATTAGGGGGAATTTGTAAGATCACTACCATTCTATCTGTTACTTCAAAGAGAACTATATTCTCCAAGGGAGCAGCATTAGTCACAGTCTCCACAAAGTTGTCCAATTCAGCATCAGTTTATGACTGTTCAGTTCTCACCAGTTCATCCTTCTCTGACAATTATAGGGGACTGATCTCATTCTTTACATTGCAGAGATCTGTCAGGAGTTTGATCAGGAGCTATGCTTCTTTTAGATGGAAAATTCTTACCCAATTCTTCCAAATCAGAGATAATGTGGATCTTTTGTCACAACTACCAAAACATGCTCACAAGATGGTTCAGAACCAGCAGGCTTTCATATGCTCTTCAGACTGAGACACCAGAAGACTATAAGCAACAAGGCTGTACTTCTAGATTTTAGATCCAACAGTTTCAAAGCCTCACATGGTTCTGTTGATTTTTTTTTTTTAAGTCCAGAACCAAAGGTGGCAATTTCTGAAGATTTTTCTTTCTTTTTATCCCCAAAATACATTCACCAAAGCTGTCTGTGGAGATTCTTTAACCCTTGCAAAAGGATGGATCCAAACTGCCATCACATCTTGAAGGAGTAGAGCCTGCTGTCTCTTCTGTAACTCCATTTGTACTCCATATTTAAAAAATAGTCTGAACTAAATCAGAGGGCTGAAATCATTATGTATACTAGTAAATAGAAAGGCTGTTCATTGAGGCCACAGTGCTTAAGATGCCTTGTGTGGTAACGAACCTTAATTTTAAAAATGATCTTATTTTCTATTCCAGATTATCTAAATATGTATACACACCGGAGACTCCTCACAAATGCTGCCTTCTTTCCTTCCCCTTGCTATTGCAACTCTTGCCTTCGTGTGATTAGAAAGGGAGTTAGTTTTAAAAAAAACCGTTAAAGTTTCTCCCTGCCACCAGCCTCCAACTTATCCTGCAGGCCACCTCTACGTGTTACATGTATTACACAATTCATTTAGACTGACTTTCAAATTATCACACCTTAAAAAGAACCACCAACTATAAAGTCAGATCTGTAAAATGTGTAACAACTTCATAGCTGGTTTCTATCCAGCTTTAAATTTGAATGCGTAGCAGAGTTATGCCCTCTTGGCTGTGAGCCTCATCAGCAGACAGGCCTCCCAGTTACGGAGGCATACCATGTGCTGCCATGGCTGGGAGTCCCTCAGCACATGAGACTCTTAGCTGCAGGAGCATGCTACTAGTACACCAGTGGAGAGGGAGTACAGGATCACAATCCTGAGCTCCCTTTGCACCAGCAACAAGGCACAATAGGATATGATGCTGGATCCCTCAACCATGCCTCCTGCCATGATTGTGTGGATCACACTTCAGATCCTATCACACCTTTACCTGAATGTCTAGTTTGGCCCACAGAGTAATTCTTGACTCGTATGCCAATTAAAACTTGTAGAAATGATTTCTGTGTTCACTCGGGTTGGTTGCCACTCTGTAAAACTAATTCTAACAATTATTCTGGGGATAAGAGGAGGCAATTATCCAACATTAGCTCAAACTTAATTCACAAATATGTCTGATATATGGCTCTGCACAATGAATACCACAATTCTATGTCATGAGCACAAGTTCTTAATATACTGGACCTGCAATACTTGAACCCATTAGTCCAGGTATGGGCAACCTTTTAAAGCAGTGGGCCGCTTTAATGGAGTTAGCTCCAAAGGCAGTCCACCAATTCCAACAGGCCAGCAACACTGCCACTGCTCACTCTTTCCCTCCATCTTCTCCCCACTTCACCCCCAGTGTCACTGCTTTCCCTGCCATGATGTCCACACCACTCAAGGAAGCTCTACAGACACTCCAAATCACCAGACATTCACACTTCATGGACCGAATCTGATGACTTGGCAGGCTGGATCCAGCCTGCCGGCCGTAGGTCACCAGCCCCTGAATTAGTCCATTCCGTCTGTTATCTTGCTTCCAGCAATGGTGTAGTAACTAAGCAACAATTTAAAAAAAACAAACCCAAACTCATCCTACTGTTTGAATGCAGTGCTTATGGTAGTAAAAAGTAAAACCTAAGCTCTCTCTAAGTGAAAATAATAGGTAAAAACCTTTCTCCAGTTTGCCTGTGCGTTGAAAACAAATCCAGTTTCCTTTATGTAATACATTATAGACAAGTCTTCCACAGACACATCTGAGTAAGTTACTCATATACTTGAGTACTTTCATTGCTTTTATTTGCCATTTCCTTAACTTTTAAACATTTAAAAAGCTTTCAACCACCCTGGGATAGCATTTCTAATTTTAAAAGGATAACATGAATCTCTGGATACAAGTATGCTTACAACATACTTCTTATAATGGAAAAAGATGTGAATGATTTTCATTTCCCCAACTGTTTGGGTCAATACTTACTTCTGGGAAGTGAAAGCTATGCTAGGCAAACTTAGCCCAAATTTTACGATGTAAAATTTCACACAAACAGTTCACAGGGTCTTGGGACAGTAGGGCTTGAAGGGACCTCAGAAAATAATATATTCCTGGCCCCTGTTCAAGGCAAGATCACCATCATAGTCAAGTGTCTTCCTTAAAATCTTCAAGGAAGGAATGGAGATTCCACAACCTCCCCACGTAGCCCGTTTCAATCTTTAACCACATTCATAGGCAGAAAGTTTTACTTAATTTCCAGTCTAAATTTCCTTTGCTGCATTTTGAGACCACTGCTTCTAGTTCTGTTCTCTGGCCACAGACAATAATCCCTCCATCCTCTTCATAAGTCACCCTTCAGGTATCTGAAAACTGGTATCAAATCCCCTCTCAGTCTTCTCTTTTACAGACTAGATAATCCTACTTCTTTCAGCCTTTCCTCATGTCAAGTTTTCCAGGCTTCTAATGATTTTTTGTACCCTGCAGACCTCTTTCCAATTGATCCACATTGGTCCCACACGGCAAAAACAAGAACTGGACACGGTTCTCCAAATGAGGCTTTACTAGTGTTGTAGAGTGGAAAAAATCATTTGCCTTGATTTGCAAATGATGCTCCTGTTAATCCAACCCAGTATGCTGCTAGGTTTGTTTTTTGGGGTTTTTGGTTGGGGTTTTTTTTTGCAAAAAGAGCACATTATTATTCATATTCAGTTACCACATAGCACATGAGTTTGGAGACACAAGATACAGTGAGTAAACAGAAGGGATTTACATCATGTACCAGCTCCTCCACAATAATACCACTTATAATAGCTACACCCATCTCATACAATGCAAAACAAATCAAAGCAGCACTACTAGCACTATGCAAGTTTGCATATAGAAAGCAAGGAGCTAACATTTTATTTGAGCTACGAGGTCAGGGATGGGTAATTATTTAGGCTGGAGGGCCATTTAGGGAGTTTTGGTGAGCTGTTGTGGGCTGGGTCAGCACCCTCTCCCCAAACAGCTCGCCAAAACTACCTAAATGGTTCTGCCCCGGAGGCCCAGCCCCACACTGTCACCACCCTTCCATTCCAGACCCTAGAGTCTCCATGGAGACCAGCTTGGGACCTGTGTAGGCAGGGCACACTTGGCCAGGCAGTTAACATGGGGCCACAGGTGGGCAGGGAGTGGCATCCAGAAGCAGGATCGGGGGGAGGATCTTGGGGCAGTGACAGCGTAGGGCCAGGGCAGAGCCACAATCCACTCCTAGCATGCCCTTGCCCACGGAACCAGCACCCATCACAGGCATGTGTGGGGAGTGGATCCCAAATGCCTGTGGCTGCATCCCATCTGCCAAGCAAAATGCAACCTACCCACACAGGTGCTGGGCCAGTCTCCATGGAGACCCCACCTTCCCACCCACTCCATCTGGCTCCCCTGGTGGTAGATGCAGGGTGGATGAGCTGGGATGCCCAGGCAGTGGGGATGGGTCTAGCAGCAGCAGCGATACTAGCAGCAGCAGCGGAAGGAGCTGCCACTGCCAAAAAGCGGAGTCTGGCCACTGCACTGCCACAGCCCTGCTGCACGTCTGGGAGTGGCAGGACAGGCTGCATGTGCCACAGCCCAGGCTGTCCCCCATGCCTGGGCTGGGAGGGGCCAAGGGACCTGTTGGGGGTCAGATAAAATCCCCTGGTGAGCCAGGTAAGTAAAATTTTTATAGTAGTGAAATTTATTCTACCAAGATCCACCTGGCACTATTTACTCTAGGTCAGGAGACAGGTCTTGCAAGTATTTTTGTTACAACAGAGTTTTTGTTAAAACAGGCTTCATTGTAATGAGATTTCATTTCATCAGGCATAACAGAAACAGAGGAATAGCAATAATGACTGGAACACAGCCATGGAAAGGAATACACACTACTCAAGATAATTAGAAATAAAGTTAAAGTCAGGGCATAGGATTATACATTTATGATGTGACAGACTATAAAAAATAAGGGACAGCACAGGTATTAGCAGAATTTATTTGCATCAAACACTGTGGGAAAGGAGGTACTACTTGGGCCACATATTGGGCACCCCTGACCTATGGGCCATGTGCAAACCACCAAGATAATATCAGTGGTCCAGAAACTCAGTGTTTGGCCAGACTGAGCAAGCATCAAGACAACCCCTCATCAGAAAACATAATTTGTAGGTGCATGAATTGTGCACCTCTAACATGGTAGTACTAAGAGTTTGCTACAGATCCCCAGGGTCAGACTTGTACATGGAGAGACTGCTAATAAATACTAGCCAAAACTATCACTGAGAGGCATTAGCTTCCCCTATATATGGGAAGTTACACAATATAATATAGGGGTGTCAAACAGCCCCATTCAGCTTGCAGAGATAGGTCATCTGGCCCACAAAAATTCTTTGGTCAGACAACTCACTTCCAGATCTGACCTGCAGTGATTCTTGTACCACGTCCTAGAGCCACTGTGCTAGTGCATCCAGCACCTAAAGGATTAATATATTCCTGTCCTCACCTGCTGCCGAATTTCCAGTTTTTGATCATCATTCAGCATGTGAATCTGCAGCAGGAAATCAAGCAATGGCATAAATCTCCCCTGCATGTTGGCTTTGCTGACAGCAGCTGTGGTAGTCCATAGTCTGGATCCAACCCATCCACAGCCAAGAAGCAGTGTCATTCAACCTGCCAGGCTCCCAACAGACCTGAAAATTTGGCTGCAGGAGATTGGTTAACAACATTCATTGCTACTTCTCCACTGCCAATTTTCCAGAACTGAGAGGACCATGGGGGCCCCCAAGAGCAAGGCACTGTATGTTATATTGTGCAACAGGGTTGGGATGACACAGAACTGAATCTAGGTGCCCAGGGGTGGCATGAGACGACATGGAGCCTGATCCAGACTCAAGGGGCCTGGGAGATGCAAGGCCTGATCTGGGCCTAATACAGGATCTGGCCCACAAATTGCTCCCATACTATTCACTTGGCCAGCTGAGAAGTTGAGCACTACTAAGCCCACTAACTCATCTGAGTTTGACACCTCCAGGACAAATAATGCTAAAAAGAGGTAGGGCTCACTTAATATTGGATGTAATACTTAACCAATTTCTTTACCAGATATCAAAAGAATAAGCAGTGGTAGCATTTCAGAGTTAAAATCAGATGAATGACTCTGTAGCCACCTGCATCATTCACTCCCCACTTCTTAAAAGTACATTCTCCATTCACATGACAGGATACTACCCTTAACTTGGTAAGCAGAAATGACTTCAGTGGAAGAGCTGCAAGTAGAAAATAATCTTGGCTTAAATACCCACAAGCTGATTTTTTTAATTAAATGAAAGAGAAACAAAACAGCAAGTCCATAACAATGGTTTTCCATTTCAAGAGGGCAAGCCATGAGAAAGAAAGTGAACTAGTTAGTGAAATTAACTGGCCTGAAAAACTCCAGGATTAAATGCAAAAGAAGCTTTGAATTTCATCAAAATGGAAGGTGCAAAAACTATCTGGAAGTTGCATTCCAAGCAAGAAAAATTATTGTAGTAAACAGCTTCAGAACAAATCGGGAGTATAACTACCTTAAATAAAAAGATATAACAGAGAAACCTATTATAAGAGACCCTATGGGGAATATGGGAAGAAGGAGTAAGGGTGGTATCATATGAAAGGAGAATGGCAAAAACTGTACATATTGTTAAGGGGGATGAATGATGCAGATGGCTACAGGATCATTCTTCTGATTTTAATTCCATGCAAGAATTTAGAAGAAACTTCAAAGGAAAGACTAATCAGAGAGACAGATGTAAGCAGAAAATGGGATAAAACGTAACACGAATTCACAAAGGGTAGACTAACGCAACAGTTCTCTTAGATAAGAACTGATTTTCTAGACAAATTAGATGTTACATGTGGTAGATCTAATACATCTCTACAGGCGACCCTTGCCATTTTTGGAGGATATGTTCCCGTGATCCCCACGAATGGCAAAATCTGTGAATAGCACACGGCTCCGGTGGGGGCCCAGCAGCAAGTGTGGAGATCCCAAAGAGCTCCGGTAAGTGTCTAAAGTGTATTTAAAATGCGGGTTCAGCATTTGCAAATATCTGAAACTGCAATGCTGAACCCACAAATACCAAGGGTTTCCTGTACACTGGTGAACCAGCTGATACAGTGCCACATGGGGAATTATTAGTTAAACTCAAGAAGTTGGAGATTATAGACTCAGTAGCATAACTTGAGGCAGAGGGGGGGCAGGAGTTGACTGGGGCATCACCCCCAGGTGCCAATTCAGAGGGGGCACCAGAATGCAGTATGCAAGGAGCCTACACTGCTTCAGCAGCCCATTTTGGGGGAGCATACATTAAGGGAACAGCAGCCCTTGCCACTGCCACAGCCCCTGTATTAGAAGGAAAGTACTCACTCCCCTCCCACACCCTGTGCCAGCAAAGGCAACAAAATTTAAAGTTACACCTCTATGTAGGAGAGCTGCAAGACAGGTAAGGGACTACACAGAATACAGCTACAGTTGCGCTGAAATATGAAGAGTCAAGTGGGAGAAGTTAATTAGCCATGAGAATTCAATCTCAAGAATAATTTTATTTAATATTTTCATGCAGGACTTTGACACGAAGTAGAAGCATGATAATGAAATTTGTTAACCACAAACTTGAGGCACTATCAGTCTAGAGAAGAACCACAATATTATACAAAAAGAAATATATTATCTTGATTATTGGAATACCAGAAGTGTTGTGAAATTTACTAGTGTAAAGTGAAAGTGCTTGCACTTATGGAGCAAGAATTTCTACAATAAGCTTGGGTATTAATCAGATAGCAGTATCAGGGTAGTAGAACAACCTTGGTATTGTAGGATAACAGTAACTACAACAATGCGAGACAGCCCTGAAAGAGCTAAAATGCAATTATAGGATGGACCAGGACAGCTATTTCCAAAAGAGATAACGACATTTACAAGGCATTGGTGAGACATCATCTCAAATACTGCATACAATTCTGGACATCCATGTTAAAAAAAAGGTTATCTAAACTGGAACAGGTTAATGGAAACACTACTAGGATGATAAAAGGAAAGAAAATTGTCTCTTAGCACAAGGGTCAGCAACCTGTGGCCTACAGAGTCTTTGGATCCAACTTTCAAAGCTGTGGCTTTGGCACCATTTGATGATGAGAGGCTCTGACCAAGTTATGCTACAGCTGGGTGCTAGGGCCTTTGGCAAAGGTGAGTTCTGCCCATGCCATGCCACAGCCAGGTGCTGTAGACTTTGCCACAGGGGGAACTTTGCCTGTGCTGTGCCACAGGTGGGTGGCAGGGAGAGGTGTAGGAAGCAGTTGGGCCCTAGCATTGGCCCACTTCAGACCCAAGCTGGGTCATTCCAACCAACTGCCAGAAATGTTGCCAACCCCTGCCTTAGAAGACTCTTCATTAGTAGCATGATTAACAGAGAAGTTGGCTTGACTGGCTTACTAAAATGAATGTGTAGAGGGAATATGATTGCTGTGCAAAAGTGTGTGTGGTTGGGAGGAAATCTGAAAATGGAAGAAATCTTTTTAAGATAAGGACACTACCATTACAGAAAACAATGGGTACAAAATGTCTATGAATAAATATAGGCTGGAAGCTAGAAGTGGATTTCTAATGATCAGAGGAGTAAGGCTCTGAAACAGCTTTCCAGCAGTAATAGGGATAAACCCTTACCCAGTTTTAGGACTAGCTTATGAAATAAGTTATACGATGTAGTTGCCTGCAAAACAGAAGATCAGACTCGATGACACAAGAGGCCTGTTACAGTCCTATGTTCTCAAAAATAACTTGCAGGACTGAGTTTTATACGTGCACAATATAGAAATGACCTATCATTTTAAAGTTAAAATACACAACTGGGATTAAATAAGTCACATTGATTAGTTCTAGAACTACAAACGCTTATTTGTTCCAGTGAATAGAGGTTTGCTTTTTTTAAAGCGAGTGAATTTTATTTAATACTTTGTAAAATATAGTCTAGCATTTGCAATTATGCCTAAATTTAAATTGTGCTAATATTAATTTGGTACTTGTCACATCATATAGTATCCTAAGACAGTGTTTCTAAGAGTATGAAATATATGTCAACATTTTTCTGACAGTTTACAAATTAAAATGCATTCTTAAAAACGGTTTTCTGGTATAAACATGATCAACCTGTAAACATCATTTCCATTAGCAGCCTAATTATGTTTCCACTGAAGTCCATATCAACATTCCTTCTCTGTTATCATTATACCACAGATTCAGATGTTAAAAACACTTAAACACCTCAAGTTAATAGAGTTGCAAATGATCAACAGTGGAGCTATGATTTAAATTACTCAAGTGAAACAGTTGCAAAGCACTGGAACATTGTGACATATTAAAGCAGATGTGGGCAAATTACAGCCTGAGGGTCAGATCTGGCCCACCAAGGCATTTTGTCCAACCCACAGTGGGTCCTTCAGCCCTAACTAGCCCAAGCATGGGGGGCATCCTGAGCTGTGGCATGCACAGCTGGTCCTGGTGCCCCTAGGCATACAGCGGGACTCGTGCAACACAGTGGCTGGACTCCCTTTCCCGGAAGCCCGGGGTGGCTCCTTCTGGCTGCTGCTGCCAGCCACAGCCCTGCTGCCTAGGCACCCCAGCCCATCCACCTGCACCCATCACTGGGGGCTCCTGACAGATCAGGCTAGCAGGGGCTCCATGGAGACTGGCTGGGACCTGTGCGGGTAGGGCACATGACCAGGCAGATGAGATGCAGCCTCAGGTGGGGAGCAGCATCTGGAAGCAGGATGGGCAGGCAGGGCCTGGGATTGGGATCATGAGGCAGTAACAGAGCTAAGCTAGGCCTGCAACAGAGCCACAATCTGCTCCCAGCACATCCCAGTGCCAGGCGCTGGTTCCACGGCCAGGGGCATGAGGGGAGTGGATCTCTGCCCCAGGGTCGAATTGGGGCAACCGCCCTGGGCCCTGGAGTTGGGTGGAGCAGCTGCGATGACTATGCGCTGCTGCCAGCTTCACATCTGGCTGCGTGGCACCCGCTGCTGAATGCACTGCCGGCTTCATGTCTGGGAGAGGGGCCCCGACAGGCTGATTTGCCCTGGGTCCTGCACCCTGCTCAGGTCACAAAAATATACGAAAGGGTCACAAGCAAACTTTAAAATGGATTCTTCTTTAAAGGAGAAAAACCATGGCTTTTCCCTTGCAAGCTGGCAGAGTTCCAACTTGCAAAGGGCTGCTTGCAGCCCCTGCTGTCCCATACCCCCCACCCCACAGCCCCATTACCCGTGCCTCATGCTTCCCCACACTGGAGAGCTGGGGTCTGCGGGCAACAGGTTGTGGGGGGACAGACAGGGGGGACTGGGTCAGGACTGACCATCAATGATTACAAATTGGTCTTGGTCCAAAAAAGGTTGAGAACCACTGGCCTAGAGGGCTGGCAAGCAGGGATGCGGCTAGGAGCCAGAAACCCAGGCTCTATCCTTGCTAAGGGACTGGGGGGGGGGGGAGGAAAGGTGGGGGTTGCAACAGGAGCATGTAGCTGGGAGGCAGAGAAGTGTAGGGGTTGTGGCTTACCTTTGTAGGCCCCCTGCATTCCCACCTGGGGGTGGTGGGTAGTGGAAGAAGGCTGTTCTGCAAGCCCTCCACCAGCCCCAGCCCCCATAACATGATCTCAGGCCCACCTTCCCCAGAGAGGGCTCTATGCTTCCCTGTTCTATTCTGCTGCCGTGCTAAACTCCAGGAGCTTCCTGCTGGTAGCAAAGCTTTTCTTCCCTCCCCTGCCCCCAAGCCTCAAGATTGGAATGGGGGGGGGGGGGGGGG